>NC_142481.1:23301060-23604090 GCF_049115385.1 Moschus berezovskii | reverse complement strand
GCGCTCCAAACAGCAGCTGCTGACACCAGTCATTATCTGCATACAGCTTCCCTCAATTCCTCTACCTCACTGGGCTTCCGTTCACTCAGTCTGCTGGGTCCCTTTGGGTGAGAAAGAGAATGCCAGCGAAACTCCATGCTTTTGTCTTTGCCCTAAGCCTCACCCAGCGGAACAAGGAATTCTAATTCCTCTCCTCCAGTGGCAAAGCCTACCAGCCTACTTGTTCACTGGCACCTTGAGGCCTTCAGAGGCTCTAAGACCGGTGACTCATAGTCTCATATAAAATGGAAAACTGAAAGTGATAGCATCCAGTCGTGTCCGACTCTTTGAGGCCCTGTGGACTGTAGCCTGCCAGGCTCTCTGTCCGTGGGATTTTGGAGGCCAGCACTGAACAGAACACCAGCATCTGATGTGCCTTGTGTTGCTTTGGATGCAAATAGCCAGTAGCACTGAAATACAGCAAAGTCATCATTGGAAAATCACTTAAGCAATTTTCCTTCCCTCCTTCCCCTCTACACCTCTTTCCTTCCTCCTCCCCCCCTCCTTCCTTCCTTTCCCCTCCTCCTCCTCTTGTATTGAACCTGTTGGCAGATTTTTTTTTTTTTAATACTTCTACGCTAATGGGTCATTATCTCCATGAGAAAACTGAGGTGTGAAGACTAAGGTATTGGCTAAAGGATGGAACCAACCCTACAGCTATGAACATTCTTAGTCCCCTGAGTCCTGAAAGTGGAAAGTGGAGTCGCTCAGTTGTGTCTGACTCTTTGCGACCCCATGGACTGTAGCCTACCAGGCTCCACTGTCCATGGGATTTTCCAGGCAATAGTACTGGAGTGGGTTGCCATTTCCTTCTCCAGAGGATCTTCCCGACCCAGGGATCGAACCCGGGTCTCCTGCATTGTAGACAGACGCTTTACCGTCTGAGCCACCAGGGAAGTCCCTGAGTCCTGAAGGCTGTGTAATTCTTTACCTGGCTCACCTGTACTCAGTGCTTGAGGGTCAGTCTTTCATTTCATTCTTTGGTGACATCCTCACATTACTGATCTCTGGGTTTGTGCTATCAGCCAGTCCCAAGGAACTTTGCAAACATCTCTAACTTCCCTAAAATTGTGAAGTTCCTGGAAATGTCACCTAGTCCATAACACTGAGGTGTGCCTGAGCGACCTATCCCTCAATCAGGAGCCAAGGAAGGGACCCATATATCAGCCATGAGCCTGAGAAAATCCTCTGATTCAGCATGACCTGAGGAGTTCCAGCAGAATGAAGGGAGGAGGCTGCTGCCTTTCTGTGTCTGGAAGCATTGTGTGAAGCTGGGGAGGCTTTAGCAGGTTGCAGTTGTCTAAGAATCTTAAGAACATGTCAACGTTTGAGCCCATCAGCCTGTCCCGCAGGAGCCTCAGATGTTAATCTGCTCAGAAACCAATTCACTGTCCATGTAGTCACCATCAAAATGGCCTGTGCATCTGCTATGTGGGGTCACCTAAAAATGGTCATTCCCTTCCCAACTCAGGTTATTTACAGGCATATAGCTCTCTCTACTGATTCCTTTTTCTTGATCTCTATGTGCTAAGTCTGGAGCTTAGCACTGGTGGAAGGTTCCCAGGTAAACAACTTTATTAATATCCTTGTTCTCTAACCTTCAGAACTTTTCTTAACCACAACACTTGGCTTTTTGTTTGTTTGTTTGTTTGCACATCTCAGAAAGTCAAGCTGTGTAGCCATATGAGTTGTCTTTTGTGGGAATCAAGGAAGAGCCTAGTTAGATGATGACCACAGAATTCAGGTCTCTCCCAAGATTTAATGCCTGCTCTCAAGGCCCATCAGCCTCAGGCATAAAGTAGGGTCATATGGAGAAAAACTATGCCTCATTATTCCAATTACAGTTAAGCATATTTTTCATGACGATGCCCAACATCCCTTGAACACATAAAGATACACAAACAATTTTCTCCTAGAGTTTGGTAGCAGGAAAAAGTTTGCCAAGTTCAAGCACGTGATTCCTTCTTCCTAGGAAGTATTTGCACATAATTTATTTTCTGCCTCTTTCAAAAAGCTATTATAGGTAACATTAAAAAAAATAAACCAAGGGTGAAAGAAATGGATGATATTCAGGATAAAGATAAAGAGGTCAGCAGACAACTGGAAAGGGAGACAGATAGACTCAGCGGCCATGATGAATTTTTTTCCCTGAAATTAGGAGTTAAATTTAGTTCTTGCCTGACTGCCCAGGCAGTTAGACAACGCAGGGAATTATAGATCACTCATCATCTAATTAAAGAAAGCAGCAAAAAAGCTATTTGCTCAGAGAAAGACATTTTCCAGGAGGTGGAGGAAGACGCTGCCAAGACTTGTCTCTTGGTTCCTTTTCTGCCTGTGTCCTCCCATCCTAGGAAACGAGATGAGCCCCTGGGGACTGCCCAGGAGGCAACATGACCAGGCAAAGTAATGGAGTTCAGTTCCCAGCCTTTCCTTCCAGGGAACAAATTTGTCAGGGACTTCTGTTAGTCCCTTCGCCAGCTCAAGATTCTAGAGTCAATTCAGAATACCCTCAACTCCCACTGGCCCTGCTCTTCCAAATCTCTCCTAGTATACAAGTCTTTTTTTTTGGCCACGTGACTGACACTTCCAAGAAGTGTGCCACGTCAAAACTGCCATGGCCTCATAGCTGCATTGTTTACATCAGTCAGCAGGTGGGGGCAACCCACGTGTCTGTCTGCGGACAACAGATAAAATGTGGGACAGACACACCACCTTACTCAGCCTTAAAAAGGAAGGAAATTCTGACATATACTACAACATGGATGAACCTTGAGGAAGTCACATGAAGTGAAATAGGCCAGACACGGAAAGACAAATGCTGTATGATCCCACTTGTATGAAGCATCCAGAGCAGTGAGGTTCACAGAGACAGAATGGTGAGTGCCAGTGGCTGGGGGGAGGCAGCAAGGGGGAGTCATCATTTACTGGGCACAGACTTTAATTCCGGGAAGACCAAAAGACTGCAGGATGGTGGGGACGGTTGCAGAACACTGTGAGTGTACTTGATGCCACTGAACTGAGCACTTAAAAGTGGTTACAGTGGCAAACTTTGGTTATGTGTATTAAAAAAATCAACCATGAAAAGAACCCCCAAAACTGCTGTTGCCTTGTTAGGGGTAATCAGAGGGGAGCAAGATACACTCCTTGGCCGGCCTTCCCGCTTCCACACCACCTCCGTGACAGCACCCCACCTCTGGGCTCAGCCCCTCACCTTCTTGTTTTTCTCATACAGATCCTTCAGGAGGGCGTCCAGTTCATTCTCATCAATGTAGCCACTTCCGTCCTGGAAGGAAGCAAAGGGTCAGCACAGAGCCTCAAAACTCATGCTCACCCCTGGCTAGAGTCTAGCTTTGCTAAGGGTCTTTACTCTGAGCAAAAGAGGTGCCCAAATAACATGTCACTTCTGACTTTGCCAGTCACTGTAGCAATGTGAGGGCCCAGGGCAAACTGTTGGTAACCTTCCCTTCTGGTATTTTACATTTGTGTCGAAAATGTAAATGAGGTTCAAGAAGCATTTTGCTAATTCCCTGGGTGTTGAATCCCGCAATAATATGTCAGGATAACATGGGGCTGTTTACCCCAAACCTGTAGTTCTAAGGGAAACCACTGGAGTCACCCAGGCAAGGGCAGCTAAGAGAGGGGTGACAGTGGTACAGAGGGCCTCTCACTCCCCACTTCCTAGAAGAACAGCAAGGTGATGACCTGGCACCAGGGGAGCAGTACTAAGCACCTGCTGCCTTTGGGCCCCAACAGTGTAATCGCATCCTAGTCCTGGGCATGACCCTTTTCCCTTCCATGAGCCCTCCTGTACTTTGAAGGAACCAAAACCTTGGGTCCCACAAGCCACACGTTGTTGAGGACATGTATCTTCTCATACAGCAAAAGATGCTGCACGGAATCCAAAGGGACAGGAAGGAACTGCATGGCCCAGACTGCTGCTCCAACAGCTTGTTTACTTCTAAGGACCGAGGTGAGCATTCTGGTGGTGGTGGGGTGACTGGGACGGGCCTCCTGCTTTTCCATCCACACTGTCCTCTATCTTACCTTGTCATAAAATGTGAAGATCGCGTTGAACTCCTCCGAGGTCAGCTTCATGCCCTAGAAAGCCCAAGGTATTAAAGACAGAAGCCAAAGCCCTGCAGAGTGTGTGTGTGTGTGTGTGTTTTGAGGAAGGGTGAGCACAGCAGGACGAGGGGAAGGGAGGAATCAAAGAAAAGCAAAGTTGCTCTTTTACCTGAAATTTAAGCAGGAAGTTCTCCTGTACAGGCAAGAGTCTGGAAAGATAATGTTAGAGCAGTAATTAGGAGATAGAGCAGAGGTGGGAACAGCTAGGACCTGGGGGGGATGCAGAAGTAGCATCTGTAGTTATAGAAATTATTTCTGAGCACTTCAGAGGAAAGTTCAAAAAAGAGGGAGATGGAACATTGAGGTGACGATGATCACTCTTTGATCTAACTTTGATTTGCGCTTCAGGACACCTGGCCTGTCACTTTCCCCACTGGTTGATCCTGGTGATGGATCGGTAGCACAGGGATTATCTGTCAGGGTCTTGCGAAAAGTGATGCTGGGGTGAGCGAGGACGGGCACTTACCGGGACATCTCCGAGAGGCCCAGTTTGCCATCCCCGTTCAAGTCAAACATCCGTAGCTGTTGGGGACAGAAAGTGGTGCTTGGATTATTTGCTTTGACCCTCTCTCATGTGAGACCTTGACACGCCATCCCCTGTACTGGAGAGGGAGGAACATGGCAGAGCATGCTCATGTGTCCTCTGAGGTCACCTGGAGGCAGGGAGCAGCATGAGCTAAATCAGCAGGAACTTGGTCGTGACTCTCCTCTCCCCTTTCTGAGGGACAGGGCTGCAGAGGACAGTGGCCAACACTGAAGGCCCTCCTCTCCAAGTTTACCCTCTCCCGGAGCTGTGGAGGCTGTCACACAAACAGCTGCTCTGGTCTTACTCTGGCCCAGGAGCATCTGGCTGAGTGGGAACCTCAGAGAGAAGGTGCTGGGGCCATGAACTGGCATCTCTCTTGCCAGCTGCCGCTGGGATTCATTTCTCCCCGACCTGAAGAGTCAGCCAACTAATGACCCCGCAAACCCCAAATCCCACCGATTTGGGTCCCATGTCCTGTGCCCTGGCCACTCACTATGGTTTGGGTGTACTCTTGGAGCTTGGGTTCATCATACGGCCGGTTCGCCTTCTTGAGCAGATCAGACAGGAATCCCTGGAATATGAAAGGCCTCTTCAGAGCTTCCGACTCAGTCACTTTGCCCCTGACTCACGTACTTGTTCCTTCAGATAGTCACTTGATCTTGTTTTCTGAAGCCCATCATTTGCATAGCTTGCAGCCCTCATAATTCCCTCACCCCTTGATGCTTGTGGAATAACCCCAAAGGAGGCAGGAGCTGATAAATGCAACCTCATCCCATAGGACAGGTAGTAGAAACCGGCTCTGGCTCCTCAGAGAGCCCAGAACACATGCTCAGTCATGCCTGGAGATCCCTGGGTCTAGAGGAGTTTGGTAGATGTACAAGCCAGAATGCCAAACTGCTGGAAGACTTTGAGGATGCTTGTTCTGGGCACTGATGTGCTGAGGAGTGTGAACTGGTTGTACTCTGTGACCTTGCAGCTCCAGGTTGCTGATTTCAAATGGCTGAATACGTCCAACCATTCCGAGCCAGGCCTGAGTATCCCTGATCAGGCCACACGCCCAACTTCCTCACCCAATACCTCCTTCCTCCCCAGGTTCCTTAAACCCACCACCACTTGGGCCTCAGGCCCATTCTCCATCTTTCTGTACCCTCCCTGACAAGGCCCATCCTACCTTGAGCTCATTGGCTTCAATGTAGCCGCTTCTGTCTGTGTCATACTTCCGCCAAGCCTGAAACGGGAATGTCAACCCATTCACAAAGATGTATCCACACCTATAAGCTTCCCTCCATCTCTGTTTAACGGACCAGGCTGGGTCTTGATACTCAAGAATATCACAGTGGGATGGAGACATTGAGATGGTTTAGCCCAGTGCCTTCCACTTTGCAGATGAAGAAACAAGGGCAAGTGTCTTGGCCAAGGTCACACAGAGGAGAAAAAATACCTGCTGGGACAGGGTCTGCCTACTCTAACTGGCTTCACAATCATCTTGTAACCAGGGTTACAGTTTTCTTAGATAACCAGCCAGGCAGATTTTACCAAGACTAGCACTAGGGTCTGTGGATCCTGTTTTTTGTTGTGGGTGTATTGAGTGTCCTTTTACTGTTCTGGAAGCTTCTCATTCTCTGCGCGGGTCCTGGGGCCAAGGGTGAGACCCCTCTGGAAGGGGCAGAAACAGATTTTGGTTACTCTTCACTGTACGACGTCCTGTGCCCCTCATCATGGTGCCTGTGACAGCCATGTCTGAGGATGGAACAGGAGTGGCAGTGTGATCAGTTTGTTGAGACTATGCCAAGGCCACTCCCCCATCTTTCTGAGAAAAATCATCCCCCCTCCTTTGTCCTTTAGGAAACTGCCCCTCTCTCATGCTCAGTCCACATGGTTCAAAAAGGACTGACCAGTCTCCAGAGGTAGACATGTGACCTGGGCCTGGACAGTCAGTCCCTCCCTGGATTTTGCTCCATTACTGGTTCTGGGCTCTGATCTGAGTCCCAGTTATTTGGTACATGCATTGGGTCCCTGTGAGAAACCAGAGAACTGCTTGCTGACCACAGCATCTGGAGGATCAAAGAGAAACAAAGCTTCAGCAGGTGATATGGTTCTGACCACCTCTTTCCTCTCTGTTCTGTCCATCTGAGCAGGAGCAGACATTGCACAGGAGAAACAAGGAAAAACAGTTGGAATGTTTTTAAAATGTCCATAAACTCTTCACCTCCTTAATTCCCTACTCCTTGAATGTGGACTGAACTCGGTGACTCACTTCTAATGAATAGAATATGGCAGATGTGGCAGTTGTGGCTTCCAAGACTAAGTCATAAAGACAGTGAGGCTGCCTTCTTGTTCTCTCCCTTGGATCACTCACTCTGGAGGAAGCCGGGTGCCATGTTGTAAGGACACTCAAGCAGCACCATAGAAAGATACATGAAGTGAGGACCTGAGGCCTCTTGCTAATAGCCACATGTGACTGCCATCCTGGAGGTGCATCTTCCAGCCCTGTCAAGCCTTCAGATGACTGCTGCCCTGCTGACATCTTGACTCTGAGCCAGAGCCACTTGGCTGACCTTTACCAAATTTCCACAGAAACTGAGATGTTTGTTGCCTTAGGCTGGTAAATTTTGGGGGGTAATTTGTTACATAGCAATAGGTAACTAATACAGTGGTCCTGAAAAAAATCTGGTCCTGAGTACAACCGTCCTGAAACCTAAGCCATCTGGTGGGGAGGAGGGAATACCATGTTGAGGGGTGGTGGTGATGGAACTGGGTATATCTGTGACAAAAGGCGACAGAACCGTTTCCCTAAACTTTGGTCTGTTTTGGTGCCTGACCATAGTTCTTAAATTTTCTTTCAAGTTTTTTCCCCTTAGTTTTCATTCCCTTCTCCCTTAGCCCCAAACAGCACACCTTGACATCAGCAACACTTGATTTTCTAAGAGTCAGCAGGCACTCATTCTTTTCCCAGATTTGCTCTCCTGCATCCCTAACTCCTCCACATCATGCCCTCCACTTAAAAAAATTTTTTTTCATTATAGTTGATTTAAAATGTTGTGTTAGTTTTGGTGTACAGCATCGTGATTCAGTTATACATATGTGTGTGTGTGTGTATATAAACACACACACACACAGGTTCTTTCTCATGTTTTTTTCTATTATGGTTTATCAGAAGATAATAAATACAGTTCCCTGTAAATACAGGGACTTACTTATGTTATATAGTTTATCTATTCTATATATAATAGTTTGCATCTGCTAATCCCAAACTCCCATTCCATGCCTGCCCCTCTCACCTCCCCCTTGGCAACCACAAGTCTGTTTTCTGTGTCTGGGAGTCTGTTTCTCTTTCATAGATAAGTTCATTTGTGTCATATTTTAGATTCCACGTGTAAGTGATGTCATATGGAATTTGTCCTCTTTCTGACTGACTTCACTTAGTATGATAATCTCTTTCTCCATCCGTGTAGCTGCAAAGGGCATTGTTTCTATTTTATGGCTGAGTAATATTCCATTGTATACCTGTACCACACTTTGATCCGTCTGTGGCGTGTCCCCCTTTTATTGTGAGGCGTGTGAGGACCTTTCTTCCGTGCCACCAAACTAGGCTGTGACTCTCATGGTATAGTCTTGTCTTGTTCAGTCGCTCAGTTGTGTCCAACTCTTTGGTATAGTAGTGGCTCAAAAAATTTTGATCCTGGTGTTTTTAGAAAGTTATATTGCTCACAGACTTATTCTACATGAAACTTGGATAGATAACTTTTGACTTGGGAAGAGAACTTTCTCTGGGGAAAGAAATGCCCGGTTCCATCAAAATATTCTGTCTCATGCTCTGAAAGCCCACCCTTGAGTTAAGCACAAAGAAATATATGCGATTTTCAAGTATGACTTCACCAACCACCTGCATGCATTGAGTGCATTAGAATTTGGTATCTAGGTTGAGTCTTGACTGGGAGAAAAGACAGACACCCTCCAAACTGCCCAAGGGGAGGATAACCTGAAGGGACTCCAGTGCTCACAGAAAGCAAAGCATTCAGATGCCTTCAGAGTGAGAGCATCCCAGGAGGACTGCCTTCCCTCCCTGGATCCACCCCAGCCCCATGATCTCATGCTGGACTTCTCTTCCCTTCCAGCACTTTGAGCTCTGCCATCAGTGGGTCATTACCCTCTTCCCATTCAAGGAAAAGAGTTCAAGAGACCTGGGCTTTGTGAAATCTCAAAGAAATCCTGAGGTGTCACTAAAATTAGAAATTAAAATGTCGTTCTGAGCAGTGGGATGGAATCCATCTGAGAGCACAAGGCTTTCAGGGCTACAGAGGGGCCGTTCCAGGTTTCTAGCTGATAAAGATGGAACCAATGGACAACCCCAGGAGGGGATGGTCCTGTAAGGCAGTGGGGTTCCAGGAAACTTGTGGGATGGGGTGGGGATCAGTAGTTATGCTGGGCTTAGCTTAAAGGACAAAGACAGGTAAAACATGGAACCATGTCAACTACATAGAAAGAAACCACTGATGATTTGCAGGGGGAGGGGGGTTGTTTGGCTTTTGTTTTGCTCTTTAAGCGTCTCTGTCCCTGTAAGCTATCATCCCCATTTTCCTGATCATAAGTGGAACAGAGCCAATCTCCGGCTGCCTCCCTATCAAGAAAGGAGCAATCAGGTATAAATGCTCCCTTTTCTTTTCTATTTTTTGGCCACATGGTGTGGCAGGTGGGATCTTAACTCTCTGACCAGGGGTGGAACCTGTGCCCCTTCAGTGGAACCACAGAGTCTTAACCACTAGACCACTAGGGAAGCCCCTTTTCTATAGACAGAAAATTGACACTCACAAAAGTAGCCCCCCTGACAAGTTCTATGTATATGCGACTTCTTCTAGATAGGCAAGGGAGGGCTAAGAACAGAATCCAGCATGTCAAATTACCAGCTTATGGGATTTTGCCATCTTGAAAAAACTGGAGAAAATCCTTTAAATCACCATAAAATTAAACCCGTATCTAATGCTTAGGCACACTGCCACTTAAAAAAATGAGTCTTCTACTCTGAGAATCCATTATTTCTAACTGACTTTCCATCCATGTGGGGAACTCTCTGCCATGCATGTTTCTGGACTGGGTCTCCAGTCATTTCCAAGCAGTGAATCACAGACAGGCGATTACTGGTGGCTGGAAATGGATTTAACATGACAAATGGCAACTGGAGTTGTGTTGAAGGCCAGTTAGTTATCACAGCAGACAGAGTGTGTGTGTGTGGGGGGGATGATGAGGGGATGAGTTGAATCTCACCTTGACAGACACAGACGTTGAGTGGCTAGGGTGAAGAGCCCCAGAAAAATAGCAGAAAATATTTGGTAGTTTGCTGGATTAGTAATATATTTGGTTAAACTGTAAGGAATTTCCAATTTTTGTAAATAAAGAATGATTAAATATGAGCAGTTTCTCATGGTTCAATCTATTTAAATATTACTCAGAAGACATTTGAGTTTCATTGTCTTGTTCACATGAAGATCTCAAAGAATCCCTACTGCAGAGATGGCCATGTCCACTTTGAAGTGAAGCCATGACCACAGTCACAGATCAAGCCTGGAAGATCCTGGAAACTGGAGTTGTCACTGGCCGTTTTCAGTTTTAGAATGGTGTCTGAATCCTTCCTTTCCAAGAATGCTTCTTGGAACTCTGAATTCTAGGAACACTAACGCTATTGAGTGAGAAGAAAACATGAAAGTGTCCAGAAGCAAGCTGAATAAAACAGGTCTGTTTACTGCAGGACTTCTCAGAGCCTGTCATATGCAAATATCTATGTCAGATACCTGCATGGGAAGCAGAGTGTACACACGATTTCCCAAAGGTACTCTGAAGTGGAGCGAAAGCCGCTCAGTCGTGTCCTACTCTTTGTGACCCCGTGGACTATAGAGTCCATGAAATTCTCCAGGCCAGAGTACTGGAGTGGGTAGCCTTTCCCTTCTCCAGGAGATCTTCCTGACCCAGGGATCGAACCCCGGTCTCCTGCATTTCAGGCAGATTCTTTACCAGCTGAGCCACACAAGGGAAGCGAAAAGGTCCTTTACCCAGGCTGACTTCTCACCATATCCTCCACACTTTAATGTGCACAGACATCACCTGGGGATCTTGTTAAAGTGTAGATTCTGATTCAGTGGGTCAGGGACTCGGCATTTCTAACAAGCACCCAGTCAATAGTGACACTGATGCTCCTGGTCCACAGACCACACTTTGAGTAGCTGAGCTACTCAGAAGGGGTTTGGTATCTTCCAGGGACCATTGCTAGGCATAGGGTGGGCCTCTGTCTGAATGTGAGAGGAAGGCAGGCCCCAGTGTGCAAGAGAGAAGGCAGCGCCTTGGTCTCACCTCCATAAACTCGGTGCTGGAGCCCACGTGCTGCCTGAAGCACAGAAGGAAGTTCTCCTCGGTCGGCAGGATCTGTGCCAGCTGTGGGGATCAGAGAGTGACAGTAACATTACAGCCCTGCTAGGGAAGGACAGAGAACAGCCAGTGCAAAGCAGCAAGGGAGTCACATTTTGTTTCATTTTGCTTCCTTCCTTGAAAATAGGGGCTGGGAGCTCTTTAAATGGGAAGAAGGATTTCTAAAAGTGCTTCTGGGTGCCCCCAAGCCTCTGGGTATGAGTAGCTGGAGGGACCAAAAGTGGTGCCACTTTAAAACACATGTATTACGACTCAAAGGAATATTTAACGATTCCATAGATATGCAGTTCTAGAAAATGCAAAGCAATCTGAGATGGGTGGTTGCCGGTGCTCAGAGGACCCTTTTGGGGGTGATGGAGATGTTGTATTTTGATTGTGGCTATATATAGCTGTCTAAACTCATGGAATTTTACAGTTCAAATTGATGCTGCTTACTATATTTAAATTATACTGCAAACAAATCTGGTTTTTAAAAAAATGCAGGATGTGCCACTGTCCCTCCAGCCCCCCACCGCTTCTCTGTTCCCAGCATGCTGGAGTCACAGGCAAATCCTAATCAGTCTCAGTTAAACATGATAATCTCATTTCCCTGGCCAGTGATTGGTTTTTGGGTAGTAGTGACCTAGTCCTGGCCAATGAAATATGAGGAGAGGTCTGCTGAGGGCACTCCTGGGAAAGGTTTCCTTGCTTTTATCAGGGACCAGTGAGGTGGGCCCTTTCTGCATCTGGATGTGATGCCTGGAACTGCTGTAGCCAGCTTTCTTATCCAGCCCAGGGATGAAGCCGTTGTGGGGCAGAGAACAGAATCAGGAGAACTGCAGAGAAGCCAGGCTGGAGACCTGGCCTCTTTCACCAGCCGCCAACCCTTCTCATGGCATTTCTCCTTAGGAGTCTCTCTCAGTTTAAGCTAAGAGTCCGTATATTACAGCCCATGAGCCAAATCTGGCTCTCCATCACCCCCGAAAGGGTCCTGTGTGTACCAGCAACCAACCATCTCAAATTGCTTTGCCTCTTTCTGTAAAGAAACTTGTATTGGATCATGGCAGGGCCCATTTATTTACATACTGTTTGTGGTGGTTTTCATGCCACAGTGGCAGAGTTGAAGAGTCATGGCAGAGACTGTACAGCTTGCAAACTGAAACACTGACTGTAGTCTGTATCTTTACAGAAAAAGCCCGCTGACCCCTGGTTTTAAGCCCACTTGAGTCAGGATGTTCCAACAGCTGCACTTTAGGCATCTATAGTGGATGGTCTTGGTGCCTTTTGCAGATCACCTTTAACTAGACTGGAGGGCTATCCCTCAGCTGCTGAGAAGGCTGTGAGCTAGTGGCTCATAGCTGCCCCCTGCAGGAGAACTGCCCTCCACCAAACGGGCTACTTCAGCCATCCTCCCCGTCAACCCCATCCTGGAGTGGGCAGCCTGCATCCAATACCTGATTGACATAGGGGTTCAAAGTACTACCCCTTACTTCAAGGTGGGACCAGCTCTGTGGCACAATCCACCCTCCAGAGGCCCCCATGAGATCAGCTGAGACCACACCCTTGCTTAGCTTCTTCCTTTGCCCTTTCCTGCTGCTCTTTCCTCCCTTCTCTTGAAGTCCTACCCACTCGAATCTCTGTCTCAGTATCTGCTTCCAGGGCACTGACCTAAGGCACCACGGTAACCAGTCCACCCCAGAACTATGTCCTCCGTGTGCCCAATTGTCCTTCTGGATCACTTGATCGTGGGCTGCAAACTGATTTCCAGAAGAGTTTGGTTAGGCCTGCACACATGTGCACATGTATTTGTGTATGTATAAGTGTGCATATGAAAAGTGGATGTGTCACTCTCTCAGTTGTGTCCGACTCTTTGCAGCCCCATGGACTGTAGCCCGCCAGGCTCTTCTGCCATCGTTAAACAGGAAGTCTTTAGACTGAGGTGGCCTTAATGCCTTAGTAGCCTACATAACGGAGAAGGCAATGGCAAGCCACTCCAGTACTCTTGCCTGGAAAATCCCATGGATGGAGGAGCCTGGTAGGCTGCAGTCCGTGGGGTCGCTAAGGGTCAGACACAACTGAGCGACTTCACTTTCACTTTTCACTTTCACACATTGGAGAAGGAAATGGCAGCCCACTCCAGTGTTCTTGCCTGGAGAATCCCAGGGATGGGGGAGCCTGGTGGGCTTCTGTCTATGGGGTCACACAGAGTCGGATACGACTGAAGTGACTTAACAGCAGCAGCAGCAGCCTACATACACAAACCAAAATCTACACAACCAACCAAAACAGCCAACTAGGCTTTCCCAAACAATGTAACCACTTGGCTATAGCCAGTCAGAGAACTTTGTTTGCTACTGTGTCTTCTTTATAGAAGTCTGCCTTAGCTTCTGTTGGTAGAGTGTTCCTAACTATTTCAGGTTGGTACTGCCGCATTTGAATTGATTTTTGCTTAAAGAAACTCTTAAAATTTTTAGTATGTCTCAGTTTATCTTTTAGCAAAGTGTGTATATCTATGCATATCAATATGCATATATAAATGTATGTGTGTGTGTATATATATAAATATGTTATACATACTCAGTTCAGTTCAGTCGCTCAGTCGTGACATATGTAAATTACACACACATACACCCTCCCTTGAATGCCTTCAGGTGGGGCACGAACTCTCCTACTCCCCAGTCCTCACCCTGTTTCCTGTCTTAAGTTCATCACACATTTACAGTACCTGTTGGACCCTGAGAGCATCAAAGTTCTTTATCCCCGTCTTAGGCCAATGTTTGTTTGTTCCTCTTTCATTGTGAGACAAAGAAAAAGTCCCATCTGTTCTCTTTGATCTGCCTGAGGGCTAGGGGCTTTGAGACCACCACCTCATCAGACTCCTGGAAGGATGCTCGTGCATGGGAAAGATACAAGCAACCGATGACCCTTCCCATGTAGCTCTTAGCAGCTAGGACTCAGGTCTGATAACACTAAGCAGCTTAGACACTAGGACTCACCTCCGCCATCTCGATTTTCCCATCTGAGTTCTTGTCATACTTCTGCATGAATTCCTTCATCTTCTCCCCTAAGTTGTCACTCTTTGATACCTGCAGAAAGACAAAGAGGACGATTTTGCCACTAGGTCCCCTTCAAACCAGGGATCTCTCACCCTTTTGGTGTGGCAATGATGGGGAGTTATTTTGCACCCCAAATAGGCAGGTTGAACCAGTGATCTGAATAATCGAGGCTGTACTCTTTCCTTTTCAGGGTCCTTCCTTTTCAGTGCTCTCTTCTTTGAGGCTTGTGCACGCCTGCTAAGGTGCTTCAGCTGTGTCTGACTCTTTGTGACCTTGTGGACCATGGCGTGCCAGCCTCCTCTGTCCATGGGACTCTCCAGGCAGGAATACTAGAGTGGGTTTCCGTGCCCTCCACCAGGGGAATCTTCCTGACCAAGGGATTGAACCCATGTCTCTTCTATCTCCTGCCTTGGCAGGCAGGTTCTTTACCACTAGCGCCACCTGGGAAGCCTTCTTTGAGGCTCAGTCACATAATTTTCAAAGGGGAACAGGACATGTGGAGATGCTGTGTACCACATAGGTAAACACACCCTCTGCCTTTGGAATGGATTAAATGATAAGTCTGTCAGAAGGGTGAGGATTTATTCCCATTGCAGATGTGAGAACTCAGGTCCCAACATTTTACTGAGGCAGCGTCTAATAATTCCAGCTTATTGCAAGGCCCCCCAATAGGTTCTAGGCACTCCACCAGAGCAAGGGAAATCACTCGTTTTCTTCTTTAAAGACTATTAAAGGCAATTCTACAAGGCTTTTCACTGTGATTTTAGGCCAGGAAGAATGTGAAGAGAAAGTCTGTATTAGCTGAGGGTTATTTAAATAGTCCACTAGATGAGTGTGACTGCTAAAAAGCGTAGAACTTCAAAAGTTCTGTTGGGCCATCATCACCTAACTAAAATTTAAGCCCTTCTTGAAGTTCTCAGAGCTTCTCTTGGTTTGGGGTGCTGCTGATTGATTATTTGCATTAACAAGCTCTTCCTTATCCTTAATCAATGATGAATTATTTTGGCATTTGATGCTTTTTCTTTGTTTCACTGAAGGTTTTCTAGTGGATGTGTGTTTCCTAGGATTGGGCCGAGAAGAATTCTACCAATTCTTACAGTCTTTTCTGAATCCCTTCTATTGTCTTTTTTTTTTTTTTCCTTTAATCTTTGGGACTGGTCTCAGCTTGCTAATATGTGTTTGTTTATCAATATTGATTCCTTTACATTTACAGATGTGCATGGAATGATCCTAGACCCTTATTACAAGTAAGGGTCTATTTACCCTATTTACATTTCACAACAATCCCCATGAAGCTAGTAACCTGACTGTTTTACACACAAATGGAGGCTGAGATGCAGTGGCTTCTCCTGAGGTCACCAGTTAGTATAGCCAGAATGTGAACTCATGATTCCCGTTTCCAAGACCAGTAATTTTCCTGCCATGTAACAGCTGCTCTGAGAACCAGTCCAGGATGATGTTAATTGGGAGTGTTGTTGACAGACTTGAAAATCACCC
This sequence comes from Moschus berezovskii, assembly GCF_049115385.1. Classification (NCBI taxonomy): domain Eukaryota; kingdom Metazoa; phylum Chordata; class Mammalia; order Artiodactyla; family Moschidae; genus Moschus; species Moschus berezovskii. Next base: position 23,588,448 of record NC_142481.1, on the reverse strand, counting down.
CTGATGCCATCTGAGGAAGGGGATGACTAAGAGAAGGGTTTCAGCTTGGAGCACTTCATAAAACCATATTCCTTCATCTACCTCATGATCCCAGGCCCAGCTGAGAAGCCTGTGTTTTCCATGCTCTGGGCTTCATTATCTTGGTAATGAGGAGTGATAGAGGACTGTTGATAAACAAACCCATGAATCACCTCCACCACTTAAGCCCATCTCTTGGACATCCTTCTCATTGGGGCCCACTGCCGAGCTCAGAACCGAGTGCCCACCAGTGGGCTTGTGACTCATCTCCCCAAGGCTCCATGAAGACTTGCTAATAAGCAGTGGATTAGCCAGCAGACACGCATAAGTGGAGAATGGAGAGACCCTCCCGTGAAAACACCCACAGGAGCTGGGGGGAGGGAGCTGGTCTGACTCCATATATTTGAGAACCAGACATAAGAATCACAATGGACTAGCTCCAATCGCCTTACCTTTTCAAGATGTTAGACGCCCCCCAAAAGGCTTTAGTGGTCAATACTGCCAGGTTGGCACCAGGAGGAACAAGGTACCTGCCATTAAGGGGCTGGGATGTGATTTGGAGTCACTCCAGGCCATGAAGGGCAGTCTGACACCTGCACAAATGAGCCAGTGCGATCCAGCTCAGATACTGGTTTGGAGCAATTCTCCATTCTCCTCTAAGTCCTTGCTGAGGTTCCAGCCTTGGTTGTTCTAGAATAGTGGTTCTCAAGTGGGGACAATTCTGCATCCCCTGAAGGGGATATTAGCAGCATCTGAAGACACTTTTGATTGTCACAGTTAGCAGGGGTGCTACTAGGATCTCATGGGTAGAGGCCAGGGATGCTGCTAGTCATCCTACAATGTCCAGGACAGCCCCCCATGGTATAGAGTCGTTTACCCCAAATATCAGTAGTGCTCAGGCTGAGAAACTCTAGTCTTGAATAAAGGCACTGGAAACCCCCTAGGCATCCAATCTTGAGTCATGACGCCTCTAAGCATATTAGGTAGGCTATGGACTCTTCCCTGGGAAAAAATAATGTTTATAGACACAGACACAAAAATTTGCAGCTTTGGGGGCATTTATCAACTTATGGTACCCATGAACACCCCTCAATTCCAGACACTCAAGGATAGTGAGGTAAGGTACCCTTTTTAGGGATTATATCAATTTTTAAAATCCTTCCAAATAAAAGAAAAACTCTTAAGGGTCAAGACCAGAGATGTCAGGCTGCTGATGGAATGCATGACCTAGGACAGATAATACTCAAAGCCATGGTCAGGATGACAGAAAATTCCATGCAATGGGAGAGGGGACTGGGCTTACCATGCCAGAGCCTTTTCTTGCTTTCTCCAATTCTTGGAAAAAGTTTTCTAACTCTTTACCTTCAATATACCCATTTCCTGCAAAGATAGCAAAAAAAAAAAAAGCAATGAATCTCCAAGCTAAATAGTAAGATTTACAGTGGGTGGGGTGGGGAGGTCGGGGGCTTCATGGAGAACTTGTTCTCCTCACTGGTCATCAAGCAGGTGTCTGGGCCAACCCTGGACTGTTAGGGATGTGGGTCCTGTCCTCCAGGCATTTGAAACCATAGAAATCCAAGATTAATAATGGTGTTATCTTTGTAGTATACGTTTAGTAGTCAGAAAACACTGGGAGTAGTCAGAAAACATGTCAGGACCATGCCGGCAGAGGGAGCAGGGACTGGCAGCTGTCCATCCATAGCCAGCTGGGCAAGCAGCAGGAGCTGGAGCTCTAACAGGGGACAACAGGTCATCAGCCTCAAGGTTTGTGGGAGGTGGCAAGCCCTGGTCACCAGGGTGGATTGGGTCGGAGGCAAAACTTGAGTCTTTGGGGTACTCAAGTTGGAGGCTATACTGAATTGAAGATTGTCCACCTGGAACTCAGAATGTGACCTTATTTGGAAATAGTGTCTTTGCATATGTAATTAGTTAAGATTAGATCATACTAGCCCTAAATCCAGTGACTGGTGTCCGTAAAAGAAGTCCATGTGATGACACGGAGAGAGAACAAAGGAGGCCATGTGAAGACAGGCAGGGATCAGAGTCATACATCTCCAAACTGAGGGGTGCTGTGGGTTGTTAGCCACTACCAGAAGCCAGGAGAGGGACATGGAACATATTACCCCTCAGAGCCTGGAACCAACCCTGCTGGCACCTTGATTTTGGGCTTTGAGCCTCCAGGACTGTCAGAGAATAGATTTCTATTGTTTTACGCCACCCCGTTTGTTGTACTTTGTCATGGGAGCTCCAGGAAACTGATGCAGAGGGAAGAGTGGAAGGAGAAAGGCAGGGTGTCTGTCCCACGGGATGGGGGCACCTGATGTTTTAAAAAGCTCCCCACGTGATTTTCATGCCTATAGCAAGATTTGGAAACCACTGGCTAAAGGTCAAGTTCCAAATCTGAACTAAAGCAGTTGAGGAAGTTTCTCATAGACAGTATTCAACTGGAAAAGGAAAGGGAGGTGGTAGCTTGTGTCAAGGGCATACGGAGTTACAAACTAAACAAAGAGAATAAAGAAGACCTGTTTACCCTGGCCTTGGTGGGGGCTTTTGGGAGGGTGGAGGGGGATGTCAGCATGGGAGTGTATGTTCTTCCCAGCCTCCCCTCCAGTGCCCCATGATAATAAGTAACCTTACTGGCGCCCTCTAGTAGGAAAAATGCCACAATATGGAGAGTGTATGGAGGGCATCATGTGAGATAAATTATGTATTTTTATCTGCAGGGAATAGATACGATTGTAACTGTGGGTGGGGCAGGGGGGTAGTGCATGGTGGGGAAAGATTTGAGTTCCCTGTTTCCCTTAGGCTAGGGTGGTCATCTTTCTTCTAGGATGTTCTGCAAAGCTTCTTAGGAGAGCTGGAATTTCAGAAGTGTGTGCCTACTGCCAGCGAGGCCAGCTGGAGTGGGGTGGCGGAAAGCGGGGTGGGGATAAAGGGCTTTCTAGATAAAAAGGCAGTCACCAGTGGACAGTGACTCCAAGTTGGAGGAACCAGTACTTTGTGTCTCCCTGGGTCGCTCCCTGCCATGATCTGGTTGTTCTTATATTTCTCAGGCAGGAAGCTGAGCGTACCTCTGGGTCCAGGAGAAGCCGGAGGCTGAGGTTGGAGTCGGGTGGTGTGTGTGGAGCTCGTACAGTGAGCACGCACTGGGGTTAAATGTAGCGGGGGCCTCAGGTGGGCTGGCCCAGGGCTGGAGGGACATGTGAGTGAGTGCCCGTGAGTCTGTTTCGCGAGTGTACTGGGAGGAGGCTGAATAACTATGGGGCTCCTTGGACAGCTTGGGCGGGATGGCCTCGCTGAAAAACCCCAGCTACTAGCAGAGGCAGGAGGGGGCCAGGAGCCGGCCAGCGCCCCCGTGGAAAGAAACTCCTCCTTGAGTCCGACTTGTGCAGCCTGAGTAGCAGGGGGCTGCATGACCCCGCTTGCCACCAGCACCTCATTCTGTGCAGAGGAACAGAAATGCGGTTCAATTCTACAGCCTTTGTTTTGTTTTGTTTTTTTTGAACTGAATAACAAGTTCAACATTGTGGGAACTATAGCCAAGTTTAGATACAGGCCGGTTCCCCAAGAGCATTTAATGGTCTCCTGGGGTGAGGGAGCCACACAAAAGACAGAGATATCTACCAGCTGAAGGGAGAGGGTGCGGAGCAGAGATTAGGTAGGCTGCAGGGGGCAGACGAGGCATCTTCCATCATCGGGGGTAGGGTGGGCTTGTGGGGAGAAGGGCCTCCGCTACCCTGGCTTCCCTCAGAGCGACTCCCTGCCCATCAGGCAGGAGGCACCTGTTATCCAAGGTGGGAGTAAGGGACAGGTTGGCCTACCAGCATCCAGGGAGGACTTCAACACTAGGCAGGTGGTTTGCTTTTTCTATGACCATCTTATATGGGGGTGGGGTGGCTGGCCACCCCACAGATCTCGTGGATTGGCATTGATAAGGATGCGGTTAACACAACAGCCATCCCTTGTAATCTCCACATCAAACCACACCCTGTGAACATTAGGGAGGGGGACTGGGTGGAGCCAGGGACCCCGCATCTTTCTGCATGCTAGGGTCGCTACCATTCTTCACCGCCACCGTACCTCGGTTTCCCCAAATTTTGAAGTGAGTCAGCACTTCTTTGCAGTTAATCTGACCACAGACACTTGGAAAACTTGACTGAAGAATGCCCTGCCCCACGGTGGAAAGGGGTTTGTTTCTCACTGACGTTTGCGGATACAGGTTTTCCGAGAGTTGAACAAGTAAGAGGAGCCTGAGTAAGAGCTGTAAGTCTGTCGCCATTTCTGTACCTGTTCACGTGCTGTTGAGCCAGTCCGTCTCTCTCAACTCTTGATCTTTCTTGATCTCTAAAATGGCTGTAACTGTTTATGCTCAAAACTACTTATGCTTTTTTTTTTTTAACTTTATATAGAGTCACTGTGACAGCCATATAACACAAAGCTGTGATAGCATTCTGGAAAATGTAAAATCTCACATAACTTAAAAGCATCACTTTATACTCTGTGCTCTTAAGGTCTTCCAAACCAATCCATGGCTATAAACCCTTTGGCCCAAAGAGTTGCAGCATTACTGCTCAGCTTCGGAATCCTGGTTCTCAGCCCAGGCTAGGTATTAGAATCACCCAGAAAGCTATTAAAGCAGCACCATTGCCTGGGCCCCACCCCCAGAGCTGCTGATTTAATGGGGTGGGGGGTGTCTCATTGGCATGTTTTCAAAGCTCTCTGAGCAATTGTGAGGTGCAGTCAGGACTAAGGACTGCTTTAGAGCAGCCTGTCTCAAATTTTAAGGTATGTAAGAATTACCCGGGGAGCTTGTTAAAATGGAAGTTCTAATTTGGCAGATCTGGAGTATGAGAGCTTGACGTCAAAGTGTGGTCTGTGGAATGGGAACACTGAAATTACGTGGTAGCTTGTTAGAAATGCAGAATCCCAGGCCCCACCCCAGACCTGCTGATCAGAATCTGCATTTTAACAACATAGGAGCATGAACATTTGAGAACCACTGCTTTTGAACGTGAACTCTTCTCCCTTGAGATACCATGCCTTTGGTTTCACCTCTGAGGTTGAGGTGGAGGGCTGGTGTGAACCCTGAGGTGGTAGACCAGGGTTTCATTTTAAGTGACAGTGCCTGTTTTGACATGAGTGGTATGCTGCTACTGCTGCTGCTAAGTCAGTTCAGTCGTGTCCGACTCTGTGCGACCCCACAGACGGCAGCCCACCAGGCTCCGCCAGCACTATTCAGAGAGTGATCAGGGCCTGATGATGTCAGTATCACCTGGGAGTTTGTTAGAAATGCAGATTTCTAACCAACCCCAGACTGGCTGAATCAGAATTGTTGGCAGTGAGGCCCGGAAATGTGCCCTTGAACCAGCCCTCCTGTATGCTCCAGTTTGAGAAGCATGGACCTGGGGCTGTGGCCATGAGTGCTCACCAATCTGTATTATTCTATGTTCCTTCTGTTTAAGGAAATCAAAGTGGGCAGTTAGGCAGTTTCAAGTTAGCTGCCCAAGAAAGCATCCAGAAGGCCATGCCTCCTGGCTCCCTGTCAGGAGCTCAAATTTATGAAAGGGTAAGTAACCGTCTACCCTCAGCCCCGGTTTTCTTTGGGACACATCTCACCCTTTGAGGCAAGAAATGGGCTTCCTCTGGCTCTGCTCCAGTATTAATAATATGCCTTTGCACAGTGTACACCATATAAAGAGCTCTCCAATTCCTGTCCCATCTGGGCTTCAGGACCCTGCCAGGTAAGCAGACGGGTGCTATCGACCTCATGTTAGAGAGAAGGAATTTGAGGGGAAAGAGACTGAACCACAGCTTACAGCCTGTTTTCCTTTGACTTGATCCAGGGACAGCCTCTGTCCATATCTCTGTTTTGTTTTGGTTTCTCTCTTTGTCATTCTTACACAGATGGACAGACACAGACATACGTCTCCCAGAGGCTCCTGGGGGAAGTACCCAGTGTGCAGAGCTCCTGGATGAATATTCAGTGATTTTATCTGTGTTTCTGCGCTGAGCTGCTTCTGGAACACTGGCTCTGGAGCTGGGTCCCCCGAACCTGTGGACATCTGGCAGCCTAATGCTGGGCCAGCTCCCAGGGGTGGAGGCCAGAAGGATGGGACAGATTGGGCGAGAGAGGAGGGGAGGCAGAGGGCCAAAGCCAGAGGCCCCGGCTGGGACCGGCTGGGCAGAGGTGGGATCTGATGCAATCTGCCAGGACAGCCCCGTGGGTCAGAGCTGGAGAGCCTCAGTTCTTGAAGAGCCGCACGCCTGCTCTATTAATTCTGGCTCCCTGGGTACCAGAAGAGATTTCCCCGAGAGGTCTCCTTAGCCCTGGAAACCTCCCCCAGGGGCTCAGCTACTGAAACTACTCAAGTCTAGAGGGAGATAAACAAGGCGAGTAGGGCAGGGATGCGGGATCGCTGCTGGCTGCCCTGGTGAGGCGGGGCAGGCTGAAGTGTCTTGTTTGTGCAAACGTCCCCATAGCTGCCTCCCTGGGGAGCCCCAGCTCTTCTCAGACACAGCTGCCTCCCCACTCAGCTGGCACCGTCACCCTTGGAGAGGTTGGGCCATGGGGCACGAGTCCACACAAAGGGCACCCTGTGCAGGGCTGGTGTGCTGTGGACATCCACACCAAAGGGCACTGTAGCCAAAACAAACGGGGGACTTGAGGGTGAAAGCAGAGGTGGGGTGGGGGCCTTATTCTTAGGGCTTACCCAGGTGGGGCGGGACACTGCTCCCAAAGAACCCCAAATCCCGACCTCAGGCACAAACGGGGCACGTGGACCCCGCAGAGAAACACCGACAGGGTTAAAGGAAAGCCACCTTCAGACAGCGCTGGCTGCCTCCTGGCATCAGACCCCTCTGACTTTAATGTTCCACGAAGCAGTCATTTCTATAAATCCTACGATCATCTTGTGAACAGCACAGCTGTGTTGCACAGTAACAATTGTCGTGTTTGTGTAAATGCCTAGGTACAGGATACTCTGTAACCCTTTCTGGGCAAGTCTTCATTTTTTTTTTCCTTTTATTGAGTTTGATCGGAGTATAGTTGCTTTACATTGCTGTATTAGTTTCTGCTGTGCAGCAAAGGGCATCAGTTATACATATATCCACCTTTTTTAGATTTCCTTCCCATTTAGGTTACCACAGAGCTTTGAGTCAAATTCCCTGTGATCAACAGTAGGTTCTCATTAGTTATCTCTTTTATACACTGCGCTGGGCTTAGTTCCTCAGTCGTGTCCGACTCTTTGTGACCCCATGGACTACAGCCTGCCAGGCTCCTGTGTCCGTGGGGATTCTCCAGGCAAGAACATTGGACTGGTTGCCATGCTCTCCTCAAGGGGATCTTCCCAACCCAGGGATCGAACCTAGGTCTCCCGCAATGCAGGCAGGTTCTTTACCGTCTGAGCCATCAGGGAAGCCCTATTTTATGCACAGAGGTCTTCTTTTCAGTGTCTCAAAAGCCTCCTTCATTGAGAATTCCAGTGCAAGCCGCCCAGGCCTCTCTCCACCTCTGAGGGGCACTGCTGTTCAGCTTTCCTCAGCTTCCCCCATGAGGGACTCAAGCTCATCAGTGACTGAACGCTGGCCTGGCCACTCGCTGTCTGGCCGGCCAGTGTTCCCGTAGTGGGTGGGCTGGGAGGATGCTTCTGTTATTACCCCTGTGGAGAGAGGCGAGAAGACTGGGCAGGGCCTTCCTTAGTTCCTGGTGGTCCTCCCTGTCAGTAATTTTTAGTCCTTGGGGCCACACTGGATGGAACAAGGCTCAGGCCCTGTGCAAGGCTCTCAAAGCCTCCCACATCACCAGGGCCATCTGGAGGAAGACAGAGGCCTAGAAGACTGGGCAGAGGCCCACAACTGGAACGAGAGATGTATTTCTTTTGGGGGGCAATGCCCATAAAATTATTTTATTCTTGACTCTTTTTATTATTTTGCTAATTATACAAGAAACACAGGCTCTTGTAAAACACTATAGAAATTAACATCACAAGTTAAAGAAATTGCCTTTTAATTTGATATCATCTAAGGCAATGGCAACCCACTCCAGTACTCTTGCCTGGAAAATCCCATGGACGGAGGAACGTGGTAGGCTACAGTCCATGGGGTTGCAGAAAATCGGACACGACTGAGTGACTTCACTTTCACTTTTACTCTGCAGAGAAGACCACTATTTTTATATTCTTTCTAATATTTTCATTAATAGTAAAAATGGGCTCATACTATAATAGTGTCATGCTGCAGTTTAAAAAAATGCCGGTACTACCTCTCGGACATTTTTCCATGTCAGTATAAAAGCCCCATCTCAATCCTGTTGGTTGTATAATATTCCACTGTAGAGATTAGAGGATTTATTTTCCTGTTCCCTAGGGAAGCACATTCTTTCTCAAAAGTTCAGTTTCCCAAAGAACTTGGTAATAGACCACTGTGTTCATATAGTTGTATGTATATGCACGAATATGTCCTTGCAGGATGCTTCTTGGGATGAGTGGGATTCCCTGCGTTGACCTGTGAGTGTCTGTTGGCCTCTGGGAGAGAAAGTATCCCCATGCTTGCATCAGCTTCCAAAGAGTAGCGAAGGCCAAGGGCAAATCTTGGCTCCTCACGGACCCCCTCCTGATGGTCAGCAGAATAGGAGCCTGGTGGCCGTGTGGTCAGAACCACAGACAGGACAGCATCAGCTTGGACCTGGGCATCTCTCTGAAGCCTGAATCTTGCACAGTGAGAAAGGTTCTGACAAAGAAGTGACCAGGAAGCAACAAAACAGTGGACTCAGTCATGTAGGGCACGTAAAGGTTTCTCAGCCAGGCTCACAGAGTGCTCTTGGCTGTCATCTTCTTTACCTCTGCCTTTGAGAGACGACCTGGACCCTTCCAAGTGCATGACCTCGGTTGGCCATTGAGGAGGAGTAGGGAGGGGGACTAGGAGAGGATTCGTGGGTCCCCCACCCTCTCACTTTGCGATGTGGTATTGTGAAAAGAATGGTGCCTCTTTGAGTCGCAGTTTCCCCCTCTCCAGACACCTGCTCCTTCCTTTCTAACCACAAGGCTGATGATAATCTTGAAGATACTCTCTTTGTGCAAAGTCACCAGGATGATGGCTTTTCCTCCTTGTTAGAAATGGGCTGAGTTAGGGTTAGATCCCCTGCCTCGTCCTCACTCTCCTCAGAGTCCAGCTTCTCCTACGGACTCCTGGTCTCCGTTTATTAGAGTCCAGGAGGTGTGGGTCGGTGCTCCCTAGTGGCTGGGACTAATTGGGCTCCAGTGAGCTCACTCCAGGGACCTGGTGAGCTGAGTCTTCTCAGAGGTCTTTAACTCTCTGAGTGGCAGGAGAGTTGGGAAGAACCCCAAGATAAAAACAGAAGCCTGAGTTAGGAAGAGGAGGCTCAGCCAGGACAGGGAGCACCTCAGGGGTGAGAGGGAAGCTCACTGGCAGCCTTGAGAGTTCAGGAGGGGACAGAGAGCGAAGATCCAGAGCAAGGTGACCCACAGGATAATTCTGGGTCCTTTAGTGGAATTTCAGTTTGGTTGTAGCATCATTTTCTACCATCTCTGGCATTTTAATCTATGCTTTCCTTCTCTGTGAGGTCCATGGTCCCTCCTTGGAACTTCCCTGAAGCAGTGGTCAGACAGCGCAATGGGATGCCAAGTGGGACAATGAACCAAGAAGCAATCTAGCTCTCTTTCATGGAGGAGCAGGAGGGAGCCAGAGGCACAATGGTTTGGGAGTCTTTAATGACTCTTTGGCCTCATGCTAGCTCAGCTATGCTCCAGCCATGCGAAGGACCCCTTTCTAGTATTAAAGGAACTGCCTATCACTTCCAGGGTCAGGGGCCCTTCTGTGAGTGGAATGGCAGGGAAAGCAGGTGTCCAGAAATCAGAGTGGGGATATAAGCACTGGCTAGGGGCCACTTAGCTTCACAACCTTAGAGAAGTCACACTTCGTATCTGTTCCCTCATCCACATGAGGAGAGTCATGATCTGCCCAGAGCCTCTCTCTGTGGAACTCAAGAAGGTGTGATTGTGTTTTGAAAAGTACAAAGTCTCAGACAAATGTGAGGGTTTGCCTGATTATCGAGAGTGCTATTGGCTGTCCCTGTGAGAACAGGGGGAGAACTGTAGAGTCCTCTGTTTATAGCTGACTCATCTGGCAGGAGGCCGGTGGTATAACCTTGGCCACTTGGTAACTTTCCTTGAATCATGCAAGTCTCTGGTGCAGATAAACTGGCAGGAGAAGCCTTAGGGACTGTCATGTCACCTGGAATACGAGACAATCTTCTCATAACCCTTGCCCCCAAGGGATTTTTAGGCCCCAGCCATGGACTGGAGACACAACCCCTCCTTAGCCCCATTTTACAGATTTAACCATCTACCCTCCTCCTTCAGTAATTCATAGGCAGATCATACGGCCTCTCATCCCCAGATTTCTTGTTGGCTCCTAGGGAACAAAACTTCACTCATCATTATACCCGTTAACCCCTGCCTCTCCACAGCAATCTGGTGCAAGGTACCTGTGTAGCCACCTTTCCTTCCACCCTGCTGAGGCAAGGAAGGGAAGGGAGAAGAATGGCGGGACCCTCCACCTGATCCTTCTTCTGGTTCCCACCCCCTTCGCTCTCAGTCCCAGGATAAATACTCTGGACCACCATCCTGCCAGTGGTGTGAGATACCAGAACATTTCAGATGCCCACCCCAGGCAGGACTTCTGAGAAGGAAATAAGATCACTTAAGTTGGGTGGTGGTGGTGGTTTAGTCACTAAGTTGTGTCCAGTTCTTGCGACCCCATGGACTGTAGCCCATCAGGCTCCTCTGTCCATGAGATTCTCCAGGCAAGAATACTGGAGTGGGTTGCCATTTCCTTCTCCAGGGGGAGTGGTAGAGAAAAAAGTCTCTAGTGATATCTGAAGCCTCTAAAAGGGGACCTCCCTTTATGCCTGAGACCATCCTAGACCCTTGGAATCCCTAGAGCCAACTTCCAAACGTCATTCAGTCCAGCCCTTGGTTTTTGGTTGGACAGTATCAACATCACACAGACCAGAGGGTCAGTCACTGAGGCATTTAAGATGGTGCCTCCCCTGACCCAGAGAAGGAAGGAGTCACCCAAAGCACCCAGGATTAGCGCTCTGAAAGAATGCACCAGGCTGGCACCCCAAGCTTGCCCCCTACCACACCCACTGCTGCTGTGAGTGGGACCTGCATGCCAGTGAGGGATGGAAAATGGCAGAGGAAGCCCAGGGGATGCTCACTGCCTGGCTGTTCTCTCCAACCTTCCTCATACCAAACAGGCTGGGGAGGCCAAGGGTGTTCCTTCAGCACCCCTCAGCTTGCCCCAGCCCCCGGGACCCCTACTTGGCTAACCTGGTATTCAACAAAAGGGGAACTTGGGGGAAGAAATGAGTGGGCTTCTGAGACCTGTGGCTGCCGCCGCTGAAGGCAGGCTGTTACCTTGAAGGGGAAGGTGGGGGAAGATAAAATGGCAAGGGGAGTCTTGGGGACCCTTGCCAGCACAGACGTCCTGTCTGGGAAAGCCCCAACTTGCCCAGAATGAGGCTGCAAAAGCCGGTGGGCTGTCAGGGGAGAAAAGTTCCTGACAGTTGTTACTGGGCAGCGAGGTGTCTTCCAAACTCAGGACCCCGACCTCAGCAGGTTCTGCGGCCAAAACATGCCCTGGGGGCAATCTAACACCTGCCCACATCATCACTGACCCCTTCCCTCCACTGCAGGTCCCCTGGGGGCGAGCGGGCACACAAGTTGGAGGTTTACTGACCGTCTGCATCGAAGTGCTTCCAGATCTCCAGGAACTGGGTCGCCGTCAGCTCGGCCAGGTGCAGGTAAGGTGGCTGCTGCTGTGGGCCAGCCATGGCGAGCCGCTCAGAGATCTCAGGCAGCACCGCGCTCTCCTTGCGCGCCGGCTCCGCTCCGGCACTCGCCAGGTCCTGCGCGCCACGCTGCCTTTATATACAATCCAGAGGCTGCGCCCGCGCCCCGCAGCCAGCAGAGGGCGCGCGCGCTCAGAGAATCGGCTTGCGTCTCAGCGGGGCGGCGGCCGCCCAGGGGCTCTGCAGGGATTTTCTGGGTGGGGATGCCTGTCTGTGCTGAGACCACTCTGGACCTGGACAGGGAGAAGGCTCTCAAGAGCAAAGGAGAGGTTACCCTTGCCTTCCGTCTCCCACTCTGATTATCTGAGCAGCCACCACGTATCCTCACTAGCAGCGGCAATAATAAATAACTGAAGTAACACCACCACCACCAACAGTAGTGATAATAAACGTTTGACAAATCTTTAGCCCTGGCACTTCGGAGTTCTTATAGGACTCTCTCATGCGTTGTCTTGTCTGACCCTTCCTCAGCAGGAAGACCAGGGACCACTTTTCTGATAGGGGGACTTGAGACTTCAAATGACTTGCCCTGCCCAGCCCTCTTTCCTTGCTATCATGGTCCCTTAATGGCCAAGGCTTGGGGAGAAGCCGAGGTTCTCTAGGCTTTACTGGGGTTGGCTGAAATCAGCGACCTCCACCACCCAGGGAGTGGAGGAGGGGCTTCCACTGATTGCCCTCGCCTGGGTACCTCAGCTCCACCCTCTGATGCCTGCTAACACCTAGGACAGGCCCTGGGGGCTTTCAGGCCCTTGGCCATTATCTAGATACTCCTGTCCCAGGTCTCAGCCACGCACACCTAAGGGGATCATGGGAATCTGAGGCTGGTGGGCCCAGAGGGTCCTAGGAATGATCTCAGAATGCTGGTCTCAGAGAAGATGGAGGCAGCTGCTGAGGATACAGTCCGAGAATATTGACAGGTCTCCCCCAGCTGGGAACTGGGCTCCCTCCCATTCTCCTGGGGGGCCTGAGCCTGGGGGGCTGCTCTGTCCTTGTGAACCATCACCCCCAGAGTGGCAGCGTGTCCCCACCTTTCCCTCCTCTCCCGCTGAGTGACTGAGAAATGAACTGATGCTCATTAGCATGTGCTAATGAGTGTTAGCTGAACCGCCTTCCAAAGGGAGAGCAGAGGCAGGGAGGTGAGAATGAAAAGGAGGTCAGCAGGGGAGAGAGGAATGCCAGGAGGAGTCCGAGGGGCAGGCTGCCCCTCAGGGGAGGGATGCGCCCTGAGTGAGCAGTGCTGAAAGAGGCAACACAATGAAGATTCCAAAACCACTTGTGGTTTTGTTTTTTTTTTTTTTTTGCCGAGCACAAATGTGTTTCCAGTTACTTGCAGGAACAAAGTAAGAGAGAGAAGTTGTCATAAAAAGCTAGCTTTCCAGGCCTGTATGCACCCTGTGCCCCCATGCTGTCTGGTCCAGGGCTGAGGAATTCACCAAAGCCGCTGGGTCTAGGGAGGTAGGATTGTTCAATGGTTAAGAGCAGGCACTCTATAATCAGGCTGCTTGGATCTGAACCCCAGAATAAGCTGTGTGACCTTGGGCAAATTATGTAACCTATCTGTGCTTCAGTTATTCTCTTTTAAAACATGGGAATGTGAGTATCTACTTCGCAAGAATTGTTGCAAGGATTAAATGAGCTCACCCTCCAGCTTCCCTTTGTGGAGATGGAGATCAGCAGCAGTTGACTTGGCAAGAAATTTCTTGGCCAGCATCCCTCCTTGAGGGGGCTAATAGCTTCTAGAGGGGCTGACCGCAGAATGAGACCGAGGATACGCTGAACCAGACTCTTAACGTTACACTGGGCTGCTGGCCCCGTTTGGCTCTGCCACTGTCATCTGGGCTCCTCGGCTCACCTCTTGTGCCCTCCCCTGGCCCAGACAGGGGTGAGAGATCCATCTCAGGTTCTCTAAAGATCCAAACCAGTACCTCTTTGCTGCTTTGGTCTTCTGGCGACAGAGAGTGGAACTCATGCTTCTTACTTTTCAGAACTGCTGAGATGGTGGAAGATGTTGGCCTGACTAGGAAAGGTACTGAGTATGACTGCAGGGTTCCACAGTGGCCTCCAAACCCAGCATTGGGACAGCCCTGCATTGTTCATTTTCGTGCATGCTTGGAGTCTCTTTCTGGGAGGCACATCCCTCATTCCCAGATACAAGCCCAGGAGGGGTGGCAGAGCCCAGGCAAGTCCCTTTGTCCTCAAGGTAAGTCGTGCAGAAACAGTCACATTTAGTAGTTACAAGTCCCTGCTATGGGATTGGAGAATTGTGGGCGCAAAACCTACTTTGAGACCTGTGCTCAGTCGTGTCTGACTCTGTGATCCCATGAACTGTAGCCCACCAGGCTTCTCTGTCCATGGAGTTTTCCAGGCAAGAATACTGGAGTAGGTTTCCATTTCTTCCTCCAGGAGATCTTAGACCTTGGGCAAGATATATAACCTCTCTGATCCTTAGTAGAAATACAAGTCATAATAATACTGGTGGTGCTAAGTTAGTATAAGGTCTAAAAATAATGTACTCAAGGAGTTAGTTAGCAAGAATCCTGGCAGCAATAAGTGCTTACTTAAAAAGTAGATACTATTATTAATATAGAATGTTAGAAATTTTTTCTTGTTGTTCTGAAATAGTAGCTCACAAGGGACTGAGTACCCCACTTGCAAAGCTCCCCTCCAGGAGCCAAACATCTTGTGTTCTGTCTTCTGGGCTGCCCTCTGCTTCCAACCAAAACCATGGGCTGTGAAAGGAGAAGTTGCCTGGGGGAGAGGGAGGAACCTTAGTCTTCAGGGAATACAGCATGTGTGGTTTCTCTGAAGCCACACTCTGTTGGGGAGACTCTAGAAAACTTCTCCAGGTCATGAGGGGTGCCTTCTGTAAGGGGACACTGGCAGGCCCTCCTCTTCCCCGAGCAGAATTCTGGAGTCTGCACATGAAGACAGAACTGGTGCTTTTGTCTGACTTAGAGCTGTCTGAAGGCTCAGGCTGTCCGGTCCTGGCCCTAGAAGGAAGATGGGAGTGATCACACCCCACCCCGTTCCTTCTCTCTGCAGCCCCTGGAGGTCACTGTGGTTTCTGGGAAAGCTGCATGGAGTTGAAAAGGAGGAGCAGAAGCCAGATACTGCTGGTTGATTCTTGGTGTTGAAGGAAGCTAGGGTAGAGCTGAAAACAGCTCCAATAAAACCTTCGTTCTACTTTGCAAGGAGCCCTCAAACTCCCTAGAGACCAACCTACAGTTCCTGAAACCCGAGGCAACCAGATAGCTAAGATCTCCTCCTGGTCCCAGGCCTCCTACTCACTGAGGGAGGAGACATCTCCAAACCAGCCCACCCCTCCTCTCCATGATAAGCCCCAGCCCAAGACTCTCAAGTCTCTCATCCAGTTTGAAGTGGGGGAGGAGGAGAGTTTTGAATAAGAGCAGAGTCTGGAGTTTTAAGCTGGACCTGACCAAGTTTAAATACCTGAACGTGAGAACGGCATGGATCCAGAAATTACTCAGGAATAAGAAAGAGACTCAATGAGCATATTTGAAAGCAGTGACTATAGAAACAAAATTCTTTTTATGTTTATATCTAAATTGAGTCTTGTGATTATTTTGGGGGCATCTGAAGTTCTGCTACTCTTCCAGAATTTCCCCATACAATTTATAACGATGATGAGAGGACCACAAGGATAACTTTCAGTTCAGTTCAGTTCAGTCACTCAGTTGTGACTGACTCTTTGCGACCCCATGAATCACAGCACGCCAGGCCTCCCTGTCCATCACCAACTCCCAGAGTTCACTCAAACTCATGTCCATCGAGTCGGTGATGCCATCCAGCCATCTCATTCTCTGTCGTCCCCTTCTCCTCCTGCCCCCAATCCCTCCCAGCATCAGAGTCTTTTCCAGTGAGTCAACTTGTCGCATGAGGTGGCCAAAGTATTGGAGTTTCAGCTTTAGCATCAGTCCTTCCAATGAACACCCAGGACTGATCTCCTTTAGAAGGGACTGGTTGGATCTCCTTGCAGTCCAAGGGACTCTCAAGAGTCTTCTCCAGCACCACAGTTCAAAAGCATCAATTCTTCGGCGATCAGCTTTCTTCACAGTCCAACTCTCACATCCATACATGACCACTGGAAAAACCATAGCCTTGACTAGACAGACCTTGGTTGGCAAAATAATGTCTCTGCTTTTTAATATACTATCTAGGTTGGTCATAACTTTCCTTCCAAGGAGTAAGCGTCTTTTAATTTCATGGCTGCAGTCACCATCTGCAGTGATTTTGGAGCCCAGAAAAAACAAAGTCTGACACTGTTTCCACTGTTTGCCTTTAGATGACTTTAGAAAGAGAGCTTTACTGTGTCTTGCTTGGTTAAGTCTTCACAGCTATCTTATCAGTGCAAGAATAAATAAAATAAGGAAACCAAAGCTCAGAGAGATTAACACCCAACCATGACCTGGCAGGAGTGGGATATGGGGAACATTCTGGCTTCTCTGGTATATGGAGACCTTGTGGACCAGGTGGCAAGGCCCTGACGTGCTTAGTCACTCATTCATGTCTGACTCTCTGCAACCCCTTGGATTGTAGCCTGCCAGGCTCCTCTGTCCTTGGGATTTCCCAGACAAGAATACTGGAGTGGGTTGCTATTTCCTTCTCCAGGGGATCTGTCTGACCCAGGGATTGAACCCATGTCTCTTGTGTCTCCTGCACTGCACACGGATTCTTTACCGGCTGAGCCATCGGGGAAGCCACTGGGGAAGACAGTATATACAAAATACTTACCATTTTCTGACCACCGGAGCTGCAGGGCACCTCCAGGTGGCAAGGAACCTTGCCATGTCTGCTGTTCCTGAGATGCCCAGGAGCTCAGCTGATGGTTGCTTCCTTCTTCTCCAGAAGGGGCAGACTGGGTACATCCTCCCTTTTGCACCCCCAGGCCACCAGCTGCATTGTGAGTGCTACAGTCCAGTACCAAAGATTGGCAAGAAGTCTTGCCCTCTGCCTCAGACCCCAGACTTGCACCCCCAAGAAGGGAGGGCGGCCTGCTGACTGAAATGGTGAGATGCAGGAGAACAGATGACAAACAACGTTCCAGCCCGTATCCACTGGGCCGAGGTAATTGGCAGAGCTGCTCAGAGCACCTGGTGTTATTTTGGAGAACATCAAAGGAAAAAATCAGAAACCCCTTTTGGTTCCTCCCTCTGCCTGGAAATATTTCTTCCAGATATTACCTCTTTGGTCTTTATAATGGTTAGGCCTGGCTACTGGGGTGCCCGAGAGCTGGCCTTGCTTCCCAGAAAGAAGGATAAAAGGGATGCAGGAGCCAAGCAGTTTCCATGGAAACGGATCAGGTGGAAGGAGAAAAGAGTCCAGAGGAACCCAGAGGTGGGAGCAGGACTTTTGAGTAAATTTGGTCTGAAGCCAGAGAATCTGTGGACAAAATACTTCCCTCTAAACCAAGGATTTGGATAGCAATACGAAGTGGAATGACAGTAGCTGGGACAGTTGAGTGACACCCTCCCCCAACAGGCAGGGACACAGAAGAGGCTGAGAGCTTTGGCTTCAAGATCCCCAAGGCCCCTTTTAACTCTTGGTTTTACTGCTAATCAGCAACTCTGCCACGTGATGGCCATGTGACCCTGGGCAAGGCTTCTAACCTCTCTGTGCTTTCCTTTCCTCGTTGGTAAAGTAAGGATAATTCTAACAACTTCCTCACTGAGCTTTCTGAACATTAAGAGTTGGAATGTACGTAAAGAATGGCATAGGGCCTGGGACATAAGGAACACTCCAGTGTTGTTATTATAGGTGAGGAAACTGAAAGCAGATGCTTGGGGGTCTCATCGAGTCAGTGCAGCCCACTGCTTGGCCAAAGTGCAATCAAAGATAGGCAGTAAGAGATCCCATTCCAGAACGAGAAGGAGCTATTAGAAGGGATGCCCTCTCTATGGCAGACAGACTGGTATGCAGCTGTGAGGTCTGGAATTGCTGCAGCCATCTTGACACCATGAGCTAAGAGTCTAGAGTGGCCCAGGTTGGGGAAGGGCATGGAGTGGGGGTGAAGACCAATGACAAAAGGCAAGGCAGAGAAACTGCAAGAAATTGGATCGTGTGTAACATCATTTGAGTTGCTGGATTAAACTGAACCTGAAGCATCTTGGCCTTTTCAGTTATATTAATTGATATATACCCATTGATGTTTAAACCCATTTATGTTAGATTTTCTTTCATTTGTAAACAAAAAAGCTTAGCTGGTAATCCAAGAAGAGGACAGTTTTTCTCATGAGACCTGGACCTGGGAAACCTCCAGGGACCGCGGCCCCTCTCTTTCATTTTATCTTATGGCAGCAAGCCACTCCTGCCAGGGTACTGTCTCACAGTCAGCACAGTTCCTCCGGGTTCTTCTGTCCCACAGCACATGTCCTCATCACTTTGCCTTTCGTTGCCTATCATACCCACCTGGTCTCCACTTGTTCTCAAGAGTCACATCTTCCATTTCCCTTAGCGGCCTGGGTCTCTCAGTTTCCCTTTCCTAAATGCCCAAGAGAAGAATCTGATTGGTGTAGTTCACTTTTTTATATCAAGTCATTCATATCATAGGTTACTGCCCAGCTGTGGGTGACACCCACCCCTTGATCCCATTAGCTATGGATCGAGTCAGAAGAGGGTGAGGGGAGTCGAGGCGTGAAGCAGTACAGAGCAAGGGCTATTGATCTTAGAGGGAGCTGTGGGCACAGTGGCATTAATGAACACTTCTAGGCTTGTGTGCTCAATGTGGAAAACTCAAACATGCAGTGGGATGTGTTTGCAGTAAACCTGCATGTAAAACACTCTGACCAATGAATCCAAATGTAAAAAAGCCCAGAGAGAGGGTGTCATCTAAAACAGGGGTTGGCAGACTTTTTTTGGTAAAGGGCCATATAGTAATATTTTTGGCTTTGCAGGCCACAGAGTTATCTGTCTCAGCTACTCTGCACAAAAACAGCCAAGGATGATATGTAAACAAACATGGCTCCATTTCATGTGGCCTGTGGGACATAGATCGCTGATCCCTGAATGAATGAATCCTAGGCTTTCTCTAACTTCTTAAAGCCCCAGTTTCTTCTTCGATGAAATAGGGACACTAATAGAATCTCCAGAGAAGAATAGTAGTGATTCAGTAAAATGAGGCACGTAAATTACTCTGCACAGTGTTTGGCACAGAGTAGATAGATATTGGCTGCATTTATTCTCTTTATCACTGGGTGGGACCTCAGAATAACTGGATTCTGTTTATTTATTGGCTGTGGGTCTTCGTTTCTGCGAGAGGGCTACGCTCCAGTTGTGGTGCTCAGGCATCTCGCGGCTGTGACTTCTCTTGATGCGGAACATGGGCCCTAAATGTGCAGGCTTCAGTAGCTGGGGTGCACGGGCTTAGTTCTCAGCGGCATGTGGACTCTTCCCAGACCAGGGACCCAACCTGTGTGAATTGGCAGACAGATTCTTAACCCCTAGGCCACTGAGAAAGCGCCGTAACTGGATTCTAGATCCACTAGTTTGCTTTATGAATCTACAAGAGTCTCTTCATCTTCTCTGACCCGATAATGCCTCCCGCTAGAAGGTCACAGGTCACAGATCTAAAGGACCGGGGTGAAGGAGCTGGAGAGAGACAAGGCCCGGGAGGAGCGCAGGGGGAAATGTAGGAGCTGGAGAGAGACAAGGCCCGGGAGGAGCGCAGGGGGAAATGTAGGAGCTGGAGAGAGACAAGGCCCGGGAGGAGCGCAGGGGGAAATGTAGGAGCTGGAGAGAGACAAGGCTCGGGAGGAGCGCAGGGGGAAATGTAGGAGCTGGAGAGAGACAAGGCTCGGGAGGAGCGCAGGGGGAAATGTAGGAGCTGGAGAGAGACAAGGCCCGGGAGGAGCGCAGGGGGAAATGTAGGAGCTGGAGAGAGACAAGGCCCGGGAGGAGCGCAGGGGGAAATGTAGGAGCTGGAGAGAGACAAGGCTCGGGAGGAGCGCAGGGGGAAATGTAGCTGCACATGAATCTGAGCTGCAGGGCCTCCGGGTGAGGCTGGTTTGGCCTTTGTTTGGGGACCCGGCCAGGAACCCTGGGCTTGCTGTGCAAACAGACCTGCTCTATTTCCTGATGAAGGGGACTTCCTGATGACTGTGAATTTGGATCCTTTCTCTAAGGATACATACAGAGTGCCTATGGGAGCAGGGTCCCACTTCCAGGACTTTCCAGGATGTAGCAGGGAGTTGGAGTGAAATGCTGAAAGCCAAGGGATGCCTTCTGTTTATTCATAAGCTCATTTAAAATCAGAACTGTTCATGCTCTCGAAAATATATTTAATAAGCCCCAGCTTTGTGCCAGGCACTGTAGTAGGCCCTAAGGATTCACTGGTTAGAAAAACAGAAATAGTCCCTTCTCTCAGGAGTGTCAATTCAAATGGGAGAGACAGCTATTGATCAAACTATACAATGGAATGTAGAAGTGCAGACTGTAAGAGCAGTCCCTGAAATATCTAGTGTTTAAAAGAAGTCATTCTGAGAGGGAGTTAGCTGAGAAGGGAGGTGGGGAGCATTCCTGGGATTTGAACCCTGTGTTCCGTGGTGGAGGAACTGTAAGACCAGTGGATTTGGAGCACAGCGGGTGTGGGGTGTGTGGTGGGGAAGACCCTGGAGAGGTAGGCATTGGCCAGGTTCCATCTCCAGGGGAGATCCCTGGAGAAGGGCCCTGGTGAGACAGGTTAGCAGCTGTGAGGTGGGAGCCCTGGTTAGTGAAGGGGGTGGATGGGGACCCAGCAGCGGCTGCTGCACCCCTGACAGGACAGGCATATCGGAGCCATCTAGGCAGTAGCAGACCAGGCCAGCCACTCAGGAGCAGCAGCCAGCAGGGAGGACCCAGTGTTCCTCCGAACGATGTCCACCCCTCACTGCTAGTTATCTAGTTATCACCGCCCTCCCTCACCCTCAGACGCTGCCCTGGAGATGGAGGTGAGGAGAGGATGGCAAAGACTGAACGTTCTCCAGAGGAAACCAACTCCTTCAGAAGCACCCTTCTGAGCAAAACAGCAGGGTGGTTCCATAAACTGGCAATTTTAAAGTGTGTTCCCCCATTCCTGCTCCCACTGCCAGGCAGAGCAAAGGCATTTGAGGAAGACTGAACAAGTTATGGGATCCAGAGAAACTGTTTTTTCCCTGCGCATCTATCTGAGAGATTTGCGGCCTTAGCACACACAGTCCTTCCTTGTCACCCTCACTAGAATGGAGGTGAGGACGCTGTCTGTTTCGTTCATCAATTTTCTGCAGTGCTTAGTACAGTGTGTGGCCTGTATACGCTCAATGAATAAGTGCTGAGAGATGAATGAACGAATGGAAGGCAGCACGGAGGAAGAGATAAATCTACTTAGAGACCCACAACCCTCTGAAAGCCCTAGAAGCAACCCCTTGTACCAACGTGGCCAGTGTGGCTCCTGGTGATCAAGTGCCAGGCAGCAGGCCTCAGCAGGTCACCTTCGAGAGGGCAGCTGCTCACCCTGCTAGGGCTGAAGCACTTTCTGGGGAGGAGGAGCCGCCTGCTCTTGTCCTCTCCCTCATTCGTTAATCCCCAGACCTGGCTCATAGCTGCTCCCCACCCATCACATCAGTGGCGATCCCCTTAGAGGCAGAACACAGGATGGGGCTCTGGGGAGAAGACTCAGGCTGGAAGGATCTCACTGGGCGCTTCCTGGAAACTTCAGCTCCAGCTGTGATTCCTGATGGTCTCAAACAGGAGCCAGAGCCCGGGCCAAGCACTGCCCAGCCAGTGCTGGATGGTGACAGAGGAGGAGGTCCAAGAGGAAGGCAGGAAGAGGAGGAGAAAGGGGAGGGGAAGGAAGGAGTGTGGTTTTCCAGGAGTCACAGAGACGGATAGGTTGGGGCCTCCAGGGTCACTTGCCCAGAGTACATGCCAGTTGTGTCCTGCTGAGGACCCTATTAACTCTGGGACTATGCTCCCTGGCTGCTGTGAGTGTTGACTGCTAGGGCTCAAAGCTGCTCCATTATCTGAAGAATTGCCACCTTGCCCAGAGATGTTCCCCCATCCCCACTGGGGGACAACCCATGATCAATGACTGACAGATACAGGGTATCTCATCTTGCCTCAAGATGAGAGAACTTTGTGGTCCATCCCAGCTCCACTGGGGAGCAGACTGAGGCCAGACTTCAGCTGAACCTGTACCTTCTCCCGTTGCTCCTCAGGGTTCCTTCTGGGCACCTCCCTCAATAACTCACTTGCACAGAATCCCTGTTGCAGGCTCTGCTTTTAAGTCAGACCTCAGACACACTCTCAGAATAAGATGACAAAGATTTCTCTCTCACCATTCCTTGAAAGGCCCCACTCTTTAGTCTAGGACGCCGGTTTCTGATGCTATCTAGAAATGCGTGTTTTCACAAGAAGGCAGGATATTTCCAACACATCAAAGGTTCTAACAAAGGGTTTTACCACTGCCATCCATCAGCTGCATGAACTTGGACCAAGACTCGAACTTCTCATGGTTCACATTTCTTCATCTGAGGAATTGGGATCATGACACAACCTTGGAGAGGGGCTGTGAGGTAGAGAGGATCAGGGGAGCCGGCAACAGAGAAACCGGCTCTAGAGTCAGATAGAACCGCCCCCACCACCAGCTCCGTGCCTTGGGTGTGCTGTTAACACCGCTCTTCTCCGTTTTCTCATCCATAAGATAACAGTGGTATTGGTACTAAAGCCATAGGTTCCTGAGAGCCCTAAGTACTTGCCAAGCACTTACAACAGAGCCTGGTCCATCCAGGGAATATTAGCCATAGAAGGTTTATATGGCACCTGCCCAGACCGAGTACCCAGTCCACAGTGAGTATTGTTTGCTGTTTTAGTAGTAGGGGTGGTCTGTCTAAAGTCAGATGCGATAACAACAGCAGATACCTTTGGTAGTTTGGGAGAGGCACCTAAAGAGTGGCCCATAGTGTGGCAGATGGAACCCTTAGGACTTGACAACATCAGAGGTGGGCCGAAAGGCAGATGGAGCCCACCCCCATCAGCTGGCATGAACCTGAGGCCGCTGTTCGTCAGCAGCCTGCCGCCGGTGGCTTGCCGGCATGCCAGCCCATTTGTCACCCTGTCATCTCTTCTACACTTGAAAGCAGATCCTCAGGGATCACAGACAAATCATGCCAAACAAGGAGCTGATATTTTTTTTCTCAAGGGCTGGAGAGGGGAGGCAAGGATGGTGAGCAGCAAAGAATGACCACGGGCTCGTCCTTGCGGAGAGGACGGTTTGACAAAATGGAAAAGGTGCAAATTCTGTCTTCCGCGAAGGACAAGGGGCAGCGAGCTACAGCTCTCAGGCAAAAGCCAGCCACTGCCCATGTTTGCCTGGCCTGCAGGCTAAGAATGGTGTTTACATTGTAAGTGATGGGAAAAAGTTAAAGAATATTTTATGAAAATGATACGAAATTCAAGTTTCAGCGTCTGTAAGTAAGGTTTTACTGGGACACAGCCATGCCTGCCACTGCATTCACTTACATAATGTCTGTGGCTGCCTTCATGCTGCCATGGCAGAGTCCAGTGATCACAGCAGATATTCTGTGGCCAGAAAAGCTGAAAACGTTTACTGTCTGGTCCTTTTCAGAAAAAGTTGGCTGACTTCTGACTCAGAGCACCAGGCTAGATAGAAGAGAATGATGCTTCACTCTTGCTTACATTTGCTTGCCCTCCATGATTTCATCTCTTTTCAATAACCTTTCCCTTCAAACGCTTGGTATTTTCTTAACGCCTGGCTAAGGCGGAAGGAAGAATCTGATTAATAAATTCACACTAAGGTGTTGGTGACTTAATGTATTGCACCCTCCTTCTCCCAGGAGATTGGACTGAAGGAGTAAGTCTTTGAGTGGTGGAATTTGGGAACTGTTGACCCTGTGTGTGTGTGTGTCTGTGTGTGTATCTGTGTGTGTGAGAGAGAGAAGGAGTTAGGGAAAGAGAGGGGGAGAGGGAGAAAAATGAGTAATGACAAGGATGACAGCTGTAGAGCCCTGGCCCCAAGGGTATAATAGATTGATAACTTTCTTGGGAAGGGCCTACCTGGGAATGAGCATTGAGAGCCCCCATTCGTGGTCCCCAGAACTTCTGAGGCAGGTTAGAGAAGGTGCAATGCTTCTGATGTGAACTTTCAACCCAGATGGTCCAAGGTGTCTTTGATGACCGGATGGTACTGGGAGTCTGTGAACAAGTCAGGGCAGTGGGGGCACCACCTCCCCTCAGGTGCTGCCCAGGAGGTCAGACCCCCACAGCACGGCCCAGGGACAGGTGACAGCTGGCTCTGTGCATGTGTTGGCCTTGGCACTTGCTCTGCGGGCTCTGGTGCCCTGGGTACCAGATGCTTGCCTTTATGCAGAGGCATACTTTTGTTCTCCTTTTCTCTCTGCTGCCTGGATCTGAAGGTCAGTCACAGCCAGAGGGCAGGGTCAGTGCAGTTTGGCTACCGCTGCTCAGCTATCCCGCAGACTGCGGACTCAGCCACCCTGACTTCAGGCTCTGAGTGGCTGGTTTCACCCAGCCTGTCGCCTCTGGTTTCTCCTACCAGAGCCAGGGAGAGCTTTCTGAAATGCTCACTGGTATGGGCTGAATTCTGTCCCCACCCCAATTCACATGTTGATATTTGAACCCCCAGCACCTTAGACTGGGACTCTGTCTGGGGATAGGAACTTTGAAGAGGTAATTAAGTTAAAACGAGGCCCTTGGAGCGGGCTCTAATCCAGCCTGAGTAGTGTCTTTCTAAGAAGAGAAAATTTGGACAGAGAGAGAAAGACCGAGGATGTTCAGAGGATAGACCATGTGAGGACACAGTGGGTTTTCTGTGGGGTTTTCTCATGGCATCCCTGGAAAACTAACACCCCAGCCGAACTACAGAGCTCCCTGTTTGAAATCTGCATCGGCTGTCCATTCTCTCAGATCTGTTCTCTCTGTGGCCTCCGTGCCCTGGTCTCATCTTCCACTGCCCCCAACTCAGCCTTCATCCACCCCCACCAAAGTCCTTGCAGTTGCCAGAGTGTGTGTTGTTCCCTGCAGGCCAAGCCCTTGCATGTGTTGTGTTCTGAGTTGGAAAGCTTGTTCCCCAATCTGGCAACTCCCATCTCTCCTTCAAGACTCCTTCCCAGGGTCACCTCCTCCCACCTCTGTGATGGGACCACTAAGCAGGGCTCTGGTGGAAGTTATATGCTAGATCCCCTGGCGACCCATCATCTAGACTAGTTTTGTTCATCTCGGTGGCCCCAGAACTCAGCTCACGACCAGACCTGGGATACAGAAGCACCTCTTTGTGAGTGCTTCCTCCGTGGTGGGTGATGGACTGAGCATCCCACCTGGATGACATCATCTAACTCTCAGCTACAACGTGAGCATCATGTACTTACACCTCCTACCACTGCACCAAGTAGTCAACATTGAAATGTACCCAGAGTGCTTGACACAGTGCCCTGTGCCTGGGATTGCTTCTGTGGGCTTTGCTTCAGCTCACACCTGCTCCCTTCCTCAGGGACCATCTGAACCACACCACGGTCAAGGGAAATGCTCATGCGGGGCTCAAACCAGGCTGGGGCTTTACCTGAAGTCATGCCCTGGCTTGGCCTCCTTCCCTCCCCTGTCCTGCTCCTTCCACCCCTGTACTGGTTCCTCCTGGCAGCATTCCCTTGATAAATCACTTTCCCCAAATCTTTTTCCCACTTCTGGGAGATTCTAATGAAAGATGGGGTCAGCAAACTTTTTCCATAAAGGGTGAGATAATAAATACTTAATGGCCCTATAGTCTGTCATAGTCACTCACTTCTGCTGTCCTAGTTCAAAAGTACCCATAGGCATTCCATGAATGAATGTGCCTGGTTGTGCTCCAATAAAACTTTATTTAAAGAAATAGCACGTGGGCTGTATTTAGTCTGGGGGCCATGGTCTGCTGACCTTAGACTAAAGACAACAGACTTGGAAGCTTGGCGCTCTGTCACATCCTCATTTTTTTTTTTTTCCAGAGAGAGTTTATTTTTATTTTTTGGCTGTGCCACTCGGCTTGTAGGATCTTAGTTCCCTGACCAGGGATTGAACCCACACCTCCTGTATTGGAAGCACAGAGTCTTAAGCACTGGACCGCCAGGGAATTCCACACATCCTCATTTTTATAGACATAAAAACTGAGGTGCAGAGAAGTTAAGTAGCCTGCTCAAGGTTACATGCTGGTGAGTGGCAGGGCCCGCAGCCTGGCTCTGAAGCTTGTATACTAAACTGCTCCCTGAAACCGGGGGCTGGTGGGCGCAAGGCAAGTGCCTTCCAGGGTGAAGGAAACAGGATGCAAGTGAGAAAGTTCTGTTTGGCTTCACTCCCTCCATCTCTAGAAGGAACAGTAGCAAACATCCCTGGGGTGAGGGTTGGGTGATGTGTCTCCTCTAAAGTTCTGGGCGATTTCTACTAAATCATTAATTGTTTCATTTGCCTTCCTAAAGCACTGGGTGGACTGAGCAGGACTCCTGAATCCTTTGTGAAACTATGAGGTGGAAAGATTTTAAAAATAGCACCAGATTTTTTGACAAGTGAAGTGTTAATTACCCTGTCAATCCAGCACCCTGGCCCGAGTGCTGCCACCGCTGTCTGCCCGTGGGCTTGGAGCTCTCCCCCAGCTTTGAATCCTGAAGCCTTTGTTGGGGAGTGATGTGAGGCTGTCACTGCGGCCCGAATTTTCTAGTCAGGTCTGGGAGCCGCATCATAATAACAGCCTCCAACCTGAATGTGATTCTGATGGGGGTGTGGCAGATTCTTGCTTTCTATACACTCCAGGGAATAGGGTGGAGGCTTGAGGAGCCCAGGTTGGTCCCACCCAGTGTCGACCAGCCCAGGAAGCTTTCTGGCTAGCTTTCTGTGTGTTTGTGTGTATGTAAACTTTTCCTGAGCAAAAATATTTTATATTCATTGTAGTAAAAGCTGCTAAACAAAAAGAAAAACCACCCACAATCCTATCCCCTGGGTTAGTGATTTATCAACATTTTGGTTTAATTCTTTCCAGTCTTTTGCTTATACTTATAACATTATTTATTTATTACAAAAATAGGATCCTACTGTGCAAATGGCTTTGTTTCAAAGACATAGTTTGACCATCTTTCCACATCATTGCATATTCTTCCACAATGTCTTTTAAAATGGCCAAGCATGAGATAATTTGCGTGCATGCATCCTAACTTTATTTACCAATTCCCGCTTACTAGGGAAAAGGTGTCGTTTCCAGTTAGTTTGCTTGTATAAATAAAGTAGTTAAGTCTTTGTTCATCTTTGATGATCCCCTTATAGTTTTAGGTGTGGAACCACTGGGGCTTTGGGTAACATGGAAGAGGCTGGAGTCTTATTAATCTGTTCTTAGTTACCTACAGTTTCTAAGGGAGCAACTGGGGTATGTGTTTTAGATTGAACAGTTGGGTTTGATTCCCAGCTCTGTCTGGAAAAGATTTGAGACCCTATGTGTATATTACTTAACCTCAGTTTCTCTGTCTGTAATGTCTGAACAAGAGTGCTCGACTTTTTTGTGTCACAGTTAAATAAAGATCTGATTCTCGTTCATTGATCTGGCCTGGTCCCCTCACTGTTCAGTTCTCTCAGGTCTTGGTTCAGATGAGAAGAGTGTGAACTGTTTATTTTCTAGATGCAGTTTTAATGAGGTGATTCAGTTCCTCTTTTTTCATGCTCCTTTCTGACCATCCACTGTCCATCACTCTCTCTCTCTTTACTGGGTATGTTTCTTAAACCACTATGTTTTCTTGACATATGACATGTCTATTTTCTTTTGTCTATCTCTTCCCCCATCCTGAGAATATAAGTTCCTGGAGGGCTAGGAGTTTCTTTGTTCGTGACCATGTCCCCAGTATCTGAATTACATTGTTTGCTTTATGGAAGGTGCTCAAACATAATTTTTGGGATGACCGAATTTTGCATTTTAAAGTACTGAGTACAGTGCCAAGCCCGAATTGATGTACAGTAAATTGTTACTTATCTCTGAGGAGAGCTGAATGGAATGAACGAGAAGATGAAAAGGTATGCTCCAGGCATCGAAGCAGTGGTGATGCTCTGAGGAGACCGGAGGCGGGAGGTAGGAGGGATATCCTGGTAACAGGCAGCCCTTGGTGGGACAGGAGTTGGGGCTGGCTGGGGTGATGGGCATCGGGAAGGTGTAACCATCTTACCTGCAGTGTCCTGTCAGAGCCCTTCTTCTCAGGGACACTGGCCCTCCTTGCCCAGGTGCAGAGCCACCTCTCAGTTCATCTCTTCCTTTGCTGTTTGGCTGTCAGGGGGAGTTGAGTAGCTGGAAGCCCATGGAAAACCAAGGGACTCTTCCCTTCCTCCCTCGCCTTCTTCTTCTACATTTCTCCTCCTCTCTTTCACCCTCAGTCTCCACACTACACACAGCTGCGTTGAACCGCTTCCTGCACCCCGAGTGCTCTCTCCCATCCCTGGGTTTTTGCATATGCTGTTCACTCTGCCTGGAGCAGCTTTCTTTCCTTCTGCCCATTTGTTCCCTCCATCACAGCTAACTTTTGCCCACCCTTCAAGACTCAGCTTAGGTTTTGCCTGGAAAGGACCCAGCACCCCTTCTCCCAGTCTGGTGCCTCCCTGCCCCCACGCTTCTGTTCTCCTTGCTTTTCTCGCACTGCGCTATAACTGTTTTCTTATTGGCCTCCCCGACTACACTGCCTTAGTGAACACAGCATTGCTCACCATTTATCCCCAGTGCCTTGTTCAACACAGAGAAAGTGTTCAGTACTGTTGAGTGAGTGGATTACTAATAAAATAGGCACACAGAGTCGGACATGACTGAAGTGACTTAGCAGCAGCAGCAGCAGCAGCAAGTATCAGCAGGGGACATCTCTTGGGTGAGGATGCCTGTTTACAGTCACGAGGTTAATTGATGCCAGGGCCTGGAGTCTCAGGTTTTTCTCCCAGGCTGTTACTGAATTGGGGTTTGGGTCCGTTTGTCTGATGTGAAGCAAAGCCAGTCTACTGACACCAGGTTGTGATGAAAGAAAGTACCGTGTTTATTGCAGGGTGCCAATCTAGGAGAATGAGCAGCTAGTGCTCAAAAAACTTGACTCCCCAACAGCTTTCAGGGAAAGCTTTTTAAAAGCAACATAGAGGTGTGGGTTGCAGGGTGTCTGACCAGCTTGTGGACATTCTTCTGGTTGGTTGGTGGTGAGATAGCAAAGGTGATGTTTGAGGGATCAACATCATCAACTTTCTGGTCCCAGCTGGTCTAAGGTCTGTGTGCTTGTGATTAGCAGTTTTCATTTGGTGGGAGTCTGGTTTCTGTAAAAACAACTTAGGAGTGTGCATCAAACGTTGTTATCTGTGTCTGTCAGGGAGGAAATAACGGTCCTGTGACTGCTATATGGCTGATCTATTGTTTAAATTATTACCAGTTTCCTAGTCCAATAGCTATACTTGTTACAACATGTTCACACTTTCCTAATCATTGATTCAGACTTTTGAGAGAGCCGGAAGCCTTCACATTTACAGAAACTGGCTACTTAAAGAGATGGGGGACTTGGAATATCTGTATACCAGAGAGGATCCTGAAGGGCTCTGCTTGGTTCCCACGCTGGTGCTTCCGCGGTTTCTGGATGAAGCATCCTTGTGTGTCTGGGAGAGTGACATTCTCTGCTAGGTGTGCTGGTCCTATTAGATTCAAACGCTTTGGCCAGTTTCTATAAATGTGAACATTTGAATCAGGCAGCAGCTGCCATGGTAACTGGGTGAATCTTAGAACTTGGGGACTAGAGCAGACAAGAGATCAGATAACTTTTAAGGGCCTCTTTTTGAATCGTGCTGGTGTTTGGAAGCTCACCAGTGAGAACTGACTTTGCCCAAGTGCCCCAGGATGCCGAGTCTCTGAGCTTCCCTCTCTTTGGGAAGGGATCTTTAAGGACTTTGACTGTGGTCTCATCATCTTGACCTCTTGGATCCCAGGTTGTTTGGGGCTCAGATGAGGCAGACTTAGATTTTCCTTGGTACACCGAGGTGGCAAGACTGGGGAAGAGATATGGTAAAACAGGGGGATGACGTCACGTACACCTATCATATTCTGTTCCAGTCAAACTTCCCAGTAACAATCCAGGCTCATGGGTGCCTCTTTTTGGAGCTTTCTTAAGTGGCAGGACAGTAGTTTTGAAATATTAACTAATGTTATTTCCCTGTGGTATTTTTTCTCCTCCCCATTCAGACTGCACGAATGTGTGGTCAGTATTTTGAAACATGCACAGCTGTGGATATGCGTACAGCTGTTTAGGTTGTGCGTAAGATCACATGGTGATAGCCCTAAAAAAAGATTTAACAACAAAAGAAAGTGGAGCTGCCTCAGGGACTTTGGCATTCAAAAGCCCTGGCCTTAGGGGAACAAAATGAACTCCAAGCATAGATAAAAAGGGTAAGAGAATGTGGATAACTAGAAACAAGAATTCTTCAGCCTCGGTGTAAAGATAGATTCCATCAGCTGTCAGAGGACAAGAGACAAGTGCATGGAAGTTAGTGGCTGTCTGGGAAGAGGACCCTCACCCCGCTCCCTGGCCAAGTCCGAGTTAGGGCAGAAGGGTGTGGCAAAAACCTCAGGTCAGTTTGCAGAAGGAAGAACCCCAGTGATGTATGCTCCATTTCCCTGTGGAGCCCCAGAAAAGAAAGGGCTGCGTGGTAATTCTAGGCAGGCAGGACCTTCAAAAGTGGGGGCAGTGGGATGATTTCAGTGCTTTGGGCATAGCATCTGAGCTGGTCAAGGAGTTGTTGGAACTGACCGAGCCTGTGGCCGGGTCAGTTTTCTGGGCCATCTTCTGTGTGGATCAGCGACGAAGGTGGATGGGGTGATGGCCTGAGTGGACAGGGAACAGCCAGAGTCAGGCCTTCCTCCACTCCCAGACCTTGATACTCCTGGGAACTTAGATGCAAGTTTGTGAGGAAGTGGAATTGGGATTCTCATTTTGGCCAAGATCTCTACTCTGGTGGGATGAGAGGTCAAAGTAGAGATTTAGTTGCATTAAAGAAAAACAAGGTAATGTTTCTTGCAGTCAGACCTGAATCTTGGATACGAGACTTGTTTCTGCAACAACAAATTGCTTCAAGATTCATGAAAAGAAGCCTGATTGGCTGTCACTGGCTTATGTTGGTAGTTATCCACCAGGGCTGTTTCTTAGAAATACCTAGGGAGCTTGCAAAAACACACAAGTGCTTTTAGGTTTAGAGAAACAGACTGTCTCAGATGGGGCTGGTCTTTACATTCTTTTGGCTAGATTAGTGCTAGAGAATCTTTCTTTGTGGAATTTGCTGTGTGCTTTTGGAAAAATTTCTTATCCTTCTTTTTGTTTTGTTATTTATAAAAGTGGGTAAATCTCTCTTCTTGGGAGTGATTTTGAACACTCAGAAATCCTCAGAAGAGAGATCTTAAAAGAAATATATAGCAATGCTGTTCATTAAAAAAAAGCATTCCGTGATTACCATTTAAAAAGTAGTCTTTGGCACTTAGAAATTCACTCTTTAATATTAACAGATGAAGTAATAAAATGATGATAATAGTAATAAAACTAGTTACATATAAAGGGAGAAGAAATAGATGGAGGGACAGGGTCCAAAGCAGAACTTTTCAGGATGTACCTTTTCTGTGCATTTGACTTGGAAACAATGTAAATGTTGTACATGATTCCAGTACAAAATAAACTGAAAAAATGGGGAAAAAGCCCCGAAGTAACTGAAAAATGAAAATAACCGTAGTTGGATATTGAGAGAAACATGATACACTGGAACCTGATTGTGTACCAAGTTGAAGGCGCACAAAGATAAATTATTTCACAGGACT
The DNA here is from genome assembly GCF_049115385.1 of Moschus berezovskii. NCBI lineage: Eukaryota > Metazoa > Chordata > Mammalia > Artiodactyla > Moschidae > Moschus > Moschus berezovskii. The sequence goes on along the minus strand of NC_142481.1, from coordinate 23,556,730 downwards.
TTGAAAACACAGTAATTGTATATACCCAGTAGAATATATCCTAAAATCAAAATAACTAAAAAAATAGATCTTACACTGTTTTCAGTAAAAATATCATCAGAAATAATTATTGTTCAAAGCTTTCTGTCATGCACAGAGTAAAATAAAGTAAATAAGTAATGATGTTATTAGAAACCAAGATTTTCAGCATGAGAAAAGACACAAATGTAAGTGTAAGACTTCAAGGAAAAATTCTGTAATTTAAAATTTGAATTGGAAATATTTTAGATTTATGATATATTTTCTCTTAAAATACACACACACACATGCCCACTGTTTGTGTTTCTTACATCTATAAGCCCCAGAAGCCTAGAATAATGACCAATTCCGGAGCAATGCAAAGCTCAGACTCATTTTTTAGTCTCCAAATCCCATTCAACACTGGAAGGGGTGCCATTTCAACCAAATGCAGCATGTGGAACTTTAGATCCTAATTCGAGCAGAACAGCTATCAGGAAACACTTCTGAAATAATTGGAAAAATTTGAAGACCTGTTTGATATTTGATGAAATTAAGCCAATTATGATAATATCTGTGTTTTGGCTATGCTTTCAAAAAGAGACTTTATCATTTAAAGGTATATCCTTGGAAGGAAAGTTATGACCAACTTTGATAGTATATTAAAAAGCAGAGACATTACTTTGCCAATATAGGTCCGTCTAGTCAAGGCTATGGTTTTTCCAGTGGTCATGTATGGATGTGAGAGTTGGACTGTGAAGAAAGCTGATCGCCGAAGAATTGATGCTTTTGAACTGTGGTGCTGGAGAAGACTCTTGAGAGTCCCTTGTACTGCAAGGAGATCCAACCAGTCCCTTCTAAAGGAGATCAGTCCTGGGTGTTCATTGGAAGGACTGATGCTAAAGCTGAAACTGCAATACTTTGGCCACCTCATGCGACAAGTTGACTCACTGGAAAAGACTCTGATGCTGGGAAAGGTTGGGGGCGGGAGGAGAAGGGGACGACAGAGAATGAGATGGCTGGATGGCATCACCGACTCTGTGAACATGAGTTTGAGTGAACTCCGGGAGTTGGTGATGGACAGGGAGGCCTGGCATGCTGTGATTCATGGGGTCGAAGAGAGTCGGACACGACTGAGTGACTGAACTGAACTGAACTGGACTGAACTGTTCACGAAAGACAACTCTTGGGTTTGCTTCAAAATATTTCAGTAGGAATGGGGGAAAATTAGGGGAAGGAATAGAAAAAAAAGAAGACTGGACATGCATTGATCATTAGTTACATGGGCATTCATTGTACTATTCTCTGTATTTTCACATATGTTTGAAAATTTCCATCAAAAAATTGCTTTAAATTGAAAAGAAGGAGTAGGAGAAGAAAAAAAAAGGGATTCCACATATCTCCCAAGTCAGAGGATTCTTAGGTTGTCCTCCAAGAGAGAAGTCCAGGCACCTCCACACAGCACAGGCACTTCCCTCTGCCCAGAGGTTCCAGTGCCTGCCGGGCAGGGGGGCACATGACTGGTGACCCAGGCAGTGATTCGAAAGTCATGGCAGTGAGTTGGATAATCCATTTAGAGCAGCTGGCTGAACTGGCCTGGTGGGAGGGCAGCCGGGAGCATGAGCAGAGGTAACTGAGGAGCGGGACCAGCGATGGGCCATGGCCCCTCTTCTCTCTGGTCATGGCTTTTAAAGGGAACAAATCCTATTTTTAAGGCACTAGGGTCCTACTTAGAAGATATCACTGGGAAGGGCTCACCTAAGTCAGGCTCTGGAGACACTGTGTGATTCCAGCTTTAAAATACTTTGTAATGCAAATGTAGTTCTTTTCAGATTTTAAAAACAACGTATTCTTTTTTTAAATTAATTTTTACTGGAGTGTAGTTGCTGTACAACGTTGTGTTGGTTTCCACTGTGGAACAGAATGAATCAACCCCTTCCTTTTGGACTTCCTTCTCATTCAGGTCACCACAAAGCGTTCAGTAGAGTTCCCTTTTTGATACTGTATGTTCTTATGATCTATTTTAAAATAACATATTCTTAATATTATATGTTACTAAATAGCACATTATGTAAAACGTGTAATGTTTTGTAAAAGGAGTCAGACACAACAGAATACAGAAGATATTATTCCATTTATATAAAATTCAGAAAGAATGAAGCTGTGTTGTTTAGAGATACACGATCAAGTGGCGATTTAGAGGAAAAACAAGTGTGGGAACAATAAGATGGTGAGGGGAGTGGTTATTTTTAGTGAGGAAGCAGGGGGCTGGGGTCAGAAAGGTCATGGTGGGCTTCTACGGTGCAGGCATAGGGAGTAGTCACAGGGCTGTTTATTCTACTCTTCATCAAGCTGCAAATTTATATCTTTCTAGATGTGTAGTATTTCACAATATAAATATAAAAACAATATACTTTGCCTGTAGGAAATTCAGAAAAGAGGGAAAGTACAAACTAGAAAAAGACAGGCCACCTATGATCACTCCTTCTGAAAATAACCACAGTTGACGTTTTGGTGGGAATCATTTTAGAAGGAGTTGACCTTGGTAGTTAAGAAGAGGACTTGGGAGTTAAACAGACCCAGCCCGATTCAGATCTTGGCTTTGCCTTATACTAAAGATAAAAACTGGGAAAATGATTAAAGTTCTGCAAAGGGGGAATAATAATAATAATAATAACAATACTTGTCTTAGCAAGATGTCGTGGGGATCAAATGAAATAATGCATGAAGAACATCCAGACATAATAAATGTTCAGTATGTTAGCTATTTTTAGCTCATTCCAGTCTTTTAAAAACTTATGTGTATTATATATGACCTGTGTGTTACATGAATATACGTATAATAAATGTTTTTACAAAATTATGATTGCACTCTTAACAATTCTGACTTGAGGCAATTTTTTAAAAAGTGATTATCCATCACTGAACTTCTCAGAGGGACACTTCTGTACAATAAAGCCTGAATTACCTGGTATAATTTCCAAAGCAGCCTGTAACCAATGTTGCTCCATCATTCTCCAGAGTATCTGCGAATGTCTTGACTTACCTCATTTTCTTTGTCTGGTGCCCCTTCTCCTTTTTTGCTGGTTGAATTTCTACTCATTCTTTGGGAACTAGCCTAACTTCTCCTCTGTGAAACGTTCCCAACTGAGGCAGGAGAGAGCAGTCCTCTCCCTGCAGATTTCCTGGGCCATGGAAGCCTCAGGGGGAGGAGCCCCCTTCCCTCTTAGCTCCAAGGCACAGGTGGAACCTTAGGTACTACTTACCAATAAGGGTGGTGAACTGGTCCCAGGCTTGTTTATGGCTGACCTGAAGGCCATTAGAAATGAGTCTCAGGTCGGGGCTCAGGGTGGGGATAACCTACACAGATGCTAGACCTTTGAGCAGAATTTTAAACACGTCAAGGCAGTATGACTCCCTCCTTTCTTCTAAAAGCTGGAAACAAACTGTAGATTAAAACATAAGGGCTCATTCTCTCACATAGAAAAAGTCCAGAGATGGTGGTCAGGGCCTGAGAAAGGGGGCTGACTCCCATCCATCTACTTTTCTTTTCTGGGGGGCTGCATTATGAGAGCTCCCAGCTGCCAGAAACCCATTTTTCACATGAAGAAATGAGGCTTAGAGAGCTGAGTTCACTTGCCTGAGGTCACAAAAGATGGAATTGAGATTTGAACCAGTTCTGTTTGATTTTGAAGCCCTTGTTCCTTAACTATCAGGCTGGAATGGCTCTTACTCCCCTTTGGCTTCCCTGGTTGCTCAGATGGTAAAGTGTCTGCCTGCAATGTGGGAGATCTGGGTTCGATCCCTGGGTCGGGAAGATCCTCTGAAGAAGGAAATGGCAACCCACTCCAGTACCTTTGCCTGGAAAATCCCATGGACAGAGGAACCGTCCACGTGCTACAGTCCATGTGGTCACAAAGAGTCAGACACGACTAGTGATTTCACTTTTCCCCTTTGGGAAAAAGGGCCTGAGAGAGTTAAAATGACTTGGGAAAGATTATAAACCCAGTGAATAGGAACACCATCAGGATCCAGGCTCCAACACTTGCTGCTGAGCTGCTGACGTCGTTGCCCAGAACCTCAGAGCAGCACCCCGGGCAAGCTGACTGATGTGGCCCAGATCATCCTCAGGCTCCTACCCACTCTGTGCCATTCTAACCTAGAGGCATCCAGGCTAATCAAGGCCAGAGGAGGACTGGTGAGGTTCCAGGAGAAGCTGCAGACTTAGCAGGAGGGAGCAAGAAGCATCTTTTGATTTGTGAGCTAAACCCCTTTGATCTGAAAATCAATCAGTGTAAATTGGCTAGAGCCACAGAAGCCTTTCTCTGCCATGCCCTGCATGCACTAGCTCTTGAATTCGCTGCTGTCCTCCAACACTGTGACTCCCTCCAGGATGACCCCTGCAGTGGCCCCTGAGGACAAGCAGGCAGCAGATGGAGTTATCATTCTGCCAGCACCGAACTGGCAGTTTTTTCACTGATTCTAGCCCATAGTGTGACTTTAGTATCTCTTCACCACTGTCTAGTAGGGGCAGCTGTCCCAGAGTCATAGCTGTAGGACGAAGGCCTGGATTTAAGAGATCTTTATAGAATATGCCAACTGGACCATAATAAACCTTCCTGGAGACACTACAGGGTGAACACCATAGGACTGCTTCAAGACTCCTTAGCCTCGGTCAAGGACTGAGTGCTGTGACCAGCCAGGCATTTGCAGCCTGGGGCCTGTCTGTCCTGTCAGTCACTCAGAAGCTTTTACTGACCACCTGATCAGTTTCAGGCACACCGAGGATCAGCAGACCCAAAGCTGGAAGGGAATGCTATAGTCAACTTGTCCACTCCTGAATCTCTGTGGCAAAGCAGACCTACTGGGAACATTTTCCAGTTGTAAATCATTTGGCAGCACATCCTCAGCACTCAGTGAATAAGCACTCAATGAATGAAAATATGAACAATGCTGTAATGAATGACTTAGCCGTGAAGTTCTGCAGGAAACCCTGAGAACTCACATCAGCTGTACAGGAGTCGAGACAAGTGTGAGCTCAAGAAACCAGCACCTGGGTGTTCCTGACATTATCCTCACTGAGCGTGGACCTGTCACTTGATCTCTTGTCCTGTCACATGCACGTTTCCTTGTCTCTGGTGGGTGTAGTACGGTGATTGAGACAGTGAGTTTCAGCATCCAGCACATCTGGGTTCAAATCCATCCTCTGTCACCTGTTAGCTGTGACCTTAAGAAAATTACTTCATCTTTTAGAGACTCAGTTTGTTCATCAGCAGAATGGAGCAATAGCTGTACATGTATATTCCTCCTGGTAAAGAATTCTATGAAGAAAAGTAAGGCAGTTTGAGGGGGAGAGGGCATGCAGTGGTGGGCTCTAATGGCAACCCACTCCAGTACTCTTGCCTGGAGAATCCCATGGACAGAGGAGCCTGGTGGGCTGCAGTCCATGGGGTCTCTAAGAGTCGGACACAACTGAGTGACTTCACTTTCATTTTTCACTTTCATGCATTGGAGAAGGAAATGGCAACCCACTCCAGTGTTCTTGCCTGGAGAATCCCAGAGACAGAAGAGCCTGTTGGGCTGCCGTCTATGGGGTCGCACAGAGTCGGACACGACCGACGCGACTTAGCAGCAGCAGCAGCAGCTCTTATTATACAGTCTCTTCAGGGAAGACCTCATTGATGAAGTTAATGTTTGAGCAGAAACTTGAAGGATATGGAGGAAGAGGCTTTGTGGTCCCAGGGAAGTGCTGTCCAGGTGGAGGGATTATGAAGTCAGAATGCTCTGATATGGGGATGCGCTTTGATGTAGGGTACCATGTGAGAAGAAGTGGATGGGCTCAATGATGGTTCTTGGCCTGAGAAACTGAAAGAATGGAGTTTCCATTTATTGAGATGAGAAGGACTGTATTTTATTGTGCAAGAATTTAATTTTTAATAAACTTTTGACATTAGCATAGTTTTTGATATATAGAAAAATTGTGATGATACTACAGATCATCTCACACCCAGGTTCCCTTATTTGTATTATATATTAGTATACATTTGTCACAATTAATGAATCAATATTGATACATTATTGTTGACTAAAGTCCATCCATTATTCAGATTTCTTTGGTTTCTACCTAATACCGTTTTTCAGTTCTGGGATCCCATCCAGGGTATCATAGAACATTAACACTCATGTGTCTTTAGGCTTCTCTTGACTGTCAGTTTTTCAACAATTCCTTGTTGGGTTTTTTAAAAAATGAACTTGGCAGTTGTGAGGAGTGATGCTCAGGTATTTTGTAAAATATCCCTCAACTAGGATTTGTCTCATTTCTCCCCCTCATAATTAGAGCTGTGATTTATTTGGAGTAAGACCTCAGAAATAGAGTGCTCTTCTTATCACATCACACCAAGAGTACATTCTACCAACATGATTTATCATGTTGATGTTAAACGTGATCATCATCTGGATAAAATGGTGTTTTTCAGGCTTCTCTAATACAAAGCAACTTCCTTATACCTTTTCCAGGCTGTACTCTCTGAAAGGAAGTCATTCTGTACAATCTACACTTAAGAAATGTTATGATCCACCTCCTTGAGGGCAGAGTATCTTCAGAAGTTATTTGGATATTCTTATGCATTTAGCTAATCTCCTCCATTTACTTATTCATTCAATCATTTATACTAGTATGGACTCATGGATTTTTGCTGTATCTGTTCAGTTTAGTCACTCAGTTGTGTCTGACTTTGCGACTCCATGAACCGCGGCATGCCAGGCCTCCCTGTCCATCACCAACTCCCAGAGTTCACCCAAACTCATGTTCATTGAGTCGGTGATGACATCCAACCATCTCATCCTCTGTCATCCCCTTCTCCTTCTTTCTTCAATCTTTCCCAACATCAGGGTCTTTTCAAATGAGTCAGCTCTTCGCATCAGGTGGCCAAAATATTGGAGTTTCAGCTTCAACATCAGTCCTTCCAATGAACACCCAGGACTGATTTCCTTTAGGATGGACTGGTTGGATCTCCTTGCAGTACAAGGGACTCTCAAGAGTCTTCTCCAACACCACAGTTCAAAAGCATCAATTCTTCAGTGCTCAGCTTTCTTTATAGTCCAACTCTCACATCTATATATGACTACTGGAAAAACCATAGCCTTGACTAGATGGACCTTTGTTGGCAAAGTAATGTTTCTGCTTTTTAATATGCTGTCTAGGTTGGTCATAATTTTCCTTCCAAGGAGTAAATGTCTTTTAATTTCGTGGCTGCAATTAGCATTTGCAGTGATTTTGGAGCCCAAAAAAATGAAGTCTGCCACTGTTTCCACTGTTTCCCCATCTATTTGCCATGAAGTGATGGGACCGGATGCCATGATCTTAGTTTTCTGAATGTTGAGTTTTAAACCAACTTTTTCACTCTCCTCTTTCACTTTCATCAAGAGGCTTTTTAGTTCCTCTTCACTTTTTACCATAAGGGTGGTATCATCTGCATATCTGAGGTTATTGATATTTCTCCCGCCAATCTTGATTCCAGTTTGTGCTTCTTCCAGCCCAGAATTTCTCATAATGTACTCTGCATATAAGTTAAATAAGCAGGGTGACAATATACAGCCTTGACGTACTCCTTTTCCTATTTGGAACCAGTCTGTTGTACCATGTCCAGTTCTAATTGTTGCTTCTTGACCTGCATACAGGTTTCTCAAGAGGCAGGTCAGGTGGTCTGGTATTTCCATCTCTTTCAGAACGTTCCACAGTTTATTGTGATCCACACAGTCAAAGGCTTTGGCATAGTCAATAAAGCAGAAGAAGATGTTTTCTGGAACTCTCTTGCTTTTTCGATGATCCAGCGAATGTTGGCAATTTGATCGCTGGTTCCTCTGCCTTTTCTAAAACCAGCTTGAACATCTGGAAGTTCACGGTTCACGTATACTTTGCTGTATACTTTAGGTTATAATCTAGTACTACTTTATTTTGTTGCTGAAGTTGTTTGGCCACTGAGAGTTTTTTTATTTGGCTCCTGTGTCTTTTTGACATATCCCTATCATTATTGTTTCCTTACAATTCTCCAGGCTCATCTTGTATATTTTCTTCCCTAGTCTCTAGAATTAGCTATTTCCCCTGGTTTCTTTTATTGAAGAATGGTATTACCAAGATCTAGAAGCCAGTTCCGGAAGTTGCTACTGGGACATTGTTATTTCTAGTCCAGGAGTTCAAATTTGGTGATATTAAGTTCAAGCCTCTCATTTGATGTCTAAGTTGAGATGTGTACACAAATGGCAGTTCTGTATAGAGGTCTGGAGTTCAGGGAGGGATCTGGGCTGCAGAGGCACATTTGAGAGTCATCATGGTGGAAATGATCATGAAATTACAAGACTGGATGAAACTTCCTAGCAAGCAAAATATAATTAATGAGAGATGAGGAGTGAGCAAAGAAGATGAGGTGTGGCCAGTGAGATAGAAAGGCATGAGGAAAGATTTTTCAGGAAAGAGATAGTGGTCAGTTGTGCCAAGTGTTGACAATATTGATGAGACGGTTGAGTGAAATGAGCACTGAGAATTGATCAGTGGATATAGCCATGGGGAGGTCATTGGTAATCCTAACCACTGCTCTTTTAGGGAAGTGGTGGAGACAAAAAAAAGCCTGATAGCTCTGAAGCTGTCAGAGACAGGGAAGAGAGAACCCAGAGACATTGAGTTTGGATAGCTTTGTAAAGTTTTGTTCTAAAGAAGAGTAGAGAAATGGGGCAGTAGATGGAGAGGGATGTGGATCAATAGAAGTATTTTTTTATTTTCATTTTATATAGGAGTATAGTTGATTAACAATGTTGTGTTAGTTTCAAGTGTATGGCAAAGTGATTCAGTTATACACGATGTATTCTTTTTCAAATTCTTTTGCCATTTACATTATTACAGGTAGTAGGTCCTTGTTGGTTATCTATTTTAAATATAGCAGTGCCCCAAACTCCCAATCTATCTTTCTCCCTCTGGTAACTATAAGTTTGTAAGAGAAGGATTTATAAATTTATCCCTTTTAAAAATAGCTATTACTATGTGTTTTATTTTTAATCCAGTGGAAAAGAGAAACAATGATTCAGTAGCAACTGGGGACAATAGCTACAGTGTTTATCAAGAATTTACTATTTGCTAGCTGCTAAATGCTTTGCATGTACCGTCTTATCAGGTACTCACAAAACCCTACAAGGTAAACATGATTCTTATTTAAAATATTAGAAAACTGAGGGCCAGAGAGATCAAGCAACTTGGCCAAGGTCTAACAGCTTGTGAATGGCAGATCCAAGACTCAAATCCAGGTTTTTCTGACGCCAAAGTTCATGCTCTTAGCCAATGTACTGTCTCTTAAATCTTTGGGAAATTCCCTCTTTTCTTTCCTTCATTTGCTTCTTTCCTCTTCAGAAGAAAGAATTTTTAGAACAATGGACACCATGTGGGCTGATAACCCTTTCTGTGGTTGGGCTTTGGAGCCACCATACTTCTCTTGAGCCACATAAACAAGGCAATAATTTCTGATGTTCCTCTTCTCCAGTGTGGATCCCAAGATCTCTCCACCCACCCAGCCAGCCAGCCAGCCAGCTAGCCCAGGAATATACGGAGCACCTGATAAATGTTAGATGCTAGGGCTACAGTAGAAAATGGGCACAGTGAATGCCTGCCCTCACAAAACTGACCGTCTCCTTCCTGAGACCTTCAGACAAAGGAGGCCAGTTCTGTGGTGAAAGGTAGCAGTGAGCTTTTTCTGTCCTCTGGTCTCAGGCAGGTACTATAAGGAAGGCAGAGGGGTTGGGTGTAGCACAATATGGATAAGCAGGGACTCTGCTGAACTGAAAAGTGCATGCCCTACCTCAAGAAGGAAGCCAGTCCTGAATTCCTCCTGAATATGGCCCCCAGGCCCAGTGTTGTCAGATATTTGTATTTTGTCCAAAGAAGGTGGAAAATTAACACTTTTATGGAGAACTCCCAATGTAAAGATCTAGGCAATTCATTCTAATAAATCTTCCCCTGTCTGTTCCCCCTTTCGGTGCCCCCAACATTCCCCTCCCCTCCATCTGTGGGTATGATTCACTCTATAGGCTGTTGGTTTGCAATTTTTGCTTTACAGCAACCCAGTGGATTACCTAGCATGATAGCCCCCATTTAAGAGATGCTATTTCATCCTTGCTACTCTTTGACCTTATTAAAAATTCAGATTGAGACTTTAGCCCTGCAACTATCACCACTTAAGAATAATTTCTCTGAAATATGCCTTCTGGTTAGTGAAATTTACTGAAGTATCCCCAGAGAATGCATGCATAAACATGCATTTAGCTATGTGGGTGTTATTTAATTTTAAAAACTACCTTGTTTAAGTAAAAAGTTTGAAAGAAATATATTATAGGAAAACTCTTTGGTGTTTTGGAGCCCACTTTGATAGGAACAGTCAGAGCACAGGGACAGGACAACACAGCTCAGAAACTTAGAACTGGGACACAGCCACTCTTTAATGTCTAGGTCACTGAATTGAATCCACCCGAAGGCAAAACTGTCTAAAACATGTAAACATCAACTGCTGCTCAGTGGACTGTGTGAAGGACTCGGGATCTTGATTTGCTATCATATTCAGATTTTCTGTACCACTTTGTGGCTGAGCTTAGGTGCCGCCCTTCACAATATACGCGTAAATGCTACCAGCATTGTCATTCCCTGTTTAGTGGCTGCAGACACCCAAGTAGAGAGAGGATGGGCTGCTGAATTTAGAGAGACCAAGAAGAAGCCAAGATTTAAGTTTCGATCTTGAAGTTATGTTCTTTGTCCACCATATATAATACAGTGTTTCCTATATGCCATGTATTCATATATTGCCATAATGATTCTTATCGCAGCTTTGTACCACCTGTGTTCTTACCTACACAATTTTAAAAATGCCCCATATTTTTGCTTAAATAATTTTATAAGAAAAATTTATAAGAAAATTTATCTCACCACATTAATCTGAAACCATTATTACTTGCCATGAATAGAAGGTAACAATAAGGCATGATAAAGTTACATAAGCATTACAGTTTTGTAAATGTTTGTCCATGTATTAAGTATTTCTTTTGCATGCCATTAGTGGAATGCACTATGTCCAAATCCTTCAGTGAGGAAAGAAGAGTATGCCTAGCTTTGAGTATGTGTAAGCAACAGTTCAGGTTCACCTTTCTCCTGTAACTCTTTCTGGGTAGCTGTTAGTTCATTCATGTGTTCATTGACTTGACAGTCATTAGATCCCTACTCTGAACCGTGCAGAGTTTCCCGACCCTGTGATCCCCCCTTTTTTATTTTTATCTCTCCTGAGTGAGATTATTTCCTTGGGTCATGAATGGTGGGGTGTATTGCCCTGATATTTTGTCAGGCTTCTTTGGCTGCAAACTGGGCTGATCTTCAGCCAGAACACACCATAACAGTCATACCAGTTCCCTATGACTGCTGTCTGCCCTGATTGCTCAGGGTATCTGGTTTAGATGGGTTGGTTGCTAAATTTTTTGAATATAAATATTAGTGGCAAGCATCAGAAATCGATTAAAATTAGTTTAAGCAAAGGGGCATTCATTGGAAGGAACTGAGATCTCACAGAATTTTCTGAAGGCTGAAGAATCAGGCTGGGCAGAACCAAGGTCAATCTGGAGTACAACGATGCAGGAGACACCAGCATGGTTGGGACCTGATGCTGACCAGGAATGGACCCCATAGAGGTCGGTCTCTTGACTCACTGATCAGGACATAAAATCCAGAGAGTGCCTGACTGCCTCAGGCTTCAGTCAGCTGGACACAACTTGAGAAGCAGAGTGCTAGGCACAGGTATTTATATCTCAAAGAAAAGAAGTAAGTTCTCAGAAGGAAATAGAGGTGCTTTTAGAAAAGGGAGGTAGAGGCTGGTTGATCAAAAGGCAAGATGAATCCAAATATATTGTGTTTTCAGATCTGGCAGAGAAAAACTTGGTTTTTCTAAACTTAGAAAAGCTTAAAACTTATCAGGGGAATAATTGTGGGATGGGAAGATGAGTTTTGTCATAAACCATAACATTGGAAAGTGGTGGCAATATTTACCCTTTAGTCATTTATCAGAAAGAAGTGCATTTTTCTCTCTCAGCGATTTTGTATCTCCATTGCATGATTGTACTGACATGACATCACCGACTTGATGGACATGGGTTTGGATGGACTCCGGGAGTTGGTGATGGACAGGGAGGCCTGGCATGCTGTGGTTCATGGGGTTGCAAAGAGTTGGACACGACTAAGCGACTGAACTAACTGACTGACTGACTGAGTAAATCTGCCTGATTATTTATTTAATTGGAGTAAAGCTGCATATTTAATCAGAAAGATCATTGTACCTGGAGTGAGTTTCTAATTTCCCCAGGATTTCCTCTCTGACTTCATTTAGGTAAAACAAATAAACACCCCTGTCCCCACAGAGGTGGGATTTAATGAGTAGGATATTTATCCCAGTTCTTTCACTGAGTACCTTATGAGAAGAGATCTTTGGCAAGATGCTTTCCAGGAAGATTTTCTGTGGCCTGACGCCAAGACAGACTTCCCAAAGTCTCTTCTGGGTTGATGTTACCCAGATTGGTATTCTAAAGCACCCAGATCTTTTGAGGCCTCCCCTGTTCGTGAGCATTCCTCCTGATGAACCGACTTTTAGGCAGTACTCCTCAGTTTATCAGCCTTGTGGGGAAAAATAGTTTTCTTGATTATTTAGTGTCAGGCAGATCAAACCCCAGATATCTGACTGAATTTTTGACTCAGTAGTTTTGATATTTGGAGCGCTATCTTCAGTTCCCCAGAGTTGTGGTGTGTTGGATCATTGCAGCTGTTTTATTGTGGCTAGACCAGGAGAAATGGCATGTGTGTCTTTAGTCGAAGGGAGACCCCAATAGTCAGTCAAGCCAGAAATAGTTTGAGAATGGATTTTTCTAAAGAAAAATGAATCAGTGGTTTTCTAGCTTTTGACACATATATGCATGTGTGTGTGTATGAACATATATATATATCTCAGTATACATACACACTCAGGATTCACGAAATAGTACTTTGTGCAAATACACTGTGTTTTTTTTAAATTTCATTCTTTTTTAAAAATTCTGGTCACAACCCTGTAGTATTGATTTTGCTATAACCACAGTTTAAAAAAAACTAGTATAGATGGTCCAAGTCCAAAGCCAGCACCTTCTGCCCTATTTGCTGTTGGTGGAGCAGTCCACAGTGCTGATTTCTGCCCACTAAATAGATTTGGTTTGTGAAAAAAGGCATCCTAAAAACCTCTTGAGTTAGCCACCAGGAGATGCACTTTTATGCTTGGTTTCTCTTCTTTCCCATCCTGAAAAATATTCTCTGACTGCAGGGCTGGATATATCAATGCAGAACTCTGTGCAGTGGAAACAGCCCTTGCTTACTGTCAGTCACTGTTCTGAGAACTTTGCCTATGTTATCTCCCTTAATCCTCATAATTACCCTGTTTGCAAAAGGTCGACATCATTCTTAATATCCATTTAAAGATAAATAAGTGAATTCCCTAGGAGATTTCATAACTTGCTCAAGGTTGCGTAGTTACAAGGGGGTAGAGTTGAAATTTAAATCTAGACCTCTCTGACTTCAAAGATTTTTAATAAAACATTCTCCTTAAGATGTGTAAGTATGAGAGTTGAATAATTTAGATCAATTCCACAGTGTAGTGTTTACTTTTTAGTGGAAGGTTCAAATAACAGTACTCAGCACAGGGCCCAGAACTGTGGCAGCTTGTCACAGGGCACAGCTACATGAGATGCTCCGTGCGTGACTGGCCAACACCAAGGACTAAGCCTTGCTGATGGCCAAAAACACCTCCCTCTGAACTCAAAGCACCCTGCCATCTGGAGAAATGCTTCTCTTATGTTTTGAGGGATTGCTAAACATAGCAAGGCCTCCTGCAGCAAAACATACCTTCCACATGATTATCTGTTGGCTTCGAGAAAATCCAGCCAGACAGAACACAGCCAACTCCAGAGAGTAAGAAGAGAGCACACATGTTCAAAGAGCACCTGCATTTGCCATCCATGTAAATACACCTTCTAGTTCAAACCAGAGAGTTTGCTATAGCTTCATAGATGGCTGGTGTTATACCAATGCAAGCTTCCCCAAGGTCACCTGGGAATTGCAATATTTTACAGTCCAGACACCTGACATGAACCAGATGGCTCCCTTCTTTTTTCATAATAACATGTTTACTTCTTCTCATCCTCTGTCTGACATTTATGGAGTACCTGGTCAGAGGAGCAAAGAAAAATAAGGCAAGGCTCATCTGCTCTTGAAGCTGATGCAGTCTCCTCCCTTCCAGAACTGCCTATCACAGGGCTTTGTGCATTGCCCAAGGCCTCACCTGTCTCTCTCTGCTCTTCTGTTCTGTTTCTGTAAACTCCTCCCTACTTTCCCCAGAGATGATCACAAATTAATGTGGGCAAGGAGACCAGCACGTGATGACAGGAAGGATTTTAAAGAAGGAAATTTTCCCTGTGTAGACATTATAGGCTTGTCTCCCCATGGTTCTTCAGCTTCCAATCAGACATGCCGATTAGATCTCCATAAACAAGCAGAATCTCAAATGAGAGTGATTTCAAAACGGTTAAACATAGAAAGTTGTTCGGAACTCTGCTAATACTGTGGGTTCATATTTCTTTATTTTTTTTAGCCACTATATGCAGCGTGTGGGATCTTAGTTCCCTAATGAAGGATTGAACTCATAACCCCTGTAATGGAAGTGCAGAGTCTTACCCACTGGACCACCAGGGAAGTCCCATGTGGGTTAATATTTCTTACTCAATGTTCTCCATCTATATGTATTATTCTGCTCTCAACCTGCAGTCTCTTACCCACTATACAGGATTGTGGAGACTATTTTGCCATCTTCTTTATCAGAGTTGACAAGTAGCACTTACACAGTTTCTGTGGTTGATCAACTGATACTCTATAAGAATAGGTACTGTTATCTTTTTCGACCTCCCTCTGACTGCACATGGCAGGTGCTGAATACACATATGTTGAATTGATTCATTTAAAAATTGATCTGGGCAAGTACCACCATGATAGTTTTAGGGCTGAGATGTTGGATACAGCCCAGGTCCATCTCTAAAGGGTTTTCATGTTCCTGGATGGTATAAAACAGAACAGACTCAAAAGGAAATATTGATAAAATGAGAACTCTGAGAGTCAACAAAGCTCTCTGGATTAGAAGCTAAGGTGCTATCAGCCAGTGTCAACTGCCGTCTTTTCTTACAGTGCCCTTTGCTTGTCCTAGGATGTGATTATAGGGATTATAGGAATACAGAAAAGTTAGGAAGGCTAAACTTAAGATTGTGAAATATTACAGTGAGAGAAGGTTGAGGGACATGGAGACAAAAGGTGACTGTTTGAGTTATCTGGAAGATGATTAAAGCCTTGTTTCCATCACTGGGCAAACATCAGTTCTCAATAACATCTCCTAGAATTCCACAATCCAGACAGAGCGTTCTCTCTCCCCTATTCTCTCAGGACCCCAGAATGCCCCAAGGGTCTTAGGATTTTAGAGCTAGAAATGACTTTCGATATCACTGAATCCAAGAGATCTTGTTATATAAGTGAATCTTGGGCTAATTGAATTCCTTCAGTTGTTCGTTAATTCCGTCTCTTGTCTTAAAGAGCTACTGAATGCCAGGCACTGAGCTTGTGTTGCTACAGGGCCACAGTAGTAACCAAAACAGAAAGAGTTCAGACTGTCTTCTTTGCTCTTTGGTCGTTTACATTGTGATGGAGTGATACAGAGAGAAAGCCAGTCAAGTCAGTAAATAAATAAGATACTTTCAGGTAGTGATGAACACTGGGAAGAAGATAAAACAAGGCGGACAGGGTGGAATGGACTGGGAAATCAAGGTCAACAGATGTACACTACTATGCATGAAGTAGGTGGCTGGCGCGGACCTGCTGAACAGCACAGGGGAAGAAAGAAGGTGCAGTCTGTTTGTAGGACATGTATATTAAATTAACCTTGAAAATGCATTCCAGTATACACTAGGAATGCTGTTTGGTTCCTCCTATATAAGGTACCTAGAATAGTCAAATTCATAGAGTCAGAAAGTACATTGGTAGATGCCAGGGGCTTGGGAGGTGGGGAGGGGAAATGGGGAGTTAGAGTTGAACGGAGAGAGTTTTAGTTTAGGAAAGTAAAGAAGTTTGAGAGATGGGTGATGGTGAGAGTTGCACAACAATGTGAATGTACTTAGTGCCACTGAACTGCACAGTGAAGTATGGTTAAAATAGTATGTTTTATATTATGTGACTTTTACCACGATAAAAAGAATTTTTTAAAAAGCCAAGACACAAAGCAAAGCAAGGTAGTGAGACAGTGACTGTGAAAGAGATGGCCATGGGAATAAGGGAACATGCCTCTGTAATGAACTTTTGAATTGGGATCTGAGTAATGAGGAGTCAGCCTTGCAAAGGTCAAAGTGAAGAATTTTCTGGTTGCTTCTCTGGCAGACACCTCAAGGTGGGAATAAGCTGTCATATTCAAGAACAGAAGGAAGGCCAGTGTGACTGGATTACAGTGAGGGCAGGGGAGGCGATGCAGTGCTTAGAGCATGCATGATTTTGCAAGTCATGGCCAGGGTGTTTTGAATTTCGTCCTTCGTGCACTGGGAACCACTGGAAAGCGTTAAACAGGGCAGCAAAGTGATCTGATATATATTTTTAAAGGGCTAGTCTAGCTGTCTGAGAAAAACAGTCCATTGGAGGTGGCAACAGAGGAGTGTGGAGTATAGGAAAGAGATTTCTGCTGTGAGCCAAATGAGTGATAACCTCTCAGTCATATAGTGAGTTAATGGCAGAGCCTGGGGGTAAAAGATTAGATTTGTTCCAATAGTTAATGTATTTGGTACAGTTGAAAAAATTTAAAAAATATAAGAATAAATATCATTTATTAAGTGCTTGTTATTGCCAGGCTCTGTGCAACATGCTGTATATGCAACGTCTTATTTAATTTTTATCATAATTATGTAAGGTAGATTCTATTTTTCTTTCTATTTTATGGATCCGGAAATGGAAGCTTCAAGAATTTCTGTATACTGTCGAAGTTCACACACATGGCAAGTGACAGAAAGGCAGACTGGGGATTAAAATGCCAACTAAGTCCCAGAGCCCACAAGCCACAAAGATGAGGCTCATTACTTGCAGTAAGGGCAGTGTTGCCTAAAGGTTAAGCTGGTGAGTGTTGGAACTTTCTGGTTTCATATCCCAGCTCCCTTGTTACTAACTCTGTGACCTTGGGCAAGTCCTTTCTTCTTCTTTTTTTTTTTTAATAATATGCTTGAATTTTTTGCTGTATTACATCCTTCTCCACACTTTCCCCCTGCCAGTTCCCCACCGTGATTAGCAATAAAACTCTGGAAAGAAATAACTACCCGTGGGCTTTGTCTTTGCAAAGAATGGAAAAGCTGGGAAGACTGGGTCCCCTGTTATAGCCACAACTTAGAGAGTAGATGGTGCCTGCAGGGGAACAGAAGCTGATTCTCTGGATCCCTGGGAAGAAGGAGAAGGGTTAGGGAACTTGTGAACTAGGCCCAATAAGCAGCCTTGGGGCCGAGTAGGCAGAAAGGCCTCCTAGGTTCCTTGGTACAGGTGTGATCTGGTCTCTGAAACCCAAGTTCATTGCTTTCCGTTTGTTCAGTGTCTGTGCTCTTACACATGAAGGTCAGCAGGGGGCAGTGCAGCCAACGTATTGCTCGTGAGTGAGGGGCTGCCTGTTTTTCACACAAGGGTCTGAGGAAAAGTTTCTGTGCCTTGAAACTGTGCCTATCTGGGCAGGTTCTGGGTGGATGAGTCCACCCTTTCTCTTGTCCAAGATCCTATTCTACCCACTTTCCTCACCTCTTCTGCTCTGCCTCACATCCCCAGATCTTTTATCTTCATAAAATGTGCTCCTTGGGTCCTCCTAAATATTCTGTGCGAGAGACAGGGTCAGGTTAAGTATTTGTCATTTGCAGATGAAGGCCTAAGGCAGTGCCTGGTCCCTACCCTGTCCTTTCCTCCAGTGTACTCATAGGATATGAAAGCCAATAGCTGAGATTGATCTCGTTTACCGTTCCAGGGAAGGCTATTATGCCCCCAGGGCACCACGGGCACTTTGGAATTAGAACAAAAGCTGCCAGAGCAGTAAGCTGAGAAGGGGCTTGTTCAGAGTGTGGACTCTCGGGTCCTATCAATTTCCTAGGGCCCTCCACAGAAAGGATGAAAAATCAAAGGGCTAACCTTTGAATACACACTTGGGACCAGACAGGTACAGATCAATCTTTATGCTTTTTAAGAAAAGAAGCTACCAGAGCCTCTGGCTCGGGGCCCAGCTGGTTGGAGAGAGCCAGCCAGTGCTAAGGCTATGTCCTTTGTGCAGAAGCGTCATATTGCTAGCAAGTTTCTCCAGCTCTCTAAGCCTCAGTTTCCTTTCATATGAGGGGCAGTTATAATAGAGCAATTGTGACAGAGTCCACAAGTACTCTGCATTCAGCCAGTGTTGCTACTGGTGTTGAAATAGGAGGTTTACTGTTTCCATAGCTACTCATTGTGGAAGATGGATTACATTGATGGCCCTGGTTCATGATCGCCGTATCCACACCCTTTGTGGTTGAGAATTTCTGGTCCCTGCCCTCTTCTGACTCAGGCTCGCCTTGGGTCTTGCTTTGGGCATTAGAATGTGGCATCTGTTAGCCTCAAGCCTCCAGGGGCCTGGTAGTCTTCTGCAGTCTCTTACTTGTTTTGAAACCCTGCCACTTCTGTATGAAAAATACTGGGCTGGACTCCTGGAGGATGAGGGCCACAAGGAGCACAGGCCACTTGTCCCAGCTGAGGCCATCAGACTGGACTGCAGCCCATAGACCCCCAGTGGTGTGAGAGAGGCCAATTAAGATCAACAGGACTGCCTCCCTGACCCATAGCTGACCTCAGCTACTTGAGTATGTCCAGCAGAGACCAGGAGAACTGCTCAGCTGGTCTGTACAGACTCATGAGCAATAATAAGTATTTATTGTTTCATGTTGCTTGGTTTTGAGAGAGTTTACTATGCAGCAATAGCTAACTAATATGCTACTTAAAGTTTTATGTGTGCCAGTTGAAGAAGGGGGGTTACGCTAGGTGAGACTATTTGAAAGGTTAGTAGCTATATTACTATTTGGAAGATTACTAACTATATTACTGAGTACTGAAGAGAACTTGATATGTATAGAGTCTCAAGTTTAGGGACCATATGTAGTGGTTCAGAGTAAACACTGGAATAAAACAGACCTGGTTTCCAATCCCTCCTCTACCAATTACTAAATGTGTACCTTTGGTCAAATTTCTGAACCATTTCTATGACTCAATTTCCTCTCCCATAAAATGGAGATAATAATAGTTATTGGGAGGGTTGCTATGAGGATAAAGCAAATGTATGCCTAGTGTTTAGGACGGTGCCTGGCACACATTGAGTGCTCAAGAAATACTACCCACTCTTCCTTTGTTTTTTGCCATGTATTTATTTGGCTGTGTGGAGTCTTAGTTGCTGCATGCAGGATTGTTAGTTGCAGCATGTGGGATCTATTTCCATCACCACTGATTAAACCCAGGCCCCTTGCACTGAGAGCCACTGGACCACCAGAGAAGTCCCCGCAGTTTTCCTGGTAATGGTGAATTTAATCTCCAGAGGACATCTTTACATAGAACCCTGTGGTTGCTGCAGGTTCAGTGGGTAACACAGGCAGGATTTTGCAACTGATTCATTTAAAGCTTTGATGAGAAATTTATGATTGTATATACATCCCCCCCTTTTTTAATTATAAAAGTAACATACCTTAAGCAAAAGGGATTCTAGGGGGAAATTCCTGATTCCAAGAAAATTTGTATTGTGAGCTGTGACTTGTAATTATGAATATTGATGTCTGCTTTAGTGCATCGAAGTATACCTTATTATTTTTAAGGAAGAAATGTGCACACCATGCTGAGCTGTGAGACAGGGGCATAAATCTATCTTTGTTGAAAATTATAACAATTTACCTCATATTTCATTGACCAAGGAAGCAAAGCAATTATCCACAATATATGATGTAGGAAAAAAATCATGACTATATGAGCTCTCATGTAAAAGTTTAACTCAGCAGGATATCTCAAAAGGAAATAAGATTTTGGTTTAATGTTCAGGACAAAACTTCCTGCCATGATCAACGCCTCACTGGCTTTCGGATGGCTTTCACTGACGTTTATTCCTGATGGAGAAAGAAAGCTCATCTCTCCTGGGGGGGTGGGGGACGGTGGTAAGGAGTCAAGGTAGAAAGTCTTCCCAGTCTAGAGAGAGGAATGCTGTGTCTACTCCTTGTTCCTGAGCAGAATCAGGCTGCATGGGCATTCACTGATTCTGTTGACTCTCAGTTGGTTTAATTTAAAAATAATAAAAATAAAACTGACCCTTTCCCTAAAAGCTTGACTTCTTTCGTCTTCATCATGTAATTGGAGTATCTGATGTTACTTACATGCCTGTGAATATCCACAGTACTGCTAGTAACAGTCTAGGGGTTCCTGATCCCTGGAGTGTATCAGGGAGCTCCAGGGTCCTGTTTTAGAGGGATTGGTAAGTTCCTCAAATCCCGTTACCCACTAGTGGATCTAGCCCCTCCTCACACAGATCAGATGGAGGCTCTCCATCTGTAGGCCACTCATGTGTGTTATTCCAAGAATCACAGTGAATGCACTTGACATTATCACAAACATTTATCTGTGAGTTGTCTGGAAGAGACACTGACTCCCCAGTGGGCTACAGAGGAAATCTGTGATCACACCAAAGTTTGTGCTAGGCTGCCCTGCGACTCCCGCTTGGGGGATCCTGAGGTTCTTAGGTCACACCTTCCTGCAGCTTCACTCCCTGACGGCAGCAGTGTGGGTGGGGTGGGAAAGAGGTGAGCTTTGGGGTGGCAAAGAGCTGTTGGGTAACCAGAGTCCAGCAGTGGGGCTAGTTCTAGATGTTTATGGTGAGTTCCCCTGGATTAGTTGGCATTTGGGCCTTTTAGTGGTTAAATATTATGACTATCACCCCTGGTTACAAGTGACAGAAATCTAAGGTTTTTATTGTACCTCTCCAAATCCAGGAAGCATTGCATGTCTGTTTGTCTGTCTGTCGGTCTATCTCTTGGTTTCTTCCTCTCCACCCCCTCCCATACCCATATGTGGCTCTCTGCTTATTTTTGAGCATAGCAAAAGATGGCTGTCTCATAGCTCCTATTTCTGTCTGTTTCAAGGCTCTAGTAGAAACTAATCAGAGTCTTTGAATTATAATTCTGAATTCCTGGGGGAAAGTATCTAATTGGCCAGGTTTCGGTTAGGTGTCCATCTCTGGATGGTGGTTAGGGGGTCCCAGTCACAGTATGTAATCTTACCATCTTGCTGGCCCCCATGAGTGATGGGGGAGGCAGTTAGCAGAGAAGGACACGGTGATAGGTGGCTTCTGAGATGGCTGTCAGTGATTACTGTGACTATTGGCATCCACAGGAATTATCCTCTCTGTGATCCCCTCCTCTGGAATGTGAACTGGGTCTGGTGACTACTGCTTCTCAAGTGAACAGACTGCCCAAGTTAGGTTGCAGAAGACTGGGACTTTGATCTTGCTCAGACTCTTTCTCTCTGGTTCTTGTTTTATTTGCTGTGATACAGCAAGCTGCCATGTTGTGCTCTGTGGAGAGATGCATGAGGCAAGGAACTGAGGGTGCCATCTGGCCAAGTGCCAGCAAGGAACCAAATCGTGCCAGCAACCCTGGGAGTGAGCTTGGAAGCAGATCCTCCCCCATTCCCTTTCCCTTGAGATGACTACAGTCCCAGCTGACACCTTGATTATAGCTTTGTGAGGGACCCAGAGCCAGAGGCACTCAGCTATGCCGAGATTCCCAACCCATAGAAACTGTAAGATAATAGATGTTGTGTTTAGCCATTAAATTTTACTCCACTATTCCAGAAGTTCCACCCCCAAGCGACTACATTTTGGATTAGTCTGTTATGCAGTGGTAGATAACCAGCCAAGAACACGGTGATTGAGGGGCTCTGAGGTCAGTTAGGTTCATGTCTTGTCCTAACTTCACCATGAGCCAGCTGTGTGGTTTTGTACAAGCTGTTGAACCTGTTCAGGTTGCATTCTCTTCTGTAGAACTGACATAATAGTAATATGGTTGTTGGGAGGGCTAAATGAGTAACCCAGTGCCAGCACCAAGTTTAACTATATTAATATTCATTCATTCACTAATATTAACATTAGCAGTATCAGCCAAGTTTAGCTATTGTTATTGAATTTTCACAGCTTTGCTAACCCTATACTCTTGGGTTATTGGTTGCCTCAGTTTCTTCAGAGAAGTGGAGAATTCTGTTTCCTTTACAGGAATGATATAGAGAGGAACATTAAATACCCAAAAATCTCTTTAAAGCAAATAGCTTTTTAACTGGTAAATGTGGAGGACTGTTTTCCTTTTACTCTTTTCAGTTTCCTGGTAAAGAACAATTTCATATTATGGAGAAGTTAAATTACAGAATTCGTGCTCTCCAGTTCCAAAATATCAAAAAATATTTGAGTTGATAGAATTTGTTTTTGCAGCTTCCTTCCCACAAAGGCATCCAACAGCCTTCTGCAACCAATTATTTTGTGCATGGAAATGCCAGGGCACTAGGCAGGTGGCAATCCATCACCGAGACGGAGCCTGAAGATGAAGAGCAGGGGGATGATCGTCAGTGCTTAAAAGGTTTCTGCCTTCTGAAGCCAAAGCCCGTTGTGTCAAAGGTTTGATGGGATTTGCTCATTAATTCCAAGCTCCAGTGCTCAGTTGCCATGTTTTCATTACTCCTTGGGGATGCTGTTTTTCTCCCACTGGCAGCTGTGGACTTTGTGTGATGGTGGGAGATGTCAGGTTTTCAGATCTCCCACCCACGTCACCTCCATTCCCCCTCTACTTCATCCCAAGACCACTGCCCAAGCCTAGATTCCCCATGCATCTCCTTCTGCCATGCTGTGGGTTTATTATAGTGCCTGGGGCTCAACCTGCCTCCTCCCATCTCCACTCCTTCACCCTGCTGAACTGCTTTCCTTCCTGAGCTGGCTGCTGAGTGCGGAGCAGCTTGGCTTACCCACATTTGCTGTCCCCACTCTTTTCTGTCAAGTACCACAGAATCCCTTTCTGTGTTAAGGGTGACAGTACTCCTGGCTGAGAAAACACAGAACGGAAGAAAGAATAAATGGGAGGTGTGGTAGTCAGATACTCTTTGAAAAAATGTACCAGGATTCTTGAAACGGGCCTGCTACTGCCACAAGGCTGGGGTCTGCTATGTTCATCACATTTTGTCTCTTCCCCCACCCAACCTTGTCCCCAAGGATGGTAGAGTGAGATAACCAGTCTCCTCACGACTGAGAAAACACTTTTTTGCTTCCAGAATCACCCTCGCCTGTCACTCAACAAAATAAGCCAGTTAAAAATAATTACCGGCAATGGCCAAACAGGGAAAGAGCTTATCCTCATGCTAAAAACTGAAAAGCACCCAACAAAAAGAAAAGCAGATTTTGGTGTGACCAACCCACTCCAGTGTTCTTGCCTGGAGAATCCCAGGGACAGCGGAGCCTGGTCGGCTGTTGTCTATGGGGTCGCACAGAGTCGGACACGACTGAAGTGACTTAGCAGCAGCAGCAGCAGCAGTGCAGCCCCTATACCACCCTTTCCCCCAGAGTGATACATAGGGAAACCCTGAGAATTCCCACCACCCCCTGATTTAGATAGCAACAGCACAGCAGGCATAAAACAGATAAAAGACTGCCCCCCTCAAAAAAAGTCTACAGAGGAAATTAATAAAAGCATGGATTCAGTAAGACAAGGCTTAAAAAGAAAAACAAAACCCACCTACTTCAGTAATGAAATTCAACAAACCACAGGATGAATGGCGAGGTCAGGAGAGAAGAACTAATGCGACACTAATTACCAGGTGATCATGGAACAAATTCTGTAAGCTCATGAGGGAAAGAAATTCTACATGTCCTTTGACAATAAAGGAGACATTTTTAAGCTTGCTCAAACTTTGCACCTAGGTGCCCTCTTGAAAAAAAACCCAAAAAACTCTTGGAACCATGATAAAAAGACATAAATGGAGAAAGCATAGTAAAAGGAAATGAATCAGCTTTTATATGATGACACCAAGGTTTGGGCCTGTTCAACGGCAAGAGTGCATTCCCATCTATTGACATGGGGAAGGCTGTGGGAAGCAGAGGTGTTTGGGACCGGAGTTGGATCTCAATGAAATCTGAGATGCCTAGGATGCATTCAAGTGGAGGTACTGAGTGAGTAGTTTTGTATAAAGAGACTAGAGGTTGGGAGAGGGATCTAGGTTATAGATATAGATCTAGGCATCAGAGGTAGAGGTGATATTTGTGGCTTGAGATTGGATGAGCTCAGGGAATTAGTGTAGAGAAGGTCAAGGAGTGAGCTGTGGTTAATCTCAATGTTAAGAATTGAGAGAAAGGAGAAATGAACAAAGAGGACTGAGAATGAAAGTCAGTGAGGAAGGAGGCAAGTCAGAAGATGGTGATGTCAGGAAAGCCATGGGAAGGGTGGGTATTAAGGAAAAGGAGGTGATTAATTGTGTCAAGTGTAGCTGAGAGATCAGAATAAGATGAGACTTGAAAATTGTCCCCGGCCTCTGGCAATGCAGGAGTCACAAGTGACCTTAACAAGAGCTGTTTCAGTAGCGCTGTACAGTTGAAAGCTTGATTAGAGGGAATTTTAAGAGAGAGTTTTCAAGAACTGCTGTTGTATTTGAGGCAAAGAAAAGAGAAGGTAACTGGTTGGGATGGTGGGTCAAGATAATGCTTTTCTTAATGAACAGATTTTATTTTTTTAAGGCAGTTTAGGTTTACTGAAAATTGAGCAATAGTACAGAGTTCTCTCTCCCCACTACTCAGGGTTTCCTCTCTTATTAACATCTTGCATTAATATATTTGCTACAGCTGAGCCAATATTGGTACAATAGTATTAACTAAAGTCTCTAATTTATATTAGGGTTGATTCTTTGTGTCATCCAATTCCATGGGTTTGGACATGCATCATGTCTTGTGTCACTATAGTATCCTACACAATAGTTTCACCGCTGTAAAAAAAAAAAAAATCCCCTATGCTCCAAGGATAATGCTTTTTAAGATGGGACTGGATGTGGTAAATGAAAGAGAAGACGGACAATTCTAATTCTGTCAAGCAGTTGGCCAGCTGGCTCTAACCTCAACAGTGAGCTCTGGGTTGAGAAGTAACTCAAACAGTCATCAGCTTATTTAAGGACTGCCTGGAGATCAATGAGCCATCTTAGCGGGGCATGTAGACTGAGAAGAGTGGAAGGCCTAGTGGAGAACTCTGGGGACACCAACATATAATGCATAGCCGGAGGTACTGGAGCCCACAAAGAAGTTGAAGGAAGAAGGAGCATAGGAGGAAAAACAGGAGGTTGTGTTGTCACCAAAGTCACAGGAAGAGAATGTTCAAAGAAGGAAGACCACAGGGCTGAATAGTGCCAGGAATTCAGTAAAGATAAGGGCAGAGAAGCCCAGGTTGGATGTAGCAATAAAGGAGGTTATTTCAGATCTTCAGTGAGAGAGTTTAAGGGATATGAAAGAGGAGAAACACATTTTTCATGAGCTGAAGAATTACTGGGAGGTGATGACGTGAAAGCCATGAGCATACAACTCTTTCAAGAACTTTGGCCACGAGCGGAGAGATAGGACGATGATTGAAGCAAGACATGAGTATGAGAGGCTTATTTTCAAGATGGTAGAGACATGCATATGTAAATGTTGATGGAAGCAGGAGAGAGGGTGGGGGGAGAGGCTCCCCTGTGCCTATGGCATGAATTTCAGCGAGACAGATACAGGAGAGAGAAATGATTGATTGAATCAGGTTCCCTGATAAGGTGGAAAGACCTGGGACACAGAGAACAGAAGGAGGGGTTATTCTTAGACTTCTATTGAATTATGACAGGAAGACCAGACAGTGGGTACAGACAAGTTTGGGATGAGTGGCAGAATTCTGAAGGAGTTATCTCCTGATGGTTTCTGTTTCCTTTGTGAGGGAGGAGGTGAGGTCATCTCCTGTGATGACAGGGTAGGAAATATGAGAAGAATGGGAGAAGGCCACAGTCTCTGGAAAAGAAAAAGACTAGTCATTTGGAAACACAGAAAGGGAATCAGGGAAATAGAAGGGAGTTTGTTCCACATTCTTCTTTGTCTACTGAACCCAAGAAATGTACCTCTCCTCTTTTCAAAATGTTAAGGGGACTTAACATCGGTCTTTACTTCCATCACCAGTCACATCCACAACTGGGCATTGTTTTCGCTTTGGCTCCATCTCTTCATTCTTTCTGGAGTTATTTCTCCACTCTTCTCCAGTAGCATATTGGGCACCTACCGACCTGGGGAGTTCATCTTTCAGTATCATATCTTTTTGCCTTTTCATACTGTTCATAGGGTTCTCAAGGAAAGAATACTGAAGTGGTTTGCCATTCCCTTCTACAGATGACCATGTTTTGTCAGAACTCACCACAATGACCTGTCCATCTTGGGTGGCCCTACACTGCATGGCTCATAGTTTCATTGAGTTAGATGCTGGGCAAGATTGAAGGCAGGAGGAGAAGGGGACGACAGAGGATGAGATGGTTGGATGGCATCACTGACTCGATGAACATCAGTTTGAGCAAGCTCTGGGAGTTGGTGATGGACAAGGAAGCCCAGTGTGCTGCAGTCCATGGGGTCGCAAAGAGTTGGACATGACTGAGTGACTGAACTGAACTGAAAATGGGGTTCCAAATGAGTGATCAAGAAGGTTGTGGATCAGTTGGTCTTGGATTCCTCTAGGTCTCCTGAGAGTCTTTGTCAAACTCCTCGCCTCCTTCCTGGTCTCAGCTTTGCAGGTGGTTCTCTCATGAGCCTTCCTCAGCTCCTGGACTTGGAGGTGTGAAGGGATTGTTCATGTGACTCCAGCAGGGACTGTGGAAATGGAATCAGGATGCTGGGTTTCGGGATGAGACAGAAAGGATGTTTAGTGAAGGAACTAGACATGTAGGAGTGTTTATTTGCCATCTTCTACAGCATGGTCCCCAACCTATGGCCCATGGGCCGGATCTGGCCCACTGCCTGCTTGTGTAACAAATTATTTCAGTACAGCTATGTCTATGATTGCTTTCCAGCTGTAACATCAGAGTTAAATGGTTGTGACAGGGGCCTTATGGCCCACAAAGCTGAAAATATTTACTATCTGGCCTTTTTACAGAAAATGTTTGTCAACCTCTGTTCTAGAGGAAAGATGGGGATGTTTTGGAGGAAGGATAACCTTGAGAAAACCCCAACTCCTGAGTCTGTTTCCTTTTCTGAAAAATAAGGACACCATTCATTAAATCGTTCTTTCATTTAACAAACATTTATCGATTGTTCACTATGTGCCAGAAGCTGGGAGAGAGAGATCAATAAGACCCAGCCTTGTTCTTTCAAAGCCCAATAGCAGAGATAGATGGGTAAGCAAATAGTTGGAATACTTAGAGATAAATGCTCTGTGCGTGCCATGGGGATGAAGGGGGGCATCTCACCTGGTCCAGATGGATCTGGGAAGGCTTCATAGGAAAACAGAAGAGAAGGGACTCATCAGCATGGAGGGTTGCTGTGGATGAAGATGAAATCAGCCAGGGATCCTTGCAGGCTGAGGGGAGATCAAGGGCAATGAAGGAGCGTGAGTACTTTTCTGGAGGTGAAGAGAAACAGAGAAGGAGCGTGAGAGAGGCAGAAGGAGAATCAGGAAAGTGTCAGGAGTACCAGTGGGACACACAGTGCCCCCCAATTCTACCACCCTGCCCTTGACACCCTGCCCTGCCTAGCTGATCACCGCCAGTCCGGCAGGGCCCAGATGCGATTTCACAACTGACTCAGCACAGTATTCAGAGCAGGCACCATCAATCAGCATTTGCCCCCGTGATGAAACCCAAGGTGATCTTGAAGTATTCACAATTGATTTGTTAATTACAAAGCACCCCAAAATTGTAATGTGGTATTACTATCAACTGTTAGTAAAATGCAACAAGAGCTCAATAATATGGTAATATGTGTAATTCAACTCAGCTATCAGAATTGAAATCTATTTTAATAATGTAAACATAACACAAAACATAACCTATTTTTAATAGATTTATTATACTCTTTTCAAACTGAATCTGAGATGCATACTCATTCCTGAAAATCATTCATACATATGATTTATTTGAGCAAATGGATTTCTGCAGTGTGTGGGAGTTTGAATGGATTTAAGAATGAGGCAGATTGTCCTCTTTTTTTATGCTTAAAAGTTTTGGGAAATATTTCAAACATTCAAAGAAGTAGAGAGAATAATATAACACCCGTGTATGTACTACTCCGGTACTCTTGCCTAGAGAATCCCATGGATGGAGGAGCCTGGTAGGCTGCAATCCGTGGGGTCGCTAGGGGTCGGACACGACTGAATGACTTCACTTTCACTTTTCACTTTCACACATTGGAGAAGGAAATGGCAACCCACTCCAGTGTTCTTGTCGGGAGAATTCCAGGGACGGGGGAGCCTGGTGGGCTTCTGTCTATGGGGTCACACAGAGTCGGACACGACTGAAGTGACTTAGCAGCAGCAGCAGCAGCAGCATTTTGCCACACTTCACAACTTAATAATAAGAGTAAAAACATTGTGGATACAGTTGAGGTCCCTTTTGTGCCTTTCTCATCCCTTCTGTCTTCCCAGAGCTTACCACTCTCTGAAAGTTACAATGTGCATCTTCTTCCGCTGTGGTTTTATATTTTTCCTACATTTGTATCAATAAAACATGAAGCAGAATTTTTTCATGTGTTTTTAAACATTACACAAATGGTAAGGCAGTATAAAACTTCTGCCACTTGCCTTTATCATTCTCCTCTGTGTTTTTGAGCAGCAGCCATGCTGATTTGTGTGTTCATTCATTTTACAAAGCTGGTCTTCTTTCCATTCTTTGAAACCTGCCCAAATTGTTGAAGGCAGTGAATACATTTGACTGCTTCTCAGTGACAGATATGAAATAATTTGGTCTCAATTGTCTTCTCAGTTTTTGTTTTCTCTTCCTTCATCTCCCTCCCTCTTTTCCTCTCCTGCTCTGTTATGGGTTTTGAATATAAAAAGAAATAGTCAAAGAAGAAAAATTCAAAAAGGAAGGTCTGCACCCTATCTTCCAGAAAAGAATAGACTTCCCCCCCAACCCCCCCAGGATCAGCTAACATTTATCAGATACTAAGTGCTTTATATTCATTTGTTAATCCTCAGTGTGACCCTTGGAGATCTTCCTTGCCCCAAGTAACAAAGCTAGTTTGTGAAGATTTTAACCTAGACACTCAGATGGTAGAGCTGATAAAGGCTTAACCATTCAAAAAGATAAGCCATATTGAGCCCAAGTAGCGACAGTGTTAGGTGAGCTATTAACAGTAAGATTCCCCAGGGTTAGTGCTTTAATAACTTTTTGTATTGATTTCACTTCTAAGTATCACAATGATTATTAATAATAAATAATAACAAAGTACTTACTTAATTCACAAGCTTGAGAGAGTTAACCTCAGATTAATTTTCTCACCTGAACTTCAGTCACCCACTGATTTCAAACTTCTGCCAGGATATTTCTGCTTGGCTATTCCTCTATCATCCCTTACTGTCTAAGTACCAAACAGTTATTTCTTTTCTTCTTGACCATTTCTAGTTGCTGCAAATTCTGGCACCTAAGCTTGGTGTCCATGGCTCTCTATACTCTGGTTCTTCACTGCCTGCTGTGAATTGAATTGTATCCCCACAAAATTCATATTTTTAAGCCCTTCCCCTCAATGTAATGGTATTTGGAGATGGGGCCTTTGGGAGGTAGTTAGGTTTAGGGACAGGACTGAGCACCTAACACTAGGTTTAGATGAGTTCATGGGTGGGGAGCCCCATAATGGGATTAGTGCCCTTGTACGAAGAGACCAGAAAGCTGACTCAATCTCTCTCTCTCTTGTGAGGACACAGTGAGAAGGCAGCCTTCTGCATGCCAGGAAGAGAGCCCTCACCAGGAACCAACCTTCCCACGCCTTGATTTCAGACTCCAGCCTCCAGTACAGTGAGAAACAAAGTTCTGTTGTTTAAGATACCTAGTGTAGGGTATTTGTTAGAGCAGCCTAAAGTGACTAATACACTACCTATATAGCATTTTAATCTTATTAAGTGTCTATCCCTTTTGAGCAATTATCCTTCCTCTTGCCTGTTTTTCCACCTGTGTTATTTTCCTGAGCTAGGCTGGAACTTCCTCTATCCAAATAATAGTAGCCTTTTAAGGAAAAAATTAAAGTCTCTTTTCCCTACCATTTCTTTCTTCTTTCAGTTCAGTTCAGTCGCTCAGTCGTGTCCGACTCTTTGCGACCCCAGAGACTGCAGCATGCCAGGCCTCCCTGTCCATCACCAACTCCCATAGTTTACTCAAACTCATGTCCATTGATTCAGTGATGCCATCCAACCATCTCATCCTCTGTCATCCCCTTCTCATTCCGCCTTCAATCTTTCCCAGCATTTGGGCCTTTTTAAATGAGTCAGCTCTTCACATCAGGTGGCCAAAGTATTGGAGTTTCAGCTTCAACATCAATCCTTCCAATGAATATTCAGGACTGATTTCCTTTAGGATGGACTGGTTGGATCTCCTTGCAGTCCAAGGGACTCTCAAGAGTCTTCGCCAACACCACAGTTCAAAAGCATCAACTCTTCAGCATCCAGCTTTCTTTATAGTCCAATTCTCACATCCATACGTGACTAATGGAAAAACCATAGCTTTGACTAGATGGACCTTTATTGGCAAAGTTATGTCTCTGCTTTTTAATATGCTGTCTAGTTTGGTCATAACCTTCCTTCCAAGGAGGAAGTGTCTTTTAATTTCATGGGTGCAGTCACCATCTGCAGTGATTTTGGAGCCCCCCAAAATAAAGTCTGACACTGTTTCCACTGTTTCCCCATCTATTTCCCATGAAGTGATGGGACCAGATGCCATGATCTTCGTTTTATGAATGTTGAGCTTTAAGCCAAGTTTTTCATTCTCCTCTTTCACCTTCATTGAGAGGCTTTTTAGTTCTTCTTCACTTTCTGCCATAAGAGTGGTGTCATCTGCATATCTGAAGTTATTGATATTTCTCCCGGCAATCTTGATTCCAGCTTGTGCTTCATCCAGCCCAGCGTTTCTCATGATGTACTCTGCATATAAGTTAAATAAGCATGGTGACAATATACAGCCTTGATGTACTCCTTTTCCTATTTGGAACCAGTCTGTTGTTCCATGTCCACTTCTGACTGTTGCTTCTTGACCTGCATACAGATTTCTCAAGAGGCAGGTCTGGTATTCCCATCTCTTTCAGAATTTTCCACAGTTTATTGTGATCTACATAGTCAAAGGCTTTGGCATAGTCAATAAAGCAGAAACAAATGTTTTTCTGGAACTCTCCTGCTTTTTGGATGATCCAGCAGATGTTGGCAATTTGATCTCTGGGTCCTCTGCCTTTTCTAAAACCAACTTGAACATCTGATAGTTCACAGTTCACATATTGTTGAAGCCTGGTTTGAAAAAATATTTATTTTAATATATGCATATTTATTTTAATGTAAAAATATTTATTTTAAAAATATTTCTTTATTTGGCTGCACTGGGTCTCAGTGTGGCATGCATAATCTTTGATCTTCACTGTGGCACGAGGGATGTCTAGTTGCAACATGAGAAATATTTAGTTGTGGCATTTGAACTCTTAGTTAATGGCATGTGGGATCTAATTCTCTGACCAGGGATCAGACCTGGGCCCCCTGCATTGGGAGCATGGATCTTAGCTGCTGGACCACCAGGGTGCTGTGCTGTGCTTATTCGCACAGCCATGTCTGACTCTGTGCGACCTCATGGACTATAGCCCGCCAGTCTCCTCTGTCCATGGGGATTCTCCAAGCAAGAGTATTGGAGTAGGTTGCCATGCTCTCTTCCAGGGGAACTTCCCAACCCAGGGATTGAACCCAGGTCTCCTGCATTGCAGGCAGATTCTTTACTGTCTGAGCCACCAGGAAATCCTGGACCACCAGGGAGGTTCCTCTGTTTTTTAATGGAAAGAGATGCCATTTTTGTCTTTTGTGATATGAATTTCTATTTCCCTCAGTATTTTATTATGAAAAATTTTAATAGAGAAAAGCTGAAAGAATTATGTGTCCACTACCTAGATTTTACAGTTGTGAACATTTTGCTATACTCACTTTATCATTGATCTATCCTTCTATTCATCCACCAACTCATCTTCTGTGTAGTACATTTCAAAGTAAGGTGCAGATATAATATACTTGTCCTCTAAACACTTCAGCATGCAAATGGTTAACCTAGAGCTCAATATTTATGACTCTTTTTTTTAAAGCAAAATTTTTGTTTAGTGGAATGCTAATCTGAATTGTACCATTTGATGATTTTTGACAAATACATATACCTCTTAACCTAAATCCCCTATCAAGATACAGAGCATTTCTATTACCCCAGAAAACTCCCTCTGGGGTTTTGGAACCATGATTTGTACATTGTCGCCTCACAGCATCTGAGGATGTAATTAGAGACTCAGCAAGTCGAGTGGTGATAAATGATCACAGAAGCAGTTTATGTTTTGCTTGCTTTGACAGAGAATTATAATCAGAGCAGAGGCTGGGGAGCCAGTTGTTTTAATTCTTGTATGCAACTTATGTTGTATCATGCCAATTGAAGACGTAAAGAACTCTTAGGAACTGGAAAGAATAACCAACTGTACCTGGCTTTCACTTAGACACTGTGTATGGTCATTAAAATATATTTTAAAAAGTTAATACTAAATGCATTCACATAACTGTGCATTTTAATACAAATGTGCAAATTAGTACAGGGCCTGGTGATTTTCTTTCAATTCTTTAAAGTTTTAAATATTAATTTAATTCATTTGTAACATTTCATCTATTCCCTCCAAATTTGCAACAATCCAGCTTCCTGTTTTTAGGACAAATTGAATAAAACTCATCTTTTTAAAAAATTACTGGCCTACTATAAGCATTTCTGGCCATGAATGTGGACTATAAAGTGGTTTTTAAATTACTGGAGGCAATTTCTAGGAATTCTCTGTCGAACAGATTGGCCTTGGAGTCAGCCAACCTAGGTCCAAACCTTGACTCCACTACTAATTGACTGCATGACCTTCAGAAAACTTCTAAACGACTCTGGTCCTTGATTTCTCTGTTTATAAAATGGAGGTCTATAAATTGACCTCATAGAGCTGTTGAGAAGAATAAGTGAAAAATGGCAATTTTCAGGGGTTAGCACATATTACGTACTCAAAAAAGGTTAATGTTGTGATTATTTTAGTAAAAACAAACTCACTATAAGCTTTTTTGTTTGGAATGTTTCTGATATTTATAAACCTTAAGGAACTTGGTGATTGTGTTTAAGGGATTACATATCCTTTGTCTAGTCTTTGGTCCTGTGAAAGAGCAATAGCCATAGCTTTTAGTTAATATTTACTAAGAATCAGATATAAAAAGCAACCAACTCCCAACAGTAGTTAAAATAAAAAAGATTCACAACACTGAAAGTTGGTGAGGACGTGAAGCAACCAGAATGCTCACATACTGTGGGTAGAGATATAAAATAGTGCAAGCTCTTTGGAAAACTCTTTGGGGGTTCCTTAAAGAGTTACACTTACATCTTCCTCAGTGATTCTCAAAATGACAATAATGCTGAGGTTGAGATATCCTGATCTGCTTCATGACCCAGCCATATCATGGCTAGATACTTACCCAAGGAGATCCAACCAGTTCATTCTAAAGGAGATCAATCCTGGGTGTTCACTGGATTGACTGATGCTAAAGCTGAAACTCCAATACTTTGACTACCTCATGCGAAGAGTTGACTCACTGGAAAAGACTCTGATGCTGGGAAAGATTGGGGGTGGGAGGAGAAAGGGGACGACAGAGACTGACATGGCTGGATGGCATCACCGACTCGATGGACATGAGTTTGAGTGAACTCCAGGAGTTGGTGATGGACAGGGAGGCCTGGTGTGCTGTGATTCATGGGGTCGAGGAGAGTCGGACACGACTGAGCGACTGAACTGAAATGAACTGAACTGATATATATCTTTTATGATTAGTGCCTTTTCTGTCTTGTTATAAACTTTTTGCCTATTTCAAGATCATGAAGATGTTCTTTTATATTTTCTGCCAAGAGTTATTGTTTGACCTTTAAAATATAGATTGACAATCCAAATGAAATCTGTTTTTGTTTATTATGTGAAGTAAGAGTCCAGATAAAGTCTTTTCCATATAAAATAGATATTCAAATGTCCTAGCATCCTTTTTTAAAAGATAATTTATTTATTTATTTATTTATTTCTGACTGTACGGGGTCTTTGTTACTGTGAGGGCTTGCTCTATTTGTGGTGAGCAGGGGCTTCTCATTGCAGTGGCTTCTCTTTTTGCAGAGCACAGGCTCGAGGTGTGTGGGCTTCAGTAGTTGTGGCACAGTCTTAGTTGCCCTGTCACATGTGGACCTTCCCTGACTGAGGATCAAACCCGTCTCCTACATTGGCAGGTGAATTATTAACCACTGGATCACCAGGGAAGCCCCACCATTTATTTTTTTTTGGAAAGACTTTTCTCCACTGATGCATATACTGGAAGAGTTGTAAAATTAGTATGTGTGTGCTCAAACACACACACACATATATATGACATAAATGGATCAAACTCCACATATAGTTCTATATTCTATTTTCATATGACACTTTTGGCATATATAACCTATTAATGGCTGCATAGTAGTGTTAGTCGCTCATTTGTGACCAACTCTTTGTGACCCATGGCCTGTAGCCCGCCAGGGTCCTCTGTCCATGGAATTCTCCAGGCAAGAATACTGGAGTGGGTTGCCATTCCCTTCTCTAGGGGATCTTCCCAAGCCAGAGATCGAACCCAGTCTCCTGCATTGCAGACAGATTCTTTATCACCTGAGCCACCAGGGAAGCCCATATATATGTGTTAGTATACAATATTTATTTTTCTCTTTCTGACTTATTTCACTTTGTATAATAGGCTCCAGTATTGTTATTGATGTTATTAAGATGCTATGATAAACATTTTTTTCCCAAAGTGAGTGCAAGTTGTTTTCTAAAGCTAAATTGCTAGGAGTAGGAATTGCTGGGCTAAGGTGCAAGGTTATTTTAAAGTTTGCCTTCTGTAAAAGTGAAAGTGAAAATCGCTCAGTCATATCCAACTCTTTGCTACCCCATGGACTATACAGTCTATGGAATTCTCTAGGCCAGAATACTGGAGTGGGTAGCCATTCCCTTCTCCAGGGGATCTTCCCAACCCAGGAATTGATCCCGGGTCTCCCACATTGCAGGCGGATTCTTTACCCACTGAGCCACCAGGGAAGGCCTTGTGTTCTGTAAGGTAGTAATAATTTTCACTCTCCCCCCAAATTTTTAAACTTGTTTCTCCATATTCTCACCAATAGCCATTTCTGATCTTTTAAACTATTTGCTGAGTGAAAATAAACCTTATTATTATTATTTTTTTTAAGTCAAATAGCTTTGTGAAGTGAAAGTCACTCAGTTGTGTCCGACTCTTTGCAACCCCATGGACTATACAGTCCATGGAATTCTCCAGGCCAGAATACTGGAGTGGGTAGCCTTTCCCTTCTCCAGGGAATCTTCCCAACTCAGGGATCGAACCCAGGTCTCCCGCATTGCGGGCAAATTCTTTACCAACTGAGCTATCAGGAAGCCCAAATAGCTTTCTCCTGTGAAGAAGGCAATGGCAAGCCACTCCAGTACTCTTGCCTGGAAAATCCCATGGATGGAGGAGCCTGGTGGGCTGCAGTCCATGGGGTCGCTAGGGGTCGGGCACGACTGAGCGACTTCACTTTCACTTTTCACTTTCACACATTGGAGAAGGAAATGGCAACCCACTCCAGTGTTCTTGCCTGGAGAATCCCAGGGACGGGGGAGCCTGGTGGGCTTCCGTCTATGGGGTCGCACAGAGTCGGACACGACTGAAGTGACTTAGCAGCAGCAGCAGCATGGAGAAGGAAATGGCAACCCTCTCCAAAATTCTTGCCTGGAAAATCTCAGGGACGGCGGAGCCTGGTGAGCTGCCGTCTATGGGATCGCACAGAGTCGGACACGACTGAAGTGACTTAGCAGCAGCAGCAGCAGCATATCCCTATTGGTTATTTTGCTTTTTCGAATGGCCTGTTCAATCTTCTCCCATTTTTCTTTGAGGTTGTCATGTTTAAGTGAAAAGTGAAAGTGAATTCGCTCAGTCATGTCTGACTCTTTACGACCCCGTGGACTGTAGCCTACCAGGCTCCTCTGTCCATGGGATTTTTCTGGGCAAGGGTACTGGAGTGGGTTGCCATTTCCTTCTCCGGGGAGGTTGTCTTATTCGCTTATAAATATATGTATGTTATGATAACAGTGTTTTTGTAGTTTCCCTAGTTTGGCTTTTTAACCTCACGTTCTTCTGAGCACCAGTTTTAACTCAACCAGCGCTAAGAGCTAAATTCTACCCCAGAGCGAGACAACCTCCGGCGTCCAGGGCCCAGGTGGGCGGGCCCAGCGTGTCCGGGACAGGTTGTTTTCGCCCCATTCCACGCCTCCACCCTCGGGGGGCGGGGCCAAAGGACGCTGGGGTGAGCGCGCAGTTGCCATAGCAGCCGTTGGGCGGGAGGCGGGCGCTTCCCAGCTTCAGAAACGAAACGCAGCGGAGAAAAGAAACCGAGAGCAGAGGTCTCTTACGAGAATCGCCGACGTGCGTAACGTTGACGTAAGACGCCAGCTCAGCCTTGAGGCGCACGCGCAGTGCGAGTGTTAGGGCCTTTGGGCCTCCGTCCGCCGGCGTCTGGCGGCGGCGCGGACTCGAGTTGTGCTTCCGCTTTGCTTGTTCTTAGGGCTTCTCCTGCCGCCTTGTCGAGCTTCCGGCGCGCCACCTCCCACCCCTGTGCTAGGGGTCGGAAGACCTGAAGTAGCGATGCTCTTGGCAGTCATCCCCAGGAGTGGAAGTGGAGAGTGCCCTCCTTGAGTGAGGAGAGCGAGTGAAGCGCAGCCTCTCTAGACTCTGGGGGCTGAGGTGGGCGTGAGCGAAGGTAATTCAGGTCCACTTTCCGAACCCGGGTCTTCCTTCGACTTTCCAGTGGCAGAGGCTTGGGCCGGGTCAGGGACTGGGCCGCCCGAATGGAACTTGAGACCCATTTCCACCTAGAGGAAACGAGGTTTGGGGTGCCCCTGGCGGAAAGTAGGGCGCTGGATACACACTAGGCATTATTTTCGCTGTTGCTGTGAGGAGGTGGAGCTTTTGGCACCTCTTCTAAAATTCCTTTGCAAGTGTTAACTGGAGGAGTAACAACTATTAATGAGACTTTGTGTTAGGCCGGTGAATTTTGCGGGTATTCCCTTCGTGGCTTTGGGCAGGGGGTATATGACTTCCTACTCAGTTCTGCAAAACAACAGTGGTAAAACTGACCCTCTAAGCAGAATGATGATGCCACAAAGCTCTATGGAGTGCTTCATAAGAGGGATAGAGGAACCTTTTCCAGAGGGTCATGTGAAGTCTGTCAGTCGTGTCCGACTCTTTGTGACCCCGTGGACTGTAGCCTACCAGGCTTCTCTGTCCATGGGATTTTCCAGGCAAGAGTACTGGAGTGGGTTGCCATTTCCTTCTCCAGAGGGTCATACTGAAAAATTTTTCCTTGTATCTCGTAAACCATACATGTGGAGCCTGGGCTCCACAGTCCATGGGGGTCGCAAAGAGTTGGACACGACTGAGTGACTTCACGTTCACTTTTTCACTTTCATATGTTAGAAGGAAGAGTGTCATAGGAAAAAACAGCAAAGTTCTTACCTTTACCATTGTTAATGGAAGATGTAATTTTAAATTAGAATGTCAACGTAGGCTTCACAGAAAAAATGACACTTCTGTAAGTTCTTAAAGGAGATAAGGGACGGAAAGAGCATTCCAGGTGGAGGGACTGACTGTCCAAAGACTCCCCGTGCTATGTGTCTGGGCTTTTAAGTGAACAGCAAGAGAGCCTGTGGGGCTGGAACACAATGAGAAAAAGGGGTAGTAGGAGAAAATTAGGTTAGACATGGGGTGGGGCTGGAGAACAGACATCTTCAAGGGCCTTGTAGGCTATTATAACGACTTTGGCAGTTATTCACTTTGAGTCAGACGGGGAGCTATGACAGCACAGTTTTGAGCAGAGCAGCCATACAATCTAACTTAAGTTTTTCAGAGTTACTCTAGAGGTTGTGTTTCAGAGTAGAATGGTGGAGGCAAGGGTGGAAGCAAAGAGGAGTGAGAAGGCTGTGGCAGTAGTTCAGAAGAGAGTTGACAAGTGTTTCTAATCAGCAGGTTGGTAGCTGGAGTGAGTGAGAAGCAGTTGGATTCTGGGAATTTGGTAGTAGAAAACAGTGTTTGGATAAGTTGTGTGTTATCAAACTGAATATTTTTCAACATGATACACAGTTTATGTATAAATATATAGTATGTAATTTTGGTCCATGTTCCACAGGTATAGTTGGGAAGAACAGTGGAGTGTTTGAATCACTTTAGTTGTTCTGTGAAAGTAATTACCTATTAGCTTAGGTAAGATTTCAGAGCTTACTTACAGCCATTAATTGGTATGTGAAGTTAATGACTACAGTCAGACTTTTTCCAAAATAGAATATAGTTGAAATCTAAAAGTTGTAGTTTCCAGTAAGCAAAGTGTGAATTAGGACAGAATAACTTGTAGTACTCGTGCATTTACTTTTAATTAAAATTTTAGTGAATGTGAAAATGTTTCCTTTTTGCCTTCTTTCAGAAATTCATCTAAATATTCTAGCATTAAAAAAAAAAAGATCTAAGGGAAGAAAAATACATTAATAGGTAATTGTGACTGTTATCCACAATTTTGGGGTAAATATACCATGGCAAATAGAAATGACTAAGATAATTGTTACTTCAGGAAGTCTGCAAGCTCGTGGGCTTTCCTGGTGGCTCAGACAGTAAAGAATCTGCTTGCAGTGCAGGGGACCTGGGTTCAATCACTGGGTTTGAACGATCCCCTGGAGGAGGGCATGGCAACCCACTCCAGTATTCTTACCTGGAGAATCCCCATGGACAGAGGAGCCTGGAGGGCCCACAGTCCATGGGGTTGCAAAGAGTCAGATACAACTGAGTGACTGAGCACAGAATGGCACAGACAGACTTGTAAGTAATTTAAACAAAATATAAAAGGATGAAAAAGTATTTTGAGTACAAAGTAAATGCTAATAGAATACAGCCTTCTTTTGTTACTGATGTAGACTGTATTGAATACGCTAAATAAACACAGAAGTCATGAACTGAAGAATGTGTTGATTAATACTGTGCCAACAAGTACCATGTAATACTCATTGCTGTCTCTGCTGGAATTTAGAACTTTTCCAACACTATGCCGTTAAACCTTGCTTCCTTCTCTTGCATCCCTTTCCGTTTCCAGTGGACAGATGTTTTTGGTTTCTTAGACAGTATTAGAGCACAGAATGTAGAGTGACTATTTGTAATTTGTATATTCATTAAGGATATTTCTTCAGTTTAAAATTATTCTATCAAAGTATATTAAGTTTTTGTGCAATAAAAAGATAATAGTTTATAATATAAACATGGAGCTGTCTGACTGACCATATGAGGCAGGAATCTGAAGTTTAGAGACATGCCAGGGTGAACAATAGGTCAGTTTCAGTATTGAGCGAGAGGCTAACATGTCAAGTTCACCACAGTTGACAAGTAGTACGGTGATGGGTGTTTGCTGGTGGGTGGCCTGTAAAGGTGATTTGGTACCACCAAAGTGCATGACTTAGCAGGAGTCAAACCTGGACAGAGGACATATTTGGCAGTCCTCATAGGTGAGTTTAAGTGGGTGGGGGCAGAGAGGTCATAGCAGGACCAGTGCTGGGTTCAGTTGCTGGAATCTCTCCTGGAAGGAAGTGATATTTGGAGGGAGCTAAAAAACAGAGCTAAAAGTCACTTGTTAATAGTTTGAACAAAAGGATAAATCTTCCTCTGAGTGTGTGTTTGGGTCCCTGTGAGTGGTGGTCTCAGCCATGGGTGCAGAACTTTGGGGAGGAACTAGGTGGGTTACTTTGGTAATAGGAGCTGCCATTCACTGATGAATGTTCTTTTGTGTATGCGAACATGTTTCAGCCTCATCTTAAAAAATAATACCTCACGTTTTTAAAGAAGAACTGATGTAAAGTTATTTGCCCATGGCCACTTTACTAAGCTGTAAATAAGAGTACTGGAATTTGAGCCTAGGTTTATTGGACATCAGTGCTTTTATTCTTTCTTTATTACAAATTGCTTCAATATGTAATGAATTGTACTCATATTATCTACCTATTTTATGTGATTTGTCATGTTTGTGATCCAGTTTGCTGTGGATTAGATTTCACTCACTAATAAAATTTGGTTCACTTAATTGTGTGTTTTCTTTTTCTAGATTTTAATTTGATTTGAAAATGAGTAAGTGCAGAAAGCAACCACTGGGTTCAAGTCCTGAGACATTCAGCCCAGATGTTCTTGCTGACATTTTTGAACTCTTTGCCAAGAACTTTTCTTACGGCAAACCACTTAATAATGAGTGGCAGTTACCAGATCCCAGTGAGATTTTCACCTGTGACCACACGGAATTCAGTGCACTCCTTGATTTGAAGAACTCCCTAAACGAAGTGAAAAACCTACTGAGTGATAAGAAATTGGATGAGTGGCATGAGCACACGGCTTTCACTAACAAAGCTGGGAAAATAATTTCTCATGTGAGAAAATCTGTAAATGCTGAACTTTGTACTCAAGCATGGTGTAAATTTCATGAAATTTTGTGCAGCTTTCCACTTATTCCACAGGAAGCTTTTCAGAATGGAAAACTGAATTCCCTACACCTTTGTGAAGCTCCTGGAGCTTTTATAGCTAGTCTCAATCACTACTTAAAATCCCATCGATTCCCCTGTGATTGGAATTGGGTAGCCAATACTCTGAATCCTTATCATGAGGCAAATGACAATCTTACTATGATTATGGATGACCGACTTATTGCAAATACCTTGCATTGCTGGTACTTTGGTCCAGATAACACTGGTGATATCATGACCTTGAAGTATCTGACTGGACTTCAGAATTTCATAAACAGTATGGGTACCATTCACTTGATCACTGCAGATGGAAGTTTTGATTGCCAAGGAAACCCAGGTGAACAAGAAGCCTTAGTCTCTTGTTTGCATTACTGTGAAGCTGTCACTGCTCTGATGACTCTTGGAAATGGTGGTTCTTTTGTTCTGAAGATGTTTACTTTGTTTGAACATTGTTCCATAAATCTTATGTACCTACTAAACTGTTCTTTTGATCAAGTTCATGTTTTCAAACCAGCTACTAGCAAGGCAGGAAACTCAGAAGTCTATGTGGTATGTCTCTACTATAAGGGGAGAGAGGCAATCTATCCCCTTTTATCTAAGATGGTGTTGAATTTTGGGTCTGAAATGACCAAGAAAGCTCTCTTTCCCCATCACATGATTCCAGAATCTTTTCTTAGAAAACATGAAGAATGTTGCATGTTCTTTCATAAGTACCAACTAGAGACTATTTCTGAGAACATTCGTCTGTTTGAGTGCATGGGAGAAGGGGAACAAGCAAAGCTGAATAGTTTAAGGGACTATGCTGTTCAGTATTTCATGCAAAAGTTTCAATTGAAGCCTCTTTCCAGAAATAACTGGCTAGTGAAAAAATCTAATATTGGCTGTAGTACAAATACAAAATGGTTTGGGCAGAGAAACAGATATTTTAAAACCTACAATGAAAGGAAAATGCTGGAAAACCTTTCCTGGAAAGATAAGGTGGCCAAAGGGTACTTTAACAGTTGGGCTGAAGAACATGCTACATATCATCCTGGGCAAAGTTCTCTTTTGGAAGGGACAGCTTTCAATCTTGAGTGTCACTTATGGCAGGTTTTACAGGGAAAGAAACTGCCAAAGGTAAAGTGTTCTCCTTTCTGTGATGGTGAGATTTTAAAGGCTCTTAATGAAGCAGTTGAAAAGTCATTAGGAGGAGCCTTGAATTTTGATCTTAAGTTTAGGCCAAAACAGCAGCGTTGTTGTTCTTGTCACGTTTTTTCTGAAGAATTGATATTTTCTGAGTTGTTTAACCTTACCAAGTGCCTTCAGGATCATCAGGATGAAGAACCCAGCGCCCAGATAAAGTGCCTGCTAGTGGGTTTCCCAGCTCTCCATAATATCAAAATGCACATACCATTGGAAGTTCAACTCTTGGAATCAGCTGCACTCATGACTTTTAGCTGTTCATTGCTTCATGATGGAGACCCCACTTACCAGCAATTATTTTTGGACTGCATACTACATTCATTGCAGCAGCTTCATACAGGAGATGTTATGATTTTGCCTATACTTTCTTGTTTTACAAGGTTTATGGCTGGTTTGATCTTTGTCCTCCACAGCTGTTTTAGATTCATCACATTTTCTTGTCCCGTATCCTCTGAGCCCCTGAAGACTTGTGCAGTCCTGCTTTGTGTTGGTTATCAGGATCTTCCGAACCCAGTTTTCCAGTATCTGCAAAATGTGAATGAATTGTTGAGAGATTTGGTTAACACTGAGGCACCCCAGCAGGTTTTACAGTTTGTGCCAATGGAAGTGCTCCTTAAGGGTACACTACTTGATTTTTTGTGGGATTTGAATGCTGCCATTGCTAAAAGGTATTTGCATTTGATTATTCAAGGAGAGAGAGAAGAAATCATCGGCAGCCTTCAGTTATGAAGTTGATCTCGTCCTTTCTGAGATTTAACTTGATGGCTTCTTACAGTTTCCATTGTTACTGCATTCCTTTGCTGTTAATTTAAAACCTTCTATTTTGAAGAATAAGTTTTGCATCATTTAAAGTCTCACTTTTTTCTGGAAAACCCATCAGTTAGTCTGACCTCTAGGGTATATACACACACAGGCATAGAGCGTCCTATATGGTAGAAGATAGTAATGATGGTATTCAGTCTCACACAGAGAAGTGTATATGCTTGGACATAACCATGTGTGCATATGCAGTTTGCTGCTGCTGCTGCTGAGTCGCTTCAGTCGTTTCCGACTCTGTGTGACCCCATAGCCCACCAGGCTCCGCCATCCCTGGGATTCTCCAGGCAAGAACATTGGAGTGGGTTGCCATTTCCTTCTCCAATGTGTGAAAGTGAAAAGTGAAAGTGAAGTCACTCAATCTTGTCTGACTAGTAGCGACCCCATGATTTTCTAGGCAAGAGTACTGGAGTGACTTGCCATTGCATATGCAGTTTAGTTGGTTTTATTTATCTGCACCTGTGTGCCTTCAGGTTAAATTTTTTTTCCAACTAATTTTCTCTCAGTGGCTAATACTGTTATGAATTGATAAGAGGTCTTTGATAAAAAGAGATGAGCCACTCCTCAGCAACATTAATTTCCTTTAATATTGACCATGTCAGTTACTAATTTGGGGAACTCATCATTCTAGACATCTTGATATGTGCCATTCATTGCGTTTAGGCCACTGATCCAATTTACTTGTGTCGTTCAAATGAAGCTACTGTGCTGTTTTATAAATATTTTACTAACTAAAATCCAGCTAGAAAGGCTATCAGGACAGCTTTAAACCAAAGATCATATTTAAAACAATGAAGAATTATTGTGTCTAAAACAGTCTTATATGAGTGAAAAGTTTCATTTAGCAATGGAGTGGTGATTTTTAGCTTCCAGGAAATAATGTGTGAACAAAAAGATTTTTTTTAATTGCAAAATAATGTTTATGGTCTCATATTGGGGACATACAAATGTGATGAACGTAGTGAATACTGAGAAATTTTGGCACTTTGAGAATGATGGTATAACATGAACATTTTTTTAATCTTCACAAATCCTTTTTTCCGTATGAAAGTAGCACTTTACCAAAAGATTAACCATGTGATTGTGATGTTTATTTTTCAGTTATGTTTGATTTCTTTTGCATTATATGTATCTGTCAGTATAATCAGGCTATTACGGCCAACTATG
Source organism: Moschus berezovskii (assembly GCF_049115385.1). Taxonomy (NCBI): domain Eukaryota; kingdom Metazoa; phylum Chordata; class Mammalia; order Artiodactyla; family Moschidae; genus Moschus; species Moschus berezovskii. The sequence continues at coordinate 23,512,559 of NC_142481.1, read as the reverse complement.
TTAAGCAGATCTTTGTTACTTTGAAATTCCACAAGGTGAAGATATTTGTATTTTCACATGTGCATCTTAGAGATTTTTGTTAGTTATATAAAAAATAAATATTCTTTGATGTATTTGGTTGATAAATATTAACCTGAAGTTTTTCATGTTCTTTGCTATTTTGAGTTCCATTATAGATTCATGAATAAAGTCATTAGCAGAGAAATTTTGTGTTCATTCTTTTAAAGAGAATCATGGGGGAATTTAAAAATATAACTTGGAAACACTTTTTTTAAGGAAAGCTTTAATGGAAGCTAATGTTCCTTCATTTTCTCTGATTTGTATTCATTAAAATTTATTCCTTAATGTTGCAATATTTACAGAAGCTCTACTTCAGGAAAGAAATGGAATACTTAAGGGACAGAGGAAGAGGTTATATTTAGTTCTTGACAGGGAGGATGTGAGTGTTGGAGGTAGATTTCTGAAAGAAATGTGATTTCCTACTGGTGACTTTATGAAAGCTGTTACAGTTGTGTAATGGTAGACATCTGATAGAAAATTGGTTACCAACAGAGAGTTAAAAACCACTCTTGGGAAACCATTTTGCACTTAAATAGACTTTATGCCTTGGTTAATGTGGTCCAATACATTGACTCAGTTTATTTTTACCTGTTTTAAATATTTGAGTAGAATGAAGTTGAAAGCCTTGGGCCAGGTTCTGATATTAAAACTTTTTAATTTAAGTCCCTCAAATAAGTATTGAATGTTTAGTTGTTTTTACTGTTAACCTGTGTTGGGATATGTAACATACTGGTGTATACTAGAATGTATTTGGTTTTTAATCAGTGTTTGGGATCCGTTGCTTTTCATCTGGCTTATTGAATTCAGAGTTGGCTCTAGAGGTGAGATAGAACTCAAGGAAGATTCGAATTGAACAGGGTGTAGCTGACAGGTACCAGTGATTTGTAGAAATTGCTCTGAGAAAAAGGGAAGGAAAAATAATGTCTGAGAAATGAATAAGAAAGTAGAGGAAGACCATAAGATGAGATGATTTGTGTAGGTTATCAAGGCAGTAGTTACTGTTATTAAAATTTTTGTGGGGGTCGGTCTTGAAATTTTTACTTAATTGTGTTTTGAAAAGAATTTTTAACAGCCAGAAAATTTAAACATCACAGATGTGTTTCCTGTAAAAAATCAGAGAAAGCGGTCTTAAAATACTCTAATTTCTTCAATATTGTTTTATGTTTTCCAAGAGAAAAGTCAGTTTTGTATTTTAGTGGGGCCTTTTATATATCATGCTAATGTCAAAGTTTTGAAAATTTCTGAGTCAATGTAAAATCCAAATTTGTGGACTTTCTCCATCTTTACAGTCATTATTTTGTTTAAAAATATTTGTATTAAAAGTTTTTTCCTACTCTGAAGATCTAAGTGGAACAAAAATAACAAGTTACTAGAGGAGTTGAAAAAAATCTTTATGCTTTTGTTATTTAATCTTTGATGAGAATACAAGTCCTTTTAAATATTTAAACCTTATCTTTTATTTCCAGATATTTAATTGAATATTTTTAACATTTGTTAAGGTACTGTGGTATGAGTGTATGAAATACCTCACTTTTTATAAATACCTCACTTTTTTAGAATGAAAGTGTTGATTCCGTTCCTTTCAGTCGCTCAGTCGTGTCCGACTCTTTGTGACCCCATGAATCACAGCACGCCAGGCCTCCCTGTCCATCACCAATTCCCGGAGTTCACCCAAACTCATGTCCATCGAGGCGGTGATGCCATCCAGCCATCTCATTCTCTGTCATCCCCGTCTCCTCCCGCCCCCAATCACTCCCAGCATCAGAGTCTTTTCCAGTGAGTCAACTCGTCGCATGAGGTGGCCAAAGTATTGGAGTTTCAGCTCTAGCATCAGTCCTTCCAATGAACACCCAGGACTGATCTCCTTTAGAATGGACTGGTTGGATCTCCTTGCAGTAAACCCAATTAAATTTTTGTTTTTCTTGTTTAAATACTTAATATTTTTCATTGATTCTTTAAAAAGGACAATAATTTTGTTTAGTGTATTTTTGCTTTTTAAGATGAAAGTAAGAAAAAGGAGATGTTTTAGTTCTGTTTCAGTTTTTTGAGTCATTTTAATCAATAAATGATTTTTTTTATAAAACCAGTACATGCTTATAAAGATTTTAAGTGAAGCTGAGAAATTTTCTGTTAATTTTTATGTTCTATAGACCACCAGGCTCCTGTGTCCAGGGGGTTTTCCAGGCAAGAATACTGGAGTGGATTTCTTCTGGGGATCTTCCTGACCCAGGGATCAAATCTGTGGCTCCTGCCGTATCTCCTGTGTTGCAGGAGGCATTTTCTTTACTGCTGAGCCACTGGGGAAGCCTGATAAAAAAATAAAATCATTAATTACAGTGTTATAATTAGGTCTTAAATTCCCTTTACAATCTGTTTTAATACAGTTTGAACAAAACTTAGATTTAATATCGTAATATCTAGTATATCCTTTATTAAAATGATGAAAAATTATTATACATATATGGTACTACAGATTTTCAGGGCCTGGCTGAATATTTGTTTGCACATAGTTCCTACTGCAAAGAGACTCAATTATTTGGTAATAGGCCTCCCCACCTTTTTTTTTTTTCTTAAGTTAGATTAAAACTTATTTCTGGCTGATCTTAGCAGAATTAACTATAAAACAAAAATTTCACGGTTCCCAAATAAATTTCTGTTTGGATAGTAGATGCTTTTCTGGTTGGCCTAATGGCCAAGTACCAAAAAGCTAAAAGCTCGATACTGCGTAGAGTCACTTGGTATGTTTTAGGGCATGTGATTAAAACAATAATCCTCAATAAGTTTATGATTTTGTATTTCTAATCAGTGCACACTTTATATAAAACAGTTTATATTAAAGTTTTTAATAAGATGGAAGTTTTCTCCTCATTCTATTGTTTTTTCTTAGTTTTGGCCAATACAGAAAATGAAGGTAATTTATCTTTAGATAAGCACAAGTTTATATTGGAATGTTTTGATTTATAACCACAAATATGGAAGATACCAACTTTTCTTTATGAATATGAAATCTTTTAGTGAAAATATTTGGAAATTACCCGTCACTGAGCATAGGTTAGCATTTGGTTTCATTCAACTAAAAGTTTTCTGTAAAAGTGTAATCTGCTTATGTTCACATAAAGGTTGTATGTGCATGTGTGCTAAGTCGCTTCAGCCCTGTCCAACTCTGTGACGCTATGAATTGTAGCTCTCCAGGCTCCCATGTCCATGGCGATTCTCCAGGCAAGAATACTGGAGTGGGTTGCCGTGCCTGCCTCCAGGGGATCTTCCCGACTCAGGGATCAAACCTGCGTCTCTTAGTCTCCTACATTGGCAGGCAGGTTTGTTACCACTAGTGCCACCTGGGAAGCCCAGTAGGTTATATACTCAATTACAAATACAGTGTTTCTCTAATTTTCTCAAGATCTTGATTGTCATGTCTTTATAGCGGCCTAATAGATTAACTAGGTGTAGTCATTCTTCGTTCCCTTACACCAAGTGCAGGAGCATGAGTTTAACCTGTTACCAGGGATTTAATAATATTTAATATTGCAGCCATCTGGTGATGTCCATCTGCAGAATCTTCTCTTGTTTTGTTGGAAAAGGGTATTTGCTATGACCAGAGCATTCTCTTGGCAAAACTCAGCCTTTGCTTTGCTTCATTTTGTACTCCAAGGCCAAATTTGCCTGTTACTCCAGGTGTCTCTTGACTTTCTACTTTTGCATTCGAGTCCCCTATATTGAAAAGGACGTCTTTTTTTGGTGTTAGTTCTAGAAGGTCTTACAGGTCTTCATAGAACCGTTCAGCTTCTTCAGCATTACTGGTTGGGGCATAGACTTGGATTACTGTGATACTGAGTGGTTTGCCTTGGAATCGAGCAGAGATTGTTCTGTCGTTTTTGAGGTTGCACCCAAGAACTGCATTTGATACTCTTGTTGACTATGATGGCTACCCCATTTCTTCTAAGGGATTTTTGCCCACATAGATATAATGGTCATCTGAGTTAAATTCATTCATTCCAGTCTATTTTAGTTCACTGATTCCTAAAATGTTGATGTTCACTCTTGCCATCACCTGTTTGACCACTTCCAATTTGTCTTGATTCATGGATCTAACATTCCAGGTTCCTATGTAGTATTGTTCTTTACAGCATCAGACTTGACTTCCATCACCAGTCACATTTACAACTGGGTGTTTTTGCTTTGGCTCCATCTCTTCAGTCTTTCTGGAGTTATTTCTTCACTGTTCTCCAGTAGCTATTAGACACCTACCAACCTGGGGAGTTCATCTTTCAATGTCCTATTGTTTTGCCTTTTCATACTGTTCATGGGGTTCTCAAGTCAAGAATACTGAACTGGTTTGCCATTCCCTTCTCCAGTGGACTGCATTTGTCAGAACTCTTCACCATGACCCGTGATGTCTCCATCATGACACCTGATGCAAAGAACCCACTCACTGGAAAAGACCCTGATGCTAGGAAAGATTGCAGGCAGGAGGAGAAGGGAACAACAGAGAATGAGATGGTTGGATGGCATCACCGGCTCAATGGACATGAATTTGAGTAAGCTCTGGGAGTTGGTGGTGGACAGGGAACCCTGAAATTCTGCATCCATGGGGTTGCAAAGAGTTGGATATGACTGAGCGACTGAACTGAACTGAATATTGCAGCCGCATTGTTGGTTTGTGGCTTAAATTTGTTATGACATCGTTAAGGAACACATTTGTAGAGATCGTTCTTTTTCTCTATTTATGTACACTATGCTGAGAAGATACTTTGATTTTAAAAAGTCTTTGTAGCTTTGTGGATAAACCTATTTTGTTTACATGTATATCTACATCGTTTTCCTCTTTAAGATTATATGTCAACACCTAATTAATTTACTGAGCAAGACAGATGTGCTTTTATTGTCTAGACTTTTGGGAGTTTCTATTCTGTTTCCAGTGAACTCCAGGGCTGAAAAATTAGTCTTTATATTATGCTAGCTGAGAAAATTCAAAACAAGCACAAACATCCTAATTTCCTTTTTTTTTTTTTTAGAGTAAACATCATTCCTGCAACTATTTAATACCTCTAGTAATGTTAATCTGTTCCTGGAGCTATTTTTATTGCACATACATTTTGGGTTGTTCAATGTGAAATAAATTGATTTTTCTAGTCTCAAAAAAATTTTATTTGTAGTAGTATATATATTTTAATGAAGTATAGGGCTTCCCTGGTGGTTCAGATGGTAAGGAATTCTGCCTGCAATGCAGTTGACCTGGTTTTGATCCCTGAGTCAGAAAGATCCCTTGGAGAGGGTATAGCTACCTACTGTAGTATTCTTACCTGGAGAATCCCATGGACAGAGGAGCCTGGTGAACGAACAGTCCATGCAGTTGCAAAGAGTCAGACACAACTGAGTGACTAACAACACACTATTGAGGCATAGTTGATGTACAGTTCAGTTCAGTTGCTCAGTTATGTCAGACTCTGCGACCCTATGGACTGCAGCACGCCAGGCCTCCCTGTCCATCACCAACTCCTGGAGCTTACTCAAACTCATGTCCATTGAGTCAGTGATGCCGTCCAACCATCTCATCCTCTGTCGTCCCCTTCTCTGGCCTTCAGTCTTTCCCAGCATCAGGGTCTTTTCAAATGAGTCAGCTCTTTGCATCAGGTGGACAAAGTAAGAGTTTGAGCTTCAACATCAGTCCTTCCAATGAATATTCAGGACTGATTTCCTTTAGGATGGACTGGTTGGATCTCCTTGCAGTTCAAGTGATTCTCAAGAGACTTCTCCAACACCACAGTTCAAAATCATCAATTCTTAGGTGCTCAGCTTTCTTTATAGTCCAACTCTCACATCCATACATGTCTACTGGTAAAACCATAGCTTTGGCTAGATTGACCTTTGTAGGCAAAGTAATATCTCTGCTTTTTAATATGCTGTCTAGGTTGGTTATAACTTTCCCTTCCAAGGAGTAAGCGTCTTTTAATTTCATGGCTGCAGTCACCATCTGCAGTGATTTTGGAGACCCCAAAAATAAAGTCTCTCACTGTTTTATCTGTTTCCCCATCTATTTGCCTTGAAGTGATGGGACTGGATGCTATGATTTTAGTTTTCTGAATGTTGAGCTTTAAGCCAACTTTTTCACTCTCACTTTCATCAAGAGGCTCTATAGTTCTTCTCTTTCTGCCGGAAGGGTGGGGTCATCTGCATATCTGAAATTATTGATAATTCTCCCAGCAATCTTGATTCCAGCTTCTGCTTCATCCAGCCTGGCATTTCACATGATGTACTCTGCATATAAGTTAAATAAGTAGGGTGACAATATACAGCCTTGACATACTCCTTTTCCAATTTGGAACCAGTCTGTTGTTCCATGTCTGGTTCTAACTGTTGCTTCTTGACCTGGATACAGATTTCTCAGGAGACAGGTAAGGTGGTCTGGTACTCCCATCTCTTGAAGAATTTCCACAGTCATATCATTTGCAAATAATCTCCTCCCATTCAGTAGAACTTTTTTTTCTTCTTGATGGGATTATTTTTTTTTGCTGTGTAAAAGCTTTTAATTTGGTCCCATTTATTTTTGCTTTTGTTTCCTTTGTAGTAGAAGACAGATCTACTACATTGCTACAATATATGTCAAAGTGTTCTGCATGTGTTTTCTTCTGGGAGTTTTATAAATACTTAATTTAAAAAAACACTTTATCAGTTTTCAGATAAGTAAGATGGTGTCTTAGTAACTTCTAGGGGTGACCAGTGAAAATTTTTTATAGTTTTTTAAAAAAATTATCTATAGAAACTTCTGGGTGCTTATTTAGATGTATCTTAATGAATTACAGTTATTGTTTTTGCTCGATGCTCAAGTTATCCTAATTGGCATGTGTGGGTCAGAGAGAGGATCCTTCAAGTTGATACTAGGTCATTTTTAAAATAATTCAGTCTCTGATAGTTTCCATACTTTCTGGCACAACTCAGTTCCATCTTTTATGTTTTCTGCCCATACCTGCTACCATCCTGACCTTAGTGGGAATGTCTGTAGTACTGTGGTTCTCAAACTTGGTCTCAAGACTCTTTTACCCTTTTAAAAATTATTGAGGAATCCAAAGAACTTTATAGTTTATGGGAGTTATATCTGTTGATATTTTCCATATCAGAAATTTAAACTGAGAAACATTTTATTAATTCAAAAATAATGATAAAACTATTTTAGGTTAACAGATTTTTTTATGAAAAATAATTTTCAAAACAAAAGTCAGTGAGAAGCACGGCATTGTTTACATTTTTCCAAATCTTTTTTTGTTTATGTGTTTTAATAGAAGACTGCTAGGTTCTCATATCTGTTCTTACATTCAGTCTGTCGCAACACACTGTTTTTGTTTTATTGAAGTACCTAAAATCTGGCCTCACACAGCTATGTGATTGGAAAGGGAGGAGTATTAAACAACCGCTTTAGGTAGTTAGGAATATTCTTTGATGCCACTCCAGAATCTGACAGATGATAGTTTCTTAAAATTCAGTTGCAATGAAGAATGTTAAACTAAATTAATGACCTTTTATACTCTGTTACACTAATATCCATTGGTCTGTCTTGAGCTTTGAGTGGGTCCCTTACATACAGGTGGTTTTGTAACGCCATGAATTTGTCCTTTGGAAAATATCAGTTCCTTGAGTTTTGCAGATCTTGCAAATGTTGACACATCTGATTATATGGTATCAAAAAAGAATCACATTTTTAAATATCTCAACTAATGTCTCCAATGTAACTACTGAGAAACTGTCATTCTCACGATGGTGAACAAAATTTTTCTTAAATTCTGATTTTCACATGTGTGCTTGAATGTTATGGCAGCAAATATTGTCAGTTGTTTTCCTTGAAGTGATAGCTCACTTTATCAATTTTTGAGAAAATATCTGTCAAAAATACATCTGAGTAACTACAGTTTATCTGCTGGTTGTTCTTTAAAGTAAAAAAAGTAAAGCTTCAATTTACAACTCAGTCTCACAAATGCTTTTCCTGAAGACAGCCATCATACTTGGATATGCAGCAGAAGTGCTTTGTGTATAGTTCCCATTTCTTCTCCTAGAATATTAAAGACGTGTTCTCAGGGGTCGAGACTTGATAAAATTCATCATGTTTATTACGTCATCAAAGATATTCTTTTTAAAAAATGTTGTATTTTGTTTATTTGTAATTGAAGGATAGTTGTCTTACAATGTTATGTTGGTTTCTGCTGTACAGCAGTGTGAATCAGCCATTTTTTGTTGTTCAGTCGCTCAGTCGTGTCCGACTCTCCACGACCCCATGAATCACAGCACGCCAGGCCTCCCTGCCCATCACCAACTCCTTGAGTACACTCAAACTCATGTCCACAGAGTCGGTGATGCCATCCAGCCATCTCATTCTCTGTCGTCCCCTTCTCCTCCCGCCCCCAACCTTTCCCAGAAAGTGAAGAGGAACTCAAAAGCCTCTTGATGAAAGTGAAAGAGGAGAGTGAAAAGGTTGGCTTGAAGCTCAACATTCAGAAAACAAAGATCATGGCATCTGGTCCCATCACTTCATGGGAAATAGATGGAAAAACAGTGCAGTGTCAGACTTTATATTTTTGGGCTCCAAAATCACTGCAGATGCTGATTGCAGCCATGAAAATAGAAGACGCTTACTCCTTGGAAGGAAGGTTATGACCAACCTTGATAGTATATTAAAAAGCAGAGACATTACTTTGCCAACAAAGGTCCGTCTAGTCAAGGCAATGGTTTTTCCCGTGGTCATGTATGGATGTGAGAGTTGGACTGTGAAGAAGGCTGATCGCCGAAGAATCGATGCTTTTGAACTGTGGTGTTGGAGAAGACTCTTGAGAGTCCCTTATACTGCAAGGAGATCCAACCAGTCCATTCTAAAGAGTCAGCCATAAGTATGTATATATCCCCTCCATCTTGGAATCCCCGCCAATCCAACCCCTCTGGGTTGTCACAGAGTGCTGGCCTGGGGTCCCTATGTTATATATAGCAGCTTCCCACTATTTATCTGTTTTACACATGGTAATGTGTATAGTTGGTGATGGACAGGGAGGCCTGGTGTGCTGCAGTCCATGGGGTTGCAAGGAGTCAGACATGACTGAACGACTGAACTGAACTGAACTGAGTGCGTAAAAGTGTATATTTGTCAGTGCTGCTCTTAGTTTGTTCCCCCTTCTCCTTCCCCCGCTGTGTCTACAAGTTTGTTCTCTATGGCTGCATGTCTATTCCTACTCTGCAAGTAAGTTCATCAGTACCATTTTTCTAGGTTCCATATATATGGGTTATATCAAAGGTACTCTTAAGTAAAAATGGCTTCTCCTCCCACCACTATAATATGGTGATGAAGAATGACTACTGGTATAGTTTGTTGCCACTATGGTGATTTATGCTGACACCAGCAATTTTGCTCGTTGCTTTTATATTACATTTACTGTTAACATAGTGAAAAAGGGAAATAAATAATGTCTTGGTTTGGGTCCACACAACACACTTTGAGAACTGGGGCTCTTTTCCCCATTATATCAGCTGCTGAGATTTAAAAATTTTATTTTTATTTATATTAATGAGATATTAGTTCCTATTTTTGAGGCTTTTAAAAGCATAAATGAGTGTTTCATTTTTCCATTTTTTGAAATCTGTGAAGATTAGCATAGAGCATATTTTTCTCTTTGGCTCTACTAATATGATTAATTATATTAATGGATTTCCTAATAGCGAACTCTTACTACATTTCTGAAATAAGCACTGCTTTATCTTGATGGGTTATTGGATTCTGTTTGCTAATACTAATTACAATATTTGCTTTAATATTTACAAATGAGATTGGTTTATATCTTTGTCTTATTGAGCAGTATTTTTCTGATTTTATAATCATTATTATATTTGCTTTATAAAAAAAATTTGGATGTTTTCTTTTTTCCCCAACTCTCTGAAGTAGTTTAAATAGCATTTGCATCGTCTTTGAGGTTTAGTAGACTTCTTTGTGAAACAATCTTAGCTTGGTATATTTTTGGCAGGGAACTCTTACGATTTCCTATATTTCTTTTTCCCAGGTGGACTCTAGTGGTAAAGAATCTGCCTGCCAATGCAGGAGACATACGAAATGCAGGTTCGATACCTGAGTTGGGAAGATCCCCTGGAGAAGAACTGGCAATCCACTCTAGTATTCTTGTGTGGGAAATCCCATGGACAGAGGACCATGGATTTGCAAAGAGTCAGACTTGACTGAGCATGTGTGCGTGCACACATATTTCTTTTTACAAAATTCATTTGTTTAGAGCCTCTGTTTCTATTAGTGTTAGTTTTGATACATTTACCTAGAGTTTTGTTTATGTCATCTAAATTTTCTCAAACATTTTCTCTTGTAGAATTGTCTGATTGCAGCCATGAAATTAAAAGGCGCTTACTCCTTGGAAGGAAAGTTATGACCAACCTAGATAGCATATTAAAAAGCAGAGGCATTACTTTGCCAACAAAGGTTTGTCTAGTCAAGGCTATGGTTTTTCCAGTGGTCATGTATGGATGTGAGAGTTGGACTGTGAAGAAAGCTGATCGCCAAAGAATTGATGCTTTTGAACTGTGGTGCTGGAGAAGACTCTTGAGAGTCCCTTGGACTGCAAGGAGATCCAACCAGTCCATTCTAAAGGAGATCGATCCTGGGTGTTCATTGGAAGGACTGATGCTAAAGCTGAAACTCCAATACTTTGGCCACCTCGTTTGACGAGTTGACTCACTGGAAAAGAGTCTGATGCTAGGAGTGATTGGGGGTGGGAGGAGACGGGGACGACAGAGAATGAAATGGCTGGATGGCATCACCGACTCGATGGACATGAGTTTGGGTGAACTCCGGGAGTTGGTGATGGACAGGGAGGCCTGGTGTGCTGTGATTCATGGGGTCACAAAGAGTTGGACACGACTGAGCGACTGAACTGAACTGATACCTTTTTAAAAAAATCAGGTTACCTCTTTCTATTTTGTTGATTAATTTTCAGAGAACAAGCTTTTTTGATTTACTTACTGTTTATTTCTCTTTTCTAACTCATCAATTTCTGCTTAAAATTTTAAATTGAGATATAATTTACATATAACATTATTTCAAGTGTGCAGCATAGTGATTCAGTATATGTATATATTGCAAAATGACCACCACCACTAGTTAGCATTTGTCATCATACATAGGTTACAAATTTTCTTTTTCTTACAGTGAGAACTTTGAAGATCTACTTTCCTGGCAACTTTCAAGATTGCAGTATTAACTATAGACAGTTGACTCTTGACCAACATGGATTTGAACTGTGTGGGTCTACTTACATGTGGCTTTCTTTCACTAAATACATATTATATACATACACTACACTATCCACAGTTGTTTGAATTCGTGGTTGTGGAACTGTGTATATGGAAGGCTGACTGTAATGTTATACTTGAATTTTCGACTGCATGGAGGGTTGGTGTCCCAATTCCTGACTTGTTCAAGTGTCAGCTGTATATGTATTAACCTCCATCTCTGGCAACCACCAAGCTTTTCTCTGTATAGATCATGGGACCTGGGACCTATATTCCCTGTATAGGTCACGGGACCTCGCTTTTACATTTTTAATTTTGTATATTCTACATATAAATGAGATCATGGGTTATTTGTCTTTCTCTGACTTATTAATATTTCTTTTAACATAATACCGTTTAGATCCAACCATGTTGTCTCAAATGGCAAAATTATTTTTTTTTTATAACTGAGTAATCCATTGTATATATACCACATGTCCCTCATCCACTCATCTGTTGATGGATAGCTTGCTTCCATATCTTGGCTAGTCTAAATTTAATGCTGCAGTGAACATTGAACATGAAAGTGAAAGTTGCTCAGTTGTGTCTGACTCTGAAACCCCATGGACTATACAGTCCATGAAATTCTCTAGGCCAAAATACTGGAGTGGGTAGACTTTCCCTTCTACAGGGGATCTTCCCAACCCAGGGATCGAGCCCAGGTCTCCCACATTGCAGGTGGATTCTTTATCAACTGAGCCACAGGGGAAGCCCAAGAATACTGGAGTGGGTAGCCTATCCCTGCTCCAGAGGATCTTCCTGACCCAGGAATCGAACCAGGTTCTGAATTGCAGGCAGATTCTTTACCAGCTGAACTATGAGGGAAATGCATATATATATATATATATTTATATATACATATTTGAATTAGTGTTTTTGTTTTCTTTGGGTATATACCCTGAAGGGAAATTACTGGATTACATGACAGTTTTATTTTTAATTTTTTGAAGGCTGGGGAAGCTGGTTCCTGTTATTGATGAGGGAAACTTTCTCAGGCTGAGGAGTTTCCTCTTAGCACTGAGCAGGGCCAGCCTGGGGGATGACAATGATGCAGACAAAATGAAACTATTCTTCCTATCTTTTTTGTGTGGTTATTTTCAATTTTTTGGCTCCATTGTATTGCTGAGTGTGCTGCAGTCCATGGGGTCACAGAGTTGGCACAACTGAGGGACTGAACTGAACTGAACTGTGTTGGACTCCTTAAGTGGACTCCTGAGCTCTCCCAGAGCTATTTTCATTCATGGATAGGTGTCTAATTGTTACCCTTTGTGAGGGGTGTTTCCTACTTCACAGTCTTGATGAAGTCACTCTTGTTCAGTCCTTTAAACATGTCACACTGTTGTCTTTTAGGAGCATGATTTCTAAGAAGATGCTGTTGTAATTGTTATTAATACATTTATTTCTCTTTAGTAATATGTCTTTTTTCCTCTTTTGACTGCTTTCAAGATTTTCTCCTTATTTTGTGTTTTCAGAGGTTGAATTTTAATATGCATACATCTGACTTGGGTATTTATCTTGGTTGGTAGTTTAGATCTATAGTTTCATATATGCCATTAATTTTGGAAATTCTTAGCCGTTATCCCTCAAAATATTTATTCTATCCCATTCTCTGTCTTTTTTCCTTCTGAAGTTGTAATTGCACATCTATTAGATCATTTGTTGTCTTATAGTTCTTGGATGCTATACACTGTTTTTATTTTTAGATGTTTTTTTTCTTTGTTCAGTTTGTATACTTTTCAAATTTGCTGATGAAGCTTTGTTAAGTCTACTGATGAGTCTGCCAGTAACAGTCTTGGTCTCTGTTACTGTGTTTTTGTTTCTAGCCTGTCTTTTTTTTTTTCCTTATAGTTTCCCTTTCTGCTGAAATGACTCATTTGACAATGAGTATTGTCTACTTTTTCCACCGGAGTCTTTGCCATATTTTTCATAGTTATTTTAAATTCCCTATCTGATAGTACCAATATCAATGTCATATGTGAGTCTGGTTCTCTTGATTGGTTTGTCTCTTGGCATTGTGGGTTCTCTTGCTTTTTGGAATACCATGTAAGTGGTATTATTATTATTTTTTAAATAGGGGAGATGAAGAAGGATCTGCGCAGGGCTCCATGGCCTTCCTGCACAGCTGCTCTTGCCCCCCCAAACCTGTACCATGAAGACTACTTTCTCAGGACTCCTGTCATAATTTTTTTGTGAGTACCCATTGAAATCTGTTGAAAGAGGGACCAGTGAGTGGTGTGAAGTCCCCTTTATCTGCAGCCTTTAGAGCTCCAAATTCTGTCTACCAGCCAGTACTTAGCCTCCACCAATACAATTCTAGGTGAATTCTTCTTACCAGTATTCAAATGCCCCAAGTAAACAAATGCTTGCGTTTCCCATCTCCCTGTAGGCATTTGTCTCTCAGGTTTGGGGCTAGTTGACATGTCTTCAGCTTCAGCTCTTTGATGGATTCAGGAAAGGTCATTGACTTGCAGTTTGTTGAATGTTTTTTTCAATTGTAAGGTCTTTTTCCAGCTATTAATCAAACCCCAAGCTTACTCCTTTTTACCCCACTCACCACCACCCCCAGTATCTCTGCTGGTCGGATGACTCTTTGTCCTTTTTTACACCAGTTTTGTCCCCCTTTTACTCAAGAGGTGTCTTCATTTGAATGGTAAATTGTGTGATCACCCTGTCCTTGAAAATATTACATAATGAGTTTTCACTGGGAACATATGTTAACTCTGGATGAATTTGTTTATCTTGGATAAAAATCAAATGTTGAAGGCCATTTTGGCTATATTCTAAAGGACATGGAGAGAAAAGGTGTAAATGAAAGACACGTCAACCAAATCCAATGTGTAGACTTTGTTTGGGTCCTGTTTTAGTCCAAAATAATTATTTTTACACAATCAGGAGCATTTGAACATGGACTAGGTATTAGACATTATAAAAATATTGTTATTCTGTTAAGTATTATGAAGATATTATAGTTATGTTTTTTAAAAATATTATTTGTTATAAATTCTGATATATTTTGAGGTGAAATGTTATGATAGCGGGAATTTATTTAAACGTGCTCAAAAATAAAAATGAAGGTGAAGAGAGAGAGAAGTTTCATAGGTAAAAACAAGAATGACAAAATATCAATAATTACTGAAGCTAGATAATAGGTAATTATTTTATAATCTCATCTTTATTGTAGTTTTTGTCAACTTCCATAATAAATACTTTAAAAAGAGAATCAGGAATATAATCAGGAATCTTTTTTTTTAAAAGGTTCAGTTCAGTCGCTCAGTTGTGTCCGACTCTTTGCGACCCCATGAATCACAGCATGCCAGGCTCCCTTGTCCATCACCAACTCCCAGAGTTCACTCAAACTCATGTCCATCAAGTCAGTGATGCCATCCAGCCATCTCATCCTCTGTCGTCCCCTTCTCCTGCCCTTAATGCTTCCCAGCATCAGGGTCTTTTCCAATGAGTCAACTCTTCACATGAGGTGGCCAAAGTATTAGAGTTTTAACCTTAGCATCAGTCCTTCCAATGAACACCCAGGACTGATCTCCTTTAAAATGGACTGGTTGGATCTCCTTGCAGTCCAAGGGACTCTCAAGAGTCTTCTCCAGCACCACAGTTCAAAAGCATCAATTCTTTGGCGATCAGCTTTCTTCACAGTCCAACTCTCACATCCATACATGACCTCGGGTAAAACCATAGCTTTGACTCGGACCTTGGTTGGCAAAGTAATATCTCTGCTTTTTAATACACTATGTAGGGTGGTAATAACTTTGCCTCCAAGGAGTAAGTGTCTTTTAATTTCATGGATGCAATCACCATCTGCAGTGACTTTGGAGCCCAAAAAATAAAGTCTGACGCTCTTTCCACTGTTTTTCCATCTATTTCCCATGAAGTGATGGGACCAGATGCCATGATCTTAGTTTTCTGAATGTTGAGCTTTAAGCCAACTTTTTCCCTCTCCTCTTTCGCTTTCATCAAGAGGCTTTTTAGTTCTTCTTCACTTTCTGCCATAAGGGTGTTGTCATCTGCATATCTGCGGTTATTGATATTTCTCCTGGCAATCTTGATTCCAGTTTGTGCTTCTTCCAGCCCAGCGTTCCTCATGATGTACTCTGCATATAAGTTAAATAAGTAGGGTGACAATATACAGCCTTGACGTACTCCTTTTCCTATTTGGAACCAGTCTGTTGTTCCATGTCCACTTCTAACTGTTGCTTCGTGACCTGTATATAGGTTTCTTAAGAGGCAGGTCAGGTGGTCTGGTATTCCCATCTCTTTCAGAATTTTCCACAGTTTATTGTGATTCACACAGTCAAAGGCTTTGGCATAGGTAATTATTTTTAAAAGGTAATTATCCTGAAATTGGGCTTCCCTGGTGGCTCAGATGGTAAAGCGTCTGTCTGCAATGCAGGAGACCTGGGTTCATTCCCTGGGTTGGGAAGATCCCCTGGAGAAGGAAATGGCAACCTACTCTAGTACTCATGCCTGAAAAATTGCCATGGACTGAGGAGCCTGGTAGGCTTCAGTCCATGGGGTCGTAAAGAGTCAGACATGACTGAGTGACTTCATTTTCTTTCACACTTTCTATCCTAAAATTTAAAGTGGTAAAGGTGAAGTTTTCTTGTGGCAGATCAGAGGTCAGGCAACCCTGCCTAAAATTTCATTTGAAAGCTTCCTGTGCTTCAGTGGGTATTCGGGTAATCAGATAATATGGTATATTACAGGTATAGGGAGGGGGGGAAAAAAAGGGGAAATGCCATAGTTTTAATGTAGTTCAGTCCTGCAGACCTACATTGGACCCAGAGGAGGGAATGAACCATGCAGGTATCTTATTAATCCTGGTTCAATTTAGTGTCTATTTTGTGCAAACTTGAGCTTCCCTGGTGGCTCAGATGGTAAAGAATCCTCCTGCAATGTGGGAGATTTGGGTTTGATCCCTAGGTTGGGAAGAGCTGCTGGAGAAGGAAACAGCTACCCATTGCAGTATTCTGGCCTGGAGAATTCCATGGACAGAGGAGCCCGCTGACAGGCTACATCCATGGGGTTGCAAAGAGGCGGACACGACCGAGCGACTTTCACTTCACTTCGTGCAAACTTACCTTAGAAAGGGTATGTTTTGCTTTGCTTTCCTTTTATCCAGGTTCTCAGTGTTGCTCTATTCTCCCCTGTTTTCATAATATGGAGAGACAAATGCCTTGGGAAGGGGAGATCAAGGCTATAAACTCCATGGGGGCAACAACTATTCACTGCTTTGAACTAGATATACCTAGTACCATTACTGTACATGAAAAGCATTTAATAAGTAATGGATGATTTATGTCAGCTTCATTTAAAATGAAAACAAAATTGTGTAGCTGCATATAGACCACCTTTCTTTCAAATATATTTATGGAAATGATTAGGAGAGGACAGTGATTCTCTCTTCTCCTCTAAAAGTCCTTAGCTCTAGTTCAGCCAAGAAATCAAGAGACTGTAATATCCTGTCTACAGAAAGTTGAAATGACAGGTACCCTTAAATAAACAGGTGTAATTAATCATGGTGCTACTTGTTTTGATGAGCATGCAAGAGTGACAAGTTAATAATAAATCTCCAGCTCATACAGGGGAGGTGGCTAAGGAGATGCTGTGGTTTAATTTACATCTTTGGAAGGCACCGAAGATTTAATAATCTCCCTGCCTTATATATCAAACTAATACCCCTGAGGCAGAAAAGCATAACATTTTTAACTGTTAATCTGAGAAGCAATAAAATCTCGTCTCAGATCAAAAATAAATTGAGTTTCTAGTGGTCTCAATGGACCCTTAGGATGTGTGATTTATTCAGATTCTAAAGCCGCTCAGGACCCCTGGGGACCTTGGCTGCAAAACCAGGCAAGCTGGGAACACCATGGGGATTGCCAATCCAGTCAGAAGATCAGACCGAGGGCAGTGACTGATTTTACCTTAGACTTACCCAATAATTTATTTTACCTTCTGTGTCAGCTACAAATAGATTATGGAATACAAACCTTTGTGAATTTGAGATTCAGTTCTAAACGATTGCTTTAGTTCTGTTTATGTAAATTGTCGTATCTTGTATAGTCACTCAGTCATGTCCAACTCTTTGTGACTCCATGGACTATAGCCCGCCAGGCTCCTCTGTCCGTGGGATTCTCAAGGCAAGAATACTGGAGTGGGTTGCCATTTCCTTCTCCAGGGGATCTTCCTGACCCAGGAATTGAACCCAGGTCACCTGCATTACAGGCGAATTCTTTACCATCTGAGCTACCAGGGAAGCCCTCGCTTATGTTAATATTTGTTCTTTTTTTTAAATATTTGTTCTTAAAAGTTCAGAAACTGTTTTGGGGTTTTTACTAAGTGTAGGATTTTAACCTGACTAGAGAAACTGGGATACAGGAAAAGAAAATAATCCTTCATGGCACAATGAATCACTTGTGAAGGCTCAAGTGTTCAGACTTCCAGCTCTTTGTTTCTAAAGGAGCTAAACTGTAAGGTACATTGAATTTATTAATTTGGAAAACTGCCTCCTTACAGATACTAGTAGAGAAGATACCATCTTCTTTGTTTAAAGAATGGACCAGAGCTAGTTGAGGATCCCGAAGGAGACACAGAAACAATTTAGAAATAACTTGAGTCACCCACTCCCTGCTTGAAGGGAACCAGACTCTTGGTCTTTGGGGAGCCACACAAATTGACTGAGGGAAGACAGAGGAAAATTCCCTGGATCCCTGCAGGGTTAATTTATTCAAAAAGGAAATTGAAAAATACTCAACACGCAAAAGTCTTGTGAAGAAAATAAAGGAAAACCACAGAACATGCCAAAGGCTGAGGAAGACCATCTTTTGGAATCTGTACCACAGGAGGCAGAAACAAATCTTCAACCTTCTGAAGAAGGTGTAAGCCAGGAAGCAGAAGGAAACCTTAGAGGAAGGCTGACTCAGCCTGGTCAGGGATATAAAGAGGACACTCCTGTTAGGAATTTATACCCTGAAGAAATGATAAGAGGAACAGATGAGTTGGAAAGGCTTCTGTTCAGTTTAGTTCAGTTCAGTCGCTCAGTCGTGTCCTACTCTTTGCGACCCCATGAATCACAGCACGCCAGGCCTCCCTGTCCATCACCAATTCCCGGAGTTCACTCAAACTCATGTCCATCGAGCTGGTGATGCCATCCAGCCATCTCATTCTCTGTCGTCCCTGTCTCCTCCCCTCTCCAATCCCTCCTAGCATCAGACTCTTTTCCAGTGAGTCAACTCGTCGCATGAGGTGGCCAAAGTATTGGAGTTTCAGCTTCAGCATCAGTCCTTCCAATGAACACCCAGGATTGAACTCCTTTAGAATGGACTGGTTGGATTTCCTTGCAGTCCAAGGGACTCTCAAGAGTCTTCTCCAGCACCACAGTTCAAAAGCATCAATTCTTCGGCGATCAGCTTTCTTCACAGTCCAACTCTCACATCCATACATGACCACGGGAAAAACCATAGCCTTGACTAGACGGACCTTGGTTGGCAAAGTAATGTCTCTGCTCTTTAATATACTATCAAGGTTTGTCATAACTCCTTCCAAGGAGTAAGCGTCTTTTAATTTCCTGGCTGCAGTCAGCATCTGCAGTGATTTTGGAGCCCAAAAAAATAAAGTCTGACACTGTTTCCACTGTTTCCCCATCTATTTCCCATGAAGTGATGGGACCAGATGCCATGATCTTCGTTTTATGAATGTTGAGCTTCAAGCCAACCTTTTCACTCTCCTCTTTCACTTTCATCAAGAGGCTTTTGAGTTCCTCTTCACTTTCTGCCATAAGGGTGGTGTCATCTGCATATCTGAGGTTATTGATATTTCTCCCGGCTTAGGGAAGAGATAAGAAGAATAACAAGCAAGTTTGCGATGATGCATTGGAAACGACATTCACGCAGCCGTCCTTATCCTGTGTGCTTTAGGCCTTGAATTCTTTTTTTGTCCAATGTTAAAATCTGGTCCCTGCTTTCTGTTAGCATTTTCTGATGTATCTTTTACTTTTGCTTTATTTTTAATCATCCAGTGGAGTTTTGTTTTAGTGTTTTGTTTGTTTTAGTTTTCCTTACATTGCTGCTGTAACAAATTACCACAAACTTAGTGGCTTAAAACAACACTGATTTATTATTTTACAGCTTTTTAGGTTAGAAGTTTGACACAGTCTTACTGGGCTACAGTAACTTAACAGCAGAGCTGTGTTCCTTTCTGGAGTGGCCAAGGGAGAATCCACTTCTTTGTCTTTTCCATCTTCTAGAGGCCTTCTACATTTCTTCAGTTCAGTTCAGTTGCTCAGTCATGTTCAACTCTTTGCGACCCCATGGACTGCAGCATGCCAGGCCTCCCTGTCCATCACCAGCTCCTGGAGTTTACTCAAACTCATGTCCATTGAATTAGTGCTGCCATCCAACCATCTCATCCTCTGTCGTCCCCTTCTCCTCCTGCCTTCAATCTTTCCCAGCATCAGGGTCTTTTCCAATGAGTCAGTTCTTTGCATCAGGTGGCCAGAGTATTGGAGTTTCAGCTTCGGCATCAGTCCTTCCAATGAACATTCAGGACTGATTTCCGT
The DNA here is from genome assembly GCF_049115385.1 of Moschus berezovskii. Lineage (NCBI taxonomy): Eukaryota > Metazoa > Chordata > Mammalia > Artiodactyla > Moschidae > Moschus > Moschus berezovskii. Next base: position 23,492,623 of record NC_142481.1, on the reverse strand, counting down.
CGGGATGGAATCTATGTTCCTTAGCTTGTTTATTCTTTATCAGAATCTTATCTCTCTGAACCTTCTTCCTTTGTCAGCTCTTTCTCACCACAACTGAGAAAAATTCTCTGCTTTTAAGGTCCCATCTGATAAGATTAGGTCCACTCATATAATCCAGGATAATCTCCCCACCTCAAGGTCCATAACTTAACCACATTTTCAAAATCTTTTTTTGTCACGTAAGACAATATTTTCACAAGTTTTGAGGATTAGGTCATAGACATCTTTGGAAGAACATTTTTCTGCTTACCGCAGTGTCCAAATAAATGTCTCCAGCCTAGACCATTCTCCTTAACTCTTAAGACCATATATTCAGCCACCTACTTGACATCTCTGTTTGGATGTTTAATAGACATTTCAAAGCTATTTGTCCAGAACTGAGCCCCAAGCAACACATATACACATACACCATACATGCATGTATATTTGTGTGTGTATATAAGAAAAAACTTGTACATATATATATGTTTGAAAAGATTTATCTTTTGACCTTCATTTTGGTGCATGGTATACATCTTTTACAAAGGTAGAACTGATAATTTGAGACTTCATAATGTATTCTTTTGTTGACTATGATGGCTACTCCATTTCTTCTAAGGGATTCTTGCCCACAGTAGTAGATATAATGGTCATCTGACTTAAATTCACCCATTTCAGTCCATTTTAGTTCACTGATTCCTAAAATGTCACTCCTAAGATGTCACTCTTGTCATCTCCTGTTTGACCAGTTCCAATTTGCCTTGATTCATGGACCTAACATTCCAAGTTCCTGTGTAATATTGCTCTTTACAGCATCGGACTTTACTTCCATCACCAGTCACATCCACAACTGGGTGCTGTTTTTGCTTTGACTCCATCCCTTCCCTCTTTCTGATGTTATTTCTTTGCTGATCTCCAGTAGCATATCGGGCACCAACTGACCTGGAGAGTTCATCTTTCAGGGTTGTATCTTTTTGCCTTTTCATGCTGTTCATGGGGTTCTCAAGGCAAGAATACTGAAGTGGTTTGCCATTCCCTTCTCCAGTGGCCCGCGTTTTGTCAGAACTCTCCACCATGACCCGTCCATCTTGGGTGGCCCTACACTGCATGGTTCATAGTTTCATTGAATTAGACAAGGCTGTGGTCCATGTGATCAGATTGCTTAGTTTTCTGTGATTGTGGTTTTCAGTCTGTCTGCCCTCTGATGGAGAAGGATAAGAGGCTTATGGAAGCTTCCTGATGGGAGAGACTGATGGGGGAAACTGGGTCTTGTTCTTATAGAGGGGCCATACTAAATAAATCTTTAATCCAATTTTCTGTTGATGACTGTGGCTGTGTTCTCTCTCTGTTATTTGACCTGGGGCCAAACTATGGTGGAGGTAATGAAGATAATGGCGACCTCCTTCAAAAGATCCCATGCATGCACTGATACACTCAGTACCCCCAACCCTGCAGCAGGCCACCACCGACTCCTGGACACTCACAGGCAAGTCTGGGTCAGTCTCTGGTGGGGCCACTGCTCCTTTCTCCTGGGTCCTGGTGTGTACAGGGTTCTGTTTGTGCCCACCAAGAGTTTGTTTCCCAGTCCTGTGTAAGTTCTGGTGGCTCTATGGGGAGGTTAATGGCGACCTCCTCCAAGAGGACTCATGTCATACCGAGGTCTATTGCACGCAGAACCCCTGCCCCTGAAGCAGTGCACTGCTGACCCATACCTCCTCAGGAGACACTCAAACACAGTTCTGTCTCAGTCTCTGTGGGGTCTCTGGGACCTGGTGCACACAAGGTATGTTTGAGCTCTCTGAGTGTCTCTGGTGGGTAAGGGGTTTGGTTCTAAATGTGATTTCTCCCCTCCTACCATCTTGCTGGGCTTCTCCTTTGCCCGTGGACATCCAGTATCTCCTCAAAGTTGCTCCAGTGCTGTGCAGCCACCATGCCAGTACCTACCATCTTGCTGGGGCTTCTGTGGCCTTGGCCATGGGTTATCTCCCTATAGCCACTCTAGTGCCTTGCAGCTGCCGCTCCAGTGCCACTCAGCTACTGTGGGCAAGAATCCCTTAGAAGAAATGGAGTAGCCATCAGTTCAGTTCAGTTCAGTTGCTCAGTCGTGTCCGACTCTCCGCGACCCCATGAATTACAGCACGCCAGGCCTCCCTGTCCATCACCAACTCCCGGAGTACACTCAAACTCATGTCCACAGAGTCGGTGATGCCATCCAGCCATCTCATTCTCCGTCGTCCCCTTCTCCTCCCGCCCCCAACCTTTCCCAGCATCAGAGTCTTTTCCAGTGAGTCAACTCGTCGCATGAGGTGGCCAAAGTATTGCAGTTTCAGCTTTAGGAGTAGCCATAATAGTCAATAAAAGAGTCCAAAATGCAGTACTTGGATGGAATCTCAAAAACGACAGAGTGATCTCTGTTCATTTCCAAGGCAAACCATTCAGTATCATAATAATCTAAATCTATGCCTCGACCAGTAATGCTGAAGAAGCTGAAATTGAACAGTTCTATGAAGACCTACAAGACCTTCTAGAAATTACACCCAAAAAAGATGTCCTTTTCGTTATAGGGGACTGGAATGCAAAAGTAGGAAGTCAAGAAACACATGGAGTAACAGGTAAATTTGGCCTTGGAGTACAGAATGAAGCAGGGCAAAGGCTAATAGAGTTCTGCCAAGAAAAGGCACTGGTCACAGCAAACACCCTCTTCCACAACACAAGAGAAGACTGTACACATGGACATCACCAGGTGGTCAATACTGAAATCAGATTGATTATATTCTTTGTAACCAAAGGTGGAGAAGCTCTATACAGTCAGCAAAAACAAGACTGGGAGCTGACTGTGGCTCAGATCATGAACTTCTTATTGCCAAATTCAGACTTAAATTGAAGAAAGTACAGAATACCACTAGACCATTCAGGTATGACCAAAATCAAATCCCTTACAATTATACAGTGGAAGTGACAAATAGATTCAAGGGATTAGATCTGATAGAGTGCCCGAAGAACTATGGATGGAGGTTCGTGACATTTTGTAGGAGGCCGGAATCAAGACCATCCCCAAGAAAAGGAAATGCAAAAAGGCAAAATGGTTGTCTGAGGAGGCTTTACAAATAGCTATGAAAAGAAGGGAAGCGAAAGACAATGGAGAAAGGGAAAGATATACCCATCTGAATGCATAGTTCCAAAGAATAGCAAGGAGAGACAAGAAAGCTTTCCTCAGTGATCAGTGCAAAGAAATAGAGGAAAACAATAGAGTGGGAAAGACTAGAGATCTCTTCAAGAAAATTAGAGATACCAAAGGAACTTTTCATGCAATGATGGCACAATAAAGGACAGAAATGGTATGACTTAACAAAAGCAGAAGATATTAAGAAGAGGTGGCAAGAATACACAGAAGAGCTATATTGAAAAAAAAAAAAAAGATCTTCATGACCCAGATAGTCACGATGGTGTGATCACTCACCTAGAGCCAAATATCCTGGGATGCAAAGTCACATGGGCCTTAGGAAGCATCACTATGAACAAAGCTAGTGAAGGTGATAGAATTCCAGTTGAACGATTTCAAATCCTAAAAGATGGTGCTGTAAAAGTGCTGCACTTAATATGCCAGCAAATTTGGAAAACTCAGCAGTGGCCACAGGACTAGAAAAGGTGAGTTTTCATTCCAATCCCAAAGAAAGGCAATGTCAAAGAATGTCAAACTACCACACAATTACACTCATTTCACGTGCTAGTAAAGTAATGCTCAAAATTCTCCAAGCCAGGCTTCAACTGTGTGAACCGTGAACTTCCAGATGTTCAAGCTGGATTTAGAAAAGGCAGAAGAACCATAGATCAAATTCCCAACATCCACTGGATCATTGAAAAAACAAGAGAGTTTCAGAAAAACATCTACTCCTGCTTTATTGACTATGCCAAAGCCTTTGATGTGTGGATTACAACAAACTGTGGAAAATTCTGAAAGAGGTGGGAATACCAGACCACCTGACCTTCCTCCTGAGAAATCTGTATGTAGGTCAAGAAGAAGAAGTTAGAACTGTACGTGGAACAACAGACTGGTTCCAAATAGGAAAAGGGTACGTCAAGGCTGTATATTGTCACCCTGCTTGTTTAACTTAAATGCAGAGTACATCATGAGAGATGCTGGACTGGATGAAGTACAAGCTGGAATTAAGATTGCTTGGAGAAATATCAATAGCCTCAGATGTGATACTACCCTTATGGCAGAAAGTGAAGAAGAACTAAGGAGCCTCTTGATGAAAGTGAAAGAGGAGAGTGAAAAAGTGGCTTAAAGCTCAACATTCTGAAAACTAAGATCATGGCATCTGGTCACATCACTTCATGGCAAATAGATGGGGAAATAGATAAAACAGTGAAAGACTTTATTTTTTTAGGCTCCAAAGTCACTGCAGATGGTAACTGCAGTCATGAAATTAAAAGATACTTGCTCCTATGACCAATGTAGACAGCATATTAAAAAGCAGAGACATTACTTTGCCACAAAGGTCCATCTAGTCAATGCTATGGTTTTTCCAGTAGTCATGTATAGATGTGAGAGTTGGACTATAAAGAAAGCTGAGTGCCAATAAATTGATGCTTTTGAACTGTGGTGTTGGAGAAGACTCTTGAGAGTCCCTTGGACTGCAAGGAGATCCAACCAGTCCATCCTAAATGAAATCAGTCCTGAATATTCATTGGAAGGACTGATGCTGAAGCTGAAACTCAAATGCTTTAGCCACGTGATGTGAGGAACTGACTTATTTGAAAAGACTGAGATGCTGGGCAAGATTGAAGGCGGGAGGAGAAGGGGATGACAGAGGATGAGATGGTTGGATGGCATCACCCACTCAATGGACATGAGTTTGAGTAAGCTCCAGGAGTTGGTGATGGACGGGGAGGCCTGGTGTGCTGCAATCCATGGGGTCTCAAAGAGTCGGACACGACTGAGCGACTGAACTGAACTGAATGTATTCTTGGCTTTGGCTCAGCTTTTTGTGACATTAAAAGATTATTTGGGACCAGCTGCAAAACCTCTTCTTTGTAATCCTGTCTGTGAACTGTCACTGAAATAGCAGGAGGGGTCAATACAGACATAAGGACTTCCTTCCCTCACGGGGTAGGGGAGCTGGCCTCTGGCCCTCACAGCTGTTCCCTGCTAGAACAGTCATAGTTCCTGGGTGCTCTTTGATATCCTGAGCAGCTGTGACATCAAGCAATTTAGTGCAGAATAATTCATCAATTAATCTCTTTGTTATTGGACATTTGAGATGCTTGTGCCTTTGTTCATACTATAAATGAGCTAGGATGTGGCATGACTCCTGATTGTCACGCATCTCTCAATGGATGGTTGTCCCCCTGCCCAACCAGTGACCCATGGGGACCTCCAGAGCCCAGAGAAGAATAGCAACAGTGTTAGGAGTTGGTGAGACAGATTGTTGTGGTTTATTTGCTAAGTTGTGTCTGTCACTTTGTGACCCCATGGACTGCAGCACGCCAGGCTTCCCTGTCCTTCACTATCTCCTGGAGTTTGCTCAAACTCATGTCCATTGAGTTGGCAATGCTGTCCAACCATCTCATCCTCTGTCATCCCCATCTCCTCCTGCCCTCAATCTTTCCAGCATCAGGGTCTTTTCCACTGAGTTGGCTCTTCGCATCAGGTGGCCAAAGTAGGTAGTCTGTGGATCATACTCAAACCCCTCAACACTGGCAGTGACTCATGACTTTGTCTGACACCATATGAAGTATATTAGAATGATACTGAGTGAGAGCTAGCTTTGGGTCCCCTTTTAAAACTGGTACATTATTGGAAAACTTTAATACTGGAAACACCGGTGACAAACTAGTGTCAGGATATCATGGTTCAGGCTTACTGTTCTCTTGGAATACTTCTAATAAATAGAAGAAATATAAAATGGTGTCTATGCACTTCAGCAGAATTGTCCAGAGGCCTGCTTTTGCCAAAGCTGAAAAATCCCTTGGAAATCTTCAGCTTTGCACTTAATTACCACCTCCTTTGGCTGTTTCTCTTTTACTACTTTTCTCTCTTCCCCCTGTGATTTTCCTTTCTTGTTGCCAAAACACGCTTTCTCTTCCAGACACCATCTGTTTTCAGAATATATCTGCATTTCTTTTTTCCTTTCCTAAATGGCCCTACTTTGCTACCAGCGTTTTCCTCTCAGTGCACTGCTTCCACTGTTACCCCCATGCATTGGTGGGATGGAAAGCTATGGCCTGCCAAACTGAAATATGACCAGTAACCCAACAGAGACCTTCTGGTCTTGAATGTATACAGCCACCCTCCTAAGGACCTCAGGGTGCCAGGATTGGTCTGTGGTATGTCTTTAAAACAGCTTTTGTTTTTAACTTCAAAGAGTTCCAAAGTATCAAAAGGAGAAAGTGATTCTCTGCTGTGCCAGTCACATTCCTCAGAGGGGCATGACCCCCTCGGCCACACACAGTGACCCTAGTGACTGCTCTCAGCAGTGCGGCTTGTATCCTTCTAACTTTTTACTATGCACGTATCAAAATGCGCAATATGAATACATAGAAATGCAAAACAAATTGGATTAATACTATACATATTGTCTGCAACTTGCTTGCTATTATTTTGCATAAATGTCATGAGTATCTTTTCATGTCAGTACACATATATTTTCTCATTACATTTAGCACCTGGTATTCTACTGTGTGAATGTACAATGATTTATTTACTCAACCCATTAATGATGCATGGTAATTCCGATATCTTATTATTATTTCCAGCACCTAACACATTTATCTTTATCCTTTGCAGCTATTTTCTGTAGGACAGTTGGAATTGCTGCATCAAAGGGTACGTGTATTTTGAATGTTGCTGAGGGTGAAATACATGTTTTAAAGGGTTATGTGTTTTAAACATTGATGTATACCATCCTAAACTTTATATGTAATCACTAATAGAAGCACAGCTTTTTCTCCCTTCAGTTATCAGAGATTATGAGATAAATAATACTAGTTTGCAGAGTGTAAAGCATTTCACAAAGTATTTTTATTCAACTTAACACTCACAGATATTCTATAGGGAGATAGTATAGTCTCTTAGAAACAAGCTCATCAAAATCAAGTGATTTGCCTAAGGTAGTACCTTTGGGTGGCAGATCTGAGCTTGAGTCCATCTTTTATCTCCAAGCCTGAAATTCTTTTTCCAACAGCAGTGCTGGCTTCTCATGGAAGAGTACCCGCTGCTGTGTGAACTGACTGAGCATAGATGCAGGGGGAGAGGGAGCGTGGAGGCGATGCTGGTCTGCCCACCGCTGTGGCACACCCCTGGACACACAGACATTTCTGTCTCTGCCGTCACTTCCTTGGTGATGTTATTTGGTCACAGCTTCAAATACTCTCTATATATCAGTAACTCCTAAACTTGTATTTCCAGTTTAGACCTCTCTCCTTGACATAACCTATATGGAACTCTTGATCTTGCCTCCTAAACTTGCTCTGCCCATAGCCATCTCACTTGGCCACTCCCTCATCCTTTTAGTTTTTCAAGCCCAAGTTCTTTCTTTTTTAAATTATAGTTAACTTGCAGTATTTTGTTTCTGGTGTACAGGTGAGTGATCCAATTATACATATATATTCTGTTTCACATTCTTTTCCACTATATTATATATTTATATAATTATCTATGCTGTACAGTAGGGCCATGTTTATCTATTTTATATATAGTAGTTTGTATCTGTTAATCCTAAACTCCTAATTTATCCCTCTGCTTGCTTTCCCCTTTGGCAACCATAAGTTTGTTTTCTATGTCTGAGAGTCTGTTTCTATTTTGTAAGTAAGTCCATTTGTGTCATATTTTAGATCCCACATATAAGTGTTATCATCTGTTACTTGTCTTTATCTAATTTAACTTCATTTAGTATAATAATCTCTAGGTCCATCAAGATTGCTACAAATGTTCAGGTCCAAAATCTTGATTATTCTAATTCTCTCATACCCCTCATTCACAGAGAATAGGATGAAGGCTAGATGTTGGTTATTGCCAGGTTTGTAATTAAAATCCAGGCACGCCTTGCTTTAAAATGTACCTCAATTATCCTGCTTTTTTCTGATCCCACTAGCCCGAAATGTGGTTCTGATTTGACTCTTAGAATTTGTACTCTAGGTTAGGATTGGTGTTTAGACATGAGATCACATTCTTAATAAATTATTTCTCCTGATTTCTAAGACTACAAAAATTGAAAGTCTGAGTTAAACTTATTGAAAACATAATCAATTTTAGCTCAGGAGATCATTGTGCCTAGCCTCTTGATAACAAGTCCTTCCTAGGTCAGTTTTTCCATATTGCATACATACGTGTTGGGGGACGAAAAAAGGGGATGAGAGGAATTCCAGAGGGAGGCTCTTGCTCTGCTGCTTGTTCTCTTCCTATCAAAAATATGGGATCAGAACGAAGGTCTTCCAATGGGAAGGCCACTGATTTAGGGCGTTTAAAGCAGGAGCTGAGGCAGAGTGGTGGCTCTTTCTCCATGCACAAAGAAGTGCTAACTCTTAAGTAACATGGTGAGAAACTTAAATTATTGATCAGAAAGGGGGGTTCATCTTGTTAGGAGTTGCTGATTTTAATTTTAGCATGTATTTTTGGTGTTTGTGTTTTTGTGCATATGTTTTTGTATAACAAGAGATCATACTCAGAAAGCAAAAGCTGAACAGTATATGTGCTATTTTAATTATAATTCGTCAACTGGGACCTCCCTGGCCTTAGGAAATTTAGGTAAACTTCAAATCCTCAGTTTTCCAGCCTGGTTACAGTTTGCCTCCGAGAGAGGGAGTTCTGGAAATGGGAGCTTTCCAATGCTAACATTGGAGAAGTCCTACACAAATTGCAACAAGTTGGTTATTCTGAGCTTGACTGAGTCCAGAGCCCTTGCTTAATTTTTTCTTCTACCTTGTTGTGATTCTTGTATAGAGGCTTTCTCATTTCTGTCCCAGGAGGACCTGCATACAAATCTCAGTTCCTTCATGGATTTTCACAGAAGATTCACTTGGCACTATGAATTAAATGAAGTAAGCACCTTTCCTGAAGACTTAAGGTGCACATATTGCAATGAACAGCCTTTAACCGGTTTATTTTTGTTTTTTGTTTTTGGTGTTTTAGCATCTTTCTCTTTCTTTCTGTTCCTTTCAACAAAGTAGCAAATTTATTCTCTTATTTTACCCAGAGTATTTCTGCCTCACAAGGTCCTTGGAGGCAGGGGTCCCACCTTTTATTCCATAGGGTACACCAAGAAAGGTGAGTCTCATCTAAGAGGAAGCCTCTTACCCAGCTACTTAAAGAATAAAATCATGTCCATTATATTACAGAGTGAAGAATATTTTATACGAACATAAGCAAAAATTTTGACCTGATTTGGAAATTATTAAGCTGCCTTCCTTTTTAACTCTTTCCTAAAATCTTGTTAAGATGCAACTCCACCCCCAATTATACAATGTCATTTTTTCCTTCTCTCCTGGAGCTTTACCAGTAAAGCCTAAACTGAGGGTAGAGCTTAAGTATCTTCTTGTTTTAGGGACATTATGGAATTTCTCCCTGAGGTATGTGGCTTTATGCATTAAAAAACCCCTCAGGATCCTGGCTATGCAAGGGGAATCAAGTATGCAACTTAGAAACAAGTGATGCATCTTAACAGTAGGCATTAAAGATTCACTTCTGACTTGGATGTGATCATAAGAAAGTTGTCAAAACCATTCATCAGGAAGGAGCTAGAGGGAAGTGAGGTCAGATGGATGAGACTCTTTGAGTGGCCTGGAGCCTCTGAGTTAAAGGTTCTTTTTGGTCTTCTTGGAATTGACACCCCTGAGCAGGGATGGGAACCTGTGTATATCAGAGGTCAGAAGTCTCACTCGGTCTCCAGTTCCTCCTACTCTGTATATCTAGACTGGGGGAGAAACAAGAGGTGTTACTGTTAGAGAAATTAGTCAAGAGAAGTGGGAGGCATGGGGAGAGGCACCCATGGGAGATAAATGATGGGTCAAGAGAGTATAAAATGTCTAGAAACTTCTAGAAGTCTGTGCCAATGTCCCTGTTTGAAAAGTTGTGCTTTGGTGACCACAGGATAATAATAATAATAGCAATAATAGCTAGCATTTATTGCATGCTTGCTATACGCTGGTTGTTGTTCAGTCACTAAGTCATGTCTGGCTCTCTGCAACCCCGTGGGCTGTAGACTGCCAGGTTCCTCCATCCGTGACTTGGTGTTTAATGCACACATGGGAAGGTATATAACCTGGAAAATGCAAATTGAAACCATGTGATAGTGCTGGAAACCCACTAGGACGTGTGAAATGAAAATGTCGCGAAATTGTTAGTGAGGATGCGAAGCAACTGAACTCTCATACACTACTAGCAGGGATTTAAGTTGGAACAACCACTTCGAAAAACTGATTGGCAATATCTGCTAAAACTGATACCCTTTGACCCAGAAATTTCACTTGAACCAGAAGTGTATATATGGTTTCACCAAAAGATATGTACAAGAATTTTTGTAGCAGCACTATTTATGATAGCCCCCAAATGGAAACAGCTGAAATCTTCATGAAGAGTAGGAGGGTAAACAACTCATAGTATATTTGCAAAGTTTAGTATACAGCAACGAGAGTGAATGAACTCTATGTGCAACACAATGGATGAATCTCATTTGCTCCTCAAAGTAACTTTATGAGGTAGTTATTGCTGTTAATTCCATTTTACAGGTGAGAGAACTGAGCACACAGAGACTAAGTTATTGCCTAAGGTCCACACAACTCAGAAGTGGAGTAACTGGGATTCAAACCCTGGCAATTGAGTTCCAACCCTTAACCACTACACACCACTACACAGCACTACCCCCCAACCTCTGGCTGTATAATCAGCAGGTACTTGGTGTGTGTGCTGCTTCAGTATAACACACTCAGAGGCACAGGGTGGAACTGGTGCAAGTGGGCCCCACAAAAGGCTTCTACCAGCTAATTTTGGTCACCATGTCACAGGCTGTGTATAAGCGCTTCACCTAGAGTATAATCCTCACAACAGCCCTCGTAGTGCGTGCTCTTGTTGTGTCCATTATTACAAGTGGGGAGACAGATATGGAGGTTAACTGGTTGACTGAGGTCATATGACAGGTATGTGATGGAATTAGGATTCCAAGCCGTCTGTGTGCTGCAGAGTCTGTGCCCTTCACTGTCCCACCATGTGCCTCTGCTCAGCACCAGGAAAGCAAAGCTGCAGGACCTACGTCCTAACAGGAGCCACCACTTCTGGTCACAGAGCTTGAGGTCTTTGAGCTGTATCAGCTGACAAAAACTGAAAATTTAAGACCAAACTAGGTTTCACGAGGCCATGTGACTTCTAAGTAGTGTCTGTCACAAGTTATCTTCACCCACCTTCAAGGGAAAAAGAAGCCTGCATTTCCATGGCCGTGACCACATCTTCCTAGAAACAAAAGAGATAGATGGAAATCTCTGCAGTTTTTGAAGCTATTCCAAATTGCTCCACAGCATACTGTTAGCATGGCCCCCTTCTAACAGCCAGAGCTGAGAGAACTAGTACTGGGAAGAAAGGGAGGGTTACTTAGCAGATGGTGGGGGTGCATGTGGAGTTCCTTGGTGAATTCTGAAACACGCATGGGCCTGCACCTCAGGGTTCTCTAAGGAGAGGAGGCCAACCTCTAGCCACTAGCTGCTCGAGAAACAAATATCAGGCCTTCCTGCATTGCCAAGAGCAGAAGACATCAGGGACTCAGGTTCTTTTGCTTGAATGTTGCTAGAAGAATGAGAAGGTAGGAGGGTTGAGGATGTTTTTATATTTCTTCCTGATTGTAGAATTTCTTCATCTCTAGCTGGAACCATTACAGTGGCTTCTTACCTGGTCTCCCTAACTCCAGCCCTTCTCCTCCCTGATTGACCTTTCTCACAGACCACAGGGACAAAGTCCGTATCTGAAACTCTGGCTGCCACTTCCTCAGGTACACCATACAGTTGAATGTGGCCATGTCTTTGCAAATGCTGAATTCTCCCACTTAACATGGCATGAGCCTACTTATCTCTGAAGCCCCAGTATGAAGCTCTGTCTTTGGTGTGACTCTTCCTTACCATCTCCCTAGGTAAAATTCATTGTTAACTCCTCATCCACTCCCCAAATGATTTTTCTTCCCAATTTTAACATCCCTGCTCTGGCAATGTACTGTCATCATTTGCCATCCTATCTCTGGTATAGACTGTGGTCATCTAACAGGCAGGAGCTGTGGCATATTCCTCCCCATATGGCTCACACCTAACAGTACACAGCCTGTCTAACCACTCGGTAAACATCTGTTGGATGAAATCCAAAAGCACAGAGGTTCAAGGTATGTGATCATGGTGTGTTTGCAACCTGAACACAGCCACTGGAAAATGAAGTGCTCTTCTCTGGCCAGCTTTGCCCTCTCTTGTCACATTGCTATCTCACCCATATATACCCCTTCTGAATTTCAGCATTAGTATTAGAAAGTCTTAGCACAGTGGTAAAGAATCTGCTTGGCAATGCAGGAGATGCTAGAGATGTGGGTTTGATCCCTGGGTGGGGAAGATTCCCTGGAGAGGGAAATGTCAGCCCAGTCCAGCCTGGTGGACCGAATAGGATTGCAAAGAGTTCAACAAGACTGAGCACACATGTACCACACTGTACCAGAAAGTCTAGCTTTTAAGGGTAGGTAATGAGTTTCTTTCCTCCATCTCAGTTTTCTCATTCAGGTGGGTGGTGGGAGAGGTGACAGAGTTATCAGAGATGAGATCTAATGTAATGAAGTATTTGTGGGTGGGGAACAAGAACTTCTGGTTCCCTGGGCCCCTAGCTCCTGTGCTGCTGCTGCTGCTAAGTTGCTTCAGTCGTGTTCAACTCTGTGCGACCCCATAGATGGCAGCCCACCAGGCTCCCCGCTCCCTGGGATTCTCCAGGCAAGAATACTGGAGTGGGTTGACATTTCCTTCTCCAGTGCATGAAAGTGAAAAGTGAAAGTGAAGTCACTCAGTTGTGTCCGACTCTGTGTGACCCTATGAACTGCAGCCTACCAGGCTCCTCCATCCATGGGATTTTCCAGGCAAGAGTACTGGAGTGGGGTGCCATTGCCTTCTCTTCTAGCTCCCATGATGGGTTAGCAAATATCAAATGATAACTTTAATCAAATTTTAATAAGCAAACTTTTAACAAATTTTATTTTTTAGAACAATAAGCTAAAGTGTATCACTTACTCAGGTTTCCTTAGTTTTTACCTAATGTTCTTTTCTGTTCCAGCATGCCACCCATTAAATTTAGTAATCCTGTTTACATGGGCTTCTCTCTGCTGTGACAGTTTCTCAGACTTTGTTTTAGATGATCTTGACAGTTTTGAGAAACCCTGGCCATGTATATGGGGCAGAAATGGCAACCTGCTCCAGTATTCTTGCCTGGAAGATTCCATGGACAGAGGAGACTAGTGGGCTACAGTCCATGGGGGTCGCAAAGATTTGGACATGAGTGAGACGCTGACCATTCACGCATGGCCGTGTATATTGTAGGATGTCCCTCAGTTGGAATTTGTCTGATGTTTTTCTCATCTTTAGACTGGAGTTATGGAATTTGAGGAGGAAGATCACAGGTGAAGTGTCATTTTCATCATGTCATAACAGTAGTATAAGCAAACTTTTAAGAATGTGAGCATATAATTACCCTTCCTTCTCCTCAAACTTGTGTTCTCTTCTGTATTTCCTAACATGATTAATGCCATCATCACACACACAGTCACAAAGACTGGAAACTGCCTCTACTGTTTCTTCTCCATCTTCCATCTGACTTGCCATCAATTACTAATGTGCTTCTACCCCAGTAGCTCTGTACTTTCCCCCTTATCTGATTCAAGCGATCTCTGGTTAACTGTGTTATTTATTCCATAAACTGTAACCAAAGTTCCCTAACTAGTCTCTCTGATTGGATTTCCTTTCCTCTCCTGTTGGGGTCCTTTAATGGACCGGGACCTGGTGGTCCGGAGACGATGATAAGAAAATGAAAGAGGGAAAGAGGCTGATATTCCCTAGTTTATGCAGAAAACCAATAAAGTCCTTGGCACAGGACTTGTGTCTCCCACAAAGGCACCGGGCACCCTCTCAAGGGGGAGTGAAGGCACAGGGTGCCTTCTCGAGAGAGTCTTGGAAGCCCGGGCAGGAGAGTGGGCAAGACGGTTCTCTACGCTCTAAGGAATCAGCCGAGGAGAGAGAAAGAGAGAGAGAAGGAAAGAAAGACACGGGGACCCAAGCTCTGATGGAGCAAAGGTACTTCAGTGATTTTTCTGTGAGTATATAAAGGCTGTGGTACAAGAAATTTCTTTCAAAAATGATAAAGATCAGAAAACCAAATGTACAGTAACCATTACCAAGGGAACTAGGGGTTAATAATGGTCACAAGGTCAGGAGACAATCCATATCTCAAGAAAGGATTGAGACTAAGCAGTTTTGTTATAAAGAGAATGTTTACTAAAGGAGACCCAAGCCCGTCTCACACAATGACCTTAGTTCCTGGGAACAGTGTGCTGTTCCACTTGAAAAGAAACAAAGAACTTGTGAGAAACAGCACGTAGGAATCCTCCTGTTAAACATTCCCTGACACTCTCCACGTCCTTCTTCCTATCAGTTAACTGTTGGTTCAACATCAACTCCATCTTTAGAAATCTCAAAATGGTATTCCATCACATACACTATGTTTAAATTTCTTTTTTTAAAAAAATATTTATTTTTAAATTGAAGAATTATTGCTTTACAGAATTTTGTTGTTTTCTGTCAAACCTCAACATGAATCAGCCATAGGTATACATATATCTCCTCCCTCTTGAACCTCCCTCCCATCTCCCTCCCCATCCCCAACCCCTGTACGTTGATCCAGAGCCCCTGTTTGAGTTTCCTGAGACATACAACAAATTCCCGTTGGCTCTCTATTTTACTTATGGTGATGTAAGTTTCCATGTTACTTTCTCCATACATCTCACCCTCTCCTCCCCTCTCCCCATGTCCATAGGTGTGTTCTCTATGTCTGTTTCTTCATTGCTGCCCTGCAAATAAATTCTTCAGAACCATCTTTCTAGATTCTGTGTATATGCGTTAGTATACGATATTTATTTTTCTCTTTCTGACTTACTTCACTCTGTATAATAGGCTCTAGGTTCATCCACCTCATTAGAACTGACTCAAATGCATTCCTTTTTATGGGTGAATAATATTCTATTGTGTATATATACCAAACTTCTTTATTTATTCATCTGTCGATGGACATCTAGGTTGCTTTTGTGTTCTAGCTATTGTAAACAGTGCTGCAATGAACAGTGGCATACATCTGTCTTTTTCACTTTTGGTTTCCTCAGGGTATATGCCTAGGAGTGGGATTGCTGGGTCATATGCTGGTTTTATTCCTAGTTTTTTAAGGAATCTGCATACTGTTTTCCATAGTGGCTTTATCAATGTAATAATGTTTAAATTTCTTGATGTGGAATTCAAGGCTCTTCTGGGGCTAGCTCCAAATGACCTCATTTCCCACATTAAATATTAGTTCCCTTCAGTTCAGTTCAGTCGCTCAGTTGTGTCCGACTCTTTGCGACCCCATGAATCACAGCACGCCAGGCCTCCCTGTCCATCACCAACTCCTGGAGTTCACTCAAACTCATGTCCATCGAGTCAGTGATGCCATCCAGCCATCTCATTCTCTGTCGTCCCCTTCTCCTCCCGCCCCCAATCCTTCCCAGCATCAGAGTCTTTTCCAGTGAGTCAACTCGTCAAACGAGGTGGCCAAAGTATTGCAGTTTCAGCTTTAGCATCAGTCCTTCCAATGAACACCCAGGATTGATCTCCTTTAGAATGGACTGGTTGGATCTCCTTGCAGTCCAAGGGACTCGCAAGAGTCTTCTCCAGCACCACAGTTCAAAAGCATCAATTCTTCGGTGATCAGCTTTCTTCACAGTCCAACTCTCACATCCATAAATGACCACGGGAAAAACCATAGCCTTGACTAGATGGACCTTGGTTGGCAAAGTAATGTCTCTGCTTTTTAATATACTATCTAGGTTGGTCATAACTTTCCTTCCAAGGAGCAAGCGTCTTTTAATTTCATGGCTGCAATCAGCATCTGCAGTGATTTTGGAGCCCAAGAAAATAAAGTCTGACACTGTTTCCACTGTTTCCCCATCTATTTCCCATGAAGCGATGGGACCAGATGCCATGATCTTAGTTTTCTGAATGTTGAGCTTCAAGCCAACCTTTTCACTCTCCTCTTTCACTTTCATCAAGAGGCTTTTGAGTTCCTCTTCACTTTCTGCCATAAGGGTGGTGTCATCTGCATATCTGAGGTTATTGATATTTCTCCCGGCAATCTTGATTCCAGCTTGTGCTTCTTCCAGCCCAGCGTTCCTCATGATGTACTCTGCATATAAGTTAAATAAGCAGGGTGACAATATACAACCTTGACGTACTCCTTTTCCTATTTGTTTAATGGTTTTGGGGAATTTATTTATCTCAGAATAAATGGGTGTTTTCTTAAATCTCCCCCCCCGAAAAATAAATGAAATGATATGTGCAGGTATGTGTGTGCTTGCACATGTGCGCGTCTCCCTGGGTGTGTGTACCTCTCCCGGTCATGACTTTAGCTGGGAAAAAGAGCTATGTACATGGCTTCAAGTCTAGAATGAATAGGACCAGTTCATTTGCTGCATAGTTTGTATCAAGTTAGAATAGATGAGAAGGGAAAATAAGGTAAGGAGAAAATACCCTTTCCCAGAAGTGTATGTGGGTGTTTAACAAAACATCCACTCATTTTTCTTTTCCTTTTTTTTTGTGGCTGAAAACCACAGCATCTGTTGTCTCACAGTTTCTGTGGGGCAGGAGAGATTCGGGGTTTCTCCCAGGGCTGCAGTCAAGGTATTAGTGTCTCTACTCTTTGTTTTGCACTTCAGTCACAAACCCTTTCTAAATTCACTGACTTAACTTCAAGTACTTCGAACTTCTTTACCGCAGAGAACTTTTGTCACACTGTGGGAATGGCGTTTAAATGTAAATTAAATTCTTTCCTGCCTGGGAGAGCCAGTTGTCCATGTCACAAGATGTGAACTGAGTCTATTATGCTTGATTGTATAATATGGCTATCCTAAATTTTAATGAGCAAAAGAAATTAGCTTTCAAATTCCGTTTGCAAATTATTTATGTAAGTCTACAGTCTTCATTATTAAAATTTAAAGTGCACAAGGAATTTGTGAAAGTCTCTTGGGCAGTCTGCTGAGGAATGCATAAGGCCATCTAGGTCAGGGAGCACTTTTGTGCCCAACACTAGACAGAGAAGGGCTAACAGAGATGCAGAAACAAGAATGGGAAAAGCAGGGGCCACGGCTCTGAAAGTGCTCACACCCAAGACTTTGGATAAGTCATTGGATTAGTCAGTCAGGAAGGGCATTGCTGTTTTTGCATATTTAGGCATATTGAGCTGTTTGCAGCTCTGTTATGGGGAAAGGCAGAGATTGTGCAGAAATTGTCACCACTGGTTTGGAAACTTTTCATTTCCTGATTTCCTAAATAATGAAACTGTTTTTATGAGAGTGGAACAAAAACTGTGATTCTGGGATGGGAAACAGCCGCAGCTCACCTGATAAGAGCAACAGCTGTGAGAAAACCCCCAGTGTTTTCGCACTCTCTGGGGATCCCATTTGTCCACAGTATAGAGTCCTTCAGTCTCCCATGCTTTTGATAACTGTGTTGCCAGCAACAGAGGTAAGGGCTGTTTATTAAGAGTTTAGGTGGTGGTGTGCAGACACTGACAGACCAAGACAGTTGGTGAGAAACAGGAGGAACGCATAGAACACATCGTATATTAATAATTTCATATATCCATGAAGACTTAGACTCTGTGTCCTCATCTTCATTTTGGCTCTCAAGAAACACACCACACACACAGCACTGTCCACCATGTATATATCAGTTATGTTCCCCTACTCGGTTTTGTCCATGTTAGTAGAATAGCTGTCCACATTAGTAGAACAGCTAAGGACATTTCAAAATACTAATTTTTGGTGTATTATCCATGCCATGACTACCTTTGTTAGTGTAGGTGTGCAATATTTGATTATACAAATAGTCAGCCATGTTGCTACTACTCTTCTAAATTTTTGTTTCTCCTGTTTCTGTAGGTGGATTATTTTCTTAAATTCTAGCATAATTTTAGATTTTACCTTGTTGTTTGTTCCCTACCAAAAGTGTTGCCCTCAGTTTCCAAAGTCATAACCATCTCCAGACGGTCAGCAGCTAGGACCAAGTCATGTCAGGGTCATCCCTGGCTGCTATTAACCCCTCTGATATGGCCATCTGCTTTCCTAATGAGGCCTGGGGCTAAGGGCTCTCTGAAGCCTCAGAGTTGGTCTAATGAGAAGACAAGGGCAATGGGTACTTTTAAATTGGACTTTTTTGTCTTGTTTCTTCCCAAGAGTTAGCCTGGACAGCTAATGAAAGACCACTGGCTCACTGTCTCCTCCTCCTTGCTCCTTTCCCTTCTTGTCACTATCCTGGAGACAGTACCCTTTGATGTTGAGTCTAGCTGGAAAATTAACCCCTGAGAATTTTCCTCTCTTGTCCCTGGTATCAGACACAATTGATACAGTCTTGGATACCTAGGTGTTTGCGAAATTTGGGCTTAAATGGATGAATGTATGAGTTCTTATATATTCTTTCCTATTCTGTAAAAGGATATAATTATCAGAACAAAATTTTTAAAGAATTTTGATTGGAGTGTAATGGGCTTTACAATGTTGGGTTGGTTTCTGCCGTACAGTGAAGTGAATCAGTTATATGTATGTCTTTTTTGGATTTCCTTCCCATTTAGGCCACACAGAGCATTGAGTGGAGTTCCCCGTGCTATACAGCCGGTTCTCATTAGTAGTCTATTTTATACATAGTAATGGATACATGTCAAATCCCAGTCTCCCAGTGCATCCCACCTCCCCTTCTCCCTGATATCCATATCTCTGTTCTCTACATCTGTGTCTGTTTCTGCTTTGAAAATAAGTTCATCATTACCATTTTCCAGATTCCACATATGAGCAATATTATTAATATATGATATTTGTTTCTCTCTTTCTGACTTACTTCACTCTGTATGACAGTCTCTAGGTCCATCCACATCTCTGCAAATGACACGATTTCATCCCTTTTTATGGCTGAGTAATATTCTGTTGTTAGTAGTGATGCTTTCTAAGGCCCACTTGACTTCACATTCCAAGATGTCTGGCTCTAGGTCAGTGATCACGTTATCGTGACTATCTTGGTCGTAAAGATCTTTTTTGTACAGTTCTTCTGTGTATTCCTGCCACCTCTTCTTAATAGCTTCTGCTTCTGTTAGGTCCATACCATTTCTGTCCTTTATCGAGCCCATCTTTGCATGAAATGTTCCCTTGGAATCTCTAATTTTCTTGAAGAGGTCTCTTGTTTTTCCTGTTCTGTTGTTTTCCTCTATTTCTTTGCATTGATCACTGAGGAAGTCTTTCTTATCTCTCCTTGCTATTCTTTGGAACTCTGCATTCAGATGCTTATATCTTTCCTTTTCTCCTTTGCTTTTCGCCTCTCTTCTTTTCACAGCTATTTGTAAGGCCTCCTCAGACAGCCATTTCGCTCTTTTGCATTTCTTTTCCATGGGGATGGTCTTGGTCCCTGTCTCCTGTACAATGTCACGAACCTCCGTCCAGAGTTCATCAGGCACTCTATCAATCAGATCTAGTCCCTTAAATCTATTTCTCACTTCCACTGTATAATCATAAGGGATTTGATTGAATTCATAGCTAGTGGAGGTGATGGAATTCCAGTTGAGCTATTTCAAGTCTTAAAATATGATGCTGTGAAAGTGCTGCACTCAATATGCCAGCAGATTTGGAAAACTCAGCAGTGGCCACAGGACTGGAAGAGGTCAGTCTTCATTCCAATCCCAAAGAAAGGCAATGCCAAAGAATGCTCAAACTCCCACACAATTGCACTCATCTCACACGCTAGTAAAGTCATGCTCAAAATTCTCCAAGCCAGGCTTCAGCAGTATGTAAACCGTGAACTCCCAGATGTTCAAGCAGGTTTTAGAAAAGGCAGAGGCACCAGAGATCAAATTGCCAACATCCAGTGGATCATGGAGAAAGCAAGAGAGTTTCAGAAAAACATCTATTTCTGTTTCATTGACTATGCCAAAGCCTTTGACTGTGTGGATCACAATAAACTGTGGAACATTCTGAAAGAGATGGGAATCCAAGACCACCTGACCTGCCTCTTGAGAAACCTGTATGCAGGTCAGGAAGCAACAGTTAGAACTGGACATGGAACAACAGACTGGTTCCAAATAGGAAAAGGTGTACGTCAAGGTTGTATATTGTCACCTTGCTTATTTAACTTCTATGCAGAGTACATCATGAGGAACGCTGGGCTGGAAGAAGCACAAGCTGGAATCAAGATTGCTGGGAGAAATATCAATAACCTCAGATATGCAGATGACACTACCCTTATGGCAGAAAGTGAAGAGGAACTCAAAGGCCTCTTGATGAAAGTGAAAGAGGAGAGTGAAAAGGTTGGCTTGAAGCTCAACATTCAGAAAACAAAGATCATGGCATCTTGTCCCATCACTTCATGGGAAATAGATGGAAAAACAGTGGAAACAGTGTCAGACTTTATATTTTTGGGCTCCAAAATCACTGCAGATGCTGATTGCAGCCATGAAATTAAAAGACGCTTGCTCCTTGGAAGGAAAGTTATGACCAACCTAGATAGTATATTAAAAAGCAGAGACATTACCTTGCCAACCAAGGTCCGTCTAGTCAAGGCTATGGTTTTTCCCGTGGTCATGTATGGATGTGAGAGTTGGACTGTGAAGAAAGCTGATCGCCGAAGAATTGATGCTTTTGAACTGTGGTGTTGGAGAAGACTCTTGAGAGTCCCTTATACTGCAAGGAGATCCAACCAGTCCATTCTAAAGGAGATCAATCCTGGCTGTTCATTGGAGGGACTGATGCTAAAGCTGCAACTGCAATACTTTGGCCACCTCATGCGACGAGTTGACTCACTGGAAAAGACTCTGATGCTGGGGAAGGTTGGGGGCGAGAGGAGAAGGGGATGACGGAGAATGAGATGGGTGGATGGCATCACCGACTCTGTGGACATGAGTTTGAGTGAACTCCGGGAGTTGGTGATGGACAGGGAGGCCTGGCGTGTTGTGATTCATGGGGTCGCGGAGAGTCGGACACGACTGAGCGACTGAACTGAACTGAACTGAATATTCCGTTGTATAATATATCCATTCCATTGTTTATGGACATTTTAGGTTGCTTTAGGCATGATCTGTTCTAGAGTGAGGATTCAATACAATGTTTGATGAATCCATCAAAGAACCTATTAGTTAGTGAATCAGAATTTTACTTGTCTTTCAATGGCCACTTTAAATTCAACCTCTCTTAAAACTTTCATGACAACTACAGCCAACCATCATCACACTCTTCTTAACCACTCTTGTGTTTGTTGAATGTTTTTATAGAATTTTACAGTGCTATTTATTTTATGATGTGTTGTACATTAATATTTGCTTGTCGATGTCCCTTCTCTCCCAGTGATTTTATAGTATAATTTTCTAGAAAGAATAGACAGTTTTTTTCTCCCCCTCTGGCATGACTAATGTAAACTGGTATGTTTACTATTGATAGTTGCTTACATATCTATGTGTGTTATCTCACACGCCAACATATTCACTCTTTGTTGTACTGCTATACCTCTGGATCCTACAAAAACAGGAATTCTATTTTGTGAGATTTTCATCAAAGAAAGGAAAAAAAATAGTGCATCTCTAATTATGTAACTGCATTATCAACTGTTTTCCTAATAGGGGATGATTTTTACTTTGCCAGGATATTGACAAGAAGCAGAAGCTCTGCTTACAATTGATTATCCATGCCGGATGATGGGAGGAATCTTTCACAGACTAGCTTTGGCTTCACCTCTTTTAAACTGTAGTTCTTCTCTACCATACACTTTTCCAGTGCCACATGACACTTTCATATCATGAATCAATCCTAGATCCTGAGGGTTCTCATCTACTGTTTCTTCAATTATGTCTCATGGCCTACAGACACAGCAAGTGTCTGCTGTCTTCTCTTGACAAGTGTTGGTCTCTGGGTCTCCTCGTGACAGTTAATCACTAGCAGTATATCTCTGTTGACTGTTCTTGGATTTGCATTTTTAGGAAGTCCAAGGTAGAATAAAATCTGATTTTAAATTTGCTTCCAACCCAGACATTGACTGTATTGACTGAGGGCATGAAGTCATCCTCAGGACCTGAGATAAGATATTTTTCTCCCCTACAAGCAAAAAACAGTGGGTAATTAAACATGGTGTGGACAGTTTTTTATTCCAAGGCCCTGTAATAACTTTGTAATTAGTCTTTTAATTGTTGAGCTGAGTCTGATGTTCAGGAGAAGGAGAAGTTCAGTTCTACTAACTGAATAACTATAAATAACCAATGTTAAAGGGGAAGGCACGGGAGATGGCATGCCACAGAGAACCAGAGGGGAAGCTGGGAGTTGTGTCATCTTGGTTAAGACTTTAGACCCAAGTTGGACAGACCTAAGTCCTGCCACGTACTCCCTGTGTGATTTGGGGCAAGTCACTTAACGCTTTGTGAGCTTCTGTTCCTCACTTGTGAAATGAAATAAAACAACCCCATGGGATTGTGAGAATTCATGTATAAAGCACTCCTCAAAGAAGCACATAGTAAGCACTTCAGAAATGCTGCTGCTGCTGCTAAGTCACTTCAGTCGTGTCCGACTCTGTGCGACCCCATAGACAGCAGCCCACCAGGCTCCCCCATCCCTGGGATTCTCCAGGCAAGAACACTGGAGTGGGTTGCCATTTCCTTCTCCAATGCATGAAAGTGAAAAGTGAAAGTGAAGTTGCTCAGTTGTGTCCGACTCTTAGCGACCCCATGGACTGCAGCCTACCAGGCTCCTCTGTCCATGGGATTTTCCAGGCAAGAGTACTGGAGTGGGTTGCCATTGCCTTCTCCATTCCATCTCCTACTCTTGGTAAAATAAGAATGAAAAGTGAGCAATATTTTAGTGTCTTAGTAATTGTTTCACAGCATGCCTGGGCCAAAAGGAATAACTAACAATTCCATTTATTAAGTAAACACATCCAAATAGCTTAATAAGCACTTCTGTTCTAACAACTTAATGCTGTTGAACACTGCACACCTTCTCAAGCCTTGGAATCATGTCAGCCAACACCAGTCTTATTTTCTGCTACACATTGATTTTCAAGTGGTGTGTGCTTTCATCACAGCAATTACTAAAAACCACCTTGGAAAAGATTTGGTCTTTGGAAATAGTAAAATAAACTAATATCAAAACTGAACTACCTCAAGCACTGGCTTCCCTGGAAGCTCAGATGGTATAAGTTCTGCCTGCAGTTCAGGAGACCCCAGTTTGATCCCTGCATTGGAAAAATCCCCTGGATAAGGAAATGGCAACCCACTCCAGTACTCTTGCCTGGAAAATTCCATGGACTGAGGAGCCTGGTAGGCTACAGTCCATAGGGTTGCAAGGAGTTGGACACGACTGAGCAACTTCACTTTTACCTCAAGCTAGTAGTTTCTGACAGGTGTTACTATGATTTCCATGACAATTTAAAATAACCTGAGACACCCCTCTGAGTTGACGGTGGCACCTCAGGGGCCTCAGTATATGCTTTCTGTGTTGACTTGAAACTCAGCAAGAACTGTGGCAGCAAACCAGGCAAGATATGATACTGGCTTGAGATAGAGTGGTGGCAGGGGAGTTAGAAGTGGGAAAATTTGCGGAGAGGTAGAAGTGAAAAGTTGAAGGCAAGGAGAGCTGGCCCCAAAATGGTAAATGAACAAGATGTGGAGATGAAGGGAAAAAGATGTGAAAAATGAAGTCTGGCACCTGGATGTTTGGCAAACTCGTATGTAGTAGATGGCTTTCTGCCCAGCCCACCTTCACTTCCTGGAGAACTGACAGCCACCCTCCACACAGGAGTGGCCCTGGCAGTCATGTTCATCCAGTGTGATCCATCTCTCTGGCAGAAGTGAATGGGCTCAGTGGATGTGTTGTTGTATGTGAGTTAGCCTAAACCAGTTAGATTTTCTCTCCCAGGGATTTGGAATGAAATTAGTGTAAACTTGGATTTGGAATAAAACTTAGTGTAGTTGTTTCTTATGGCTGCTGCAACAAACCACCAATAACCAGGTGGCTTCCTGCAAAAGAAATAATTCTCTCACAGGCTGGAGGCCAGAAGCCTGAAGTCAAGGCATAGACAGGGCTGCACTTGCTTTGGGGCTCTGGAGAGAATCCTTCCTTGCCCCTTCCAGTTTCTGATGGCTGTTGGTGGTCCTTGGCTTCCTTGGCCACATTTCTTCAGGCTTTGCCCTTGTGGTCTCACTGCTGTTTCCCCTTTATGTGTCTGTGTCTTCTCCTATTCTCTCTTGCAAAGTCAGTGTATTTAAGGGTCCACGTGGGTAATTGAGGATAATCTCATCTTGAGACGCTTTACTTGATTACAACTGCAAAGACTCTTTCTAAGTAAGATATCATCCACAGGGTCTGGATTTTAGGACACAGGCACATCCTTTTAGAGTTACCATTTAACCCACTACCTTAGAGACAAAAATGAACGTGAACTGAGAGTATGGGTATGTGGGGCACTGGGTTGACTGCTTTGTAAGATTTGGGTAGAAAAGTAGGGAAAGACAAATCTAAGGTAAAGGAGAAAAATGACATACATAGAGAAGCAGAAACAAAGGGACATTTGGGTCCAGAGAGAAATATGTAGACAGAGGAACCAGGCTTACTTTAGCTTCACTTTCTATTTTTGGTTCACTTGGTGTTTGATCAGTTCAGTTCAGTCGTTCAGTTTTATCTGACTCTTTGCAACCCCATCAACTGCAGCATGCCAGGCTTCCCTGCCCATCACCAACTCCTGGAGCTTGCTCAAACTCATGTCCATCGAGTCGGTGATGCCATCCAACCATCTCATCCTCTGTCATCCCCTTCTCCTGCCTTCCATCATTCCCAGCATCAGTGTCTTTTCCAATGAGTCAGTTCTTTGCATCAGGTGGCCAAAGTACTGGAGCTTCAGCTTCAACATTAGCCCTTCCAATGAACATTCAGGATTGATTTCCTTAGGATTGACTGGTTTGATCTCCTTGCAGTCCAAGGGACTCTCAAGAGTCTTCTCCAACACCACAGTTCAAAAGCATCAGTTCTTTGGCTCTTAGTTTTCATTATGGTCCAATTCTTACATCCATACATGACTACTGGAAAAGACATAGCTTTGACTATATGGACCTTTGTTGGTAATGTCATGTCTCTGCTTTTTAATATGCTATCTAGGTTTGTCATAGCTTTTCTTCCAAGGAGTAAACTTGTCTTATTTAATCTTCAACAAGCACCTGTGGGGTGCTTGCCCCTATTTGATAGATGTGGGAGCTATATGAAGCACAGAGAGGTTAAGCAGCAAACTCCACAAAAGGAATAAGTTCAGAACTGGAGTCATCTTATAATAGTAAGAAAAATCACTGCTCATGTATGGGGCAACTACTGTGCTCTGAGTCTTATACACATTTTTCTCTAAGGCCTTTTATAATGGTAAGTCTGTGATTTCTGCAGGTTCTTACCCAGAGTCTTCCTCTGCGTGGGTCCCATGGGCCAGGACTGCTGGGGTGGGCTTGGTGTCTTGAGGTCCTCAGAGTTACTGTCCTAGTTCACTCTGAAGTCTGAAAATGGTTCTGTCTTCATAATCTTGTCTGCTTGCTGCCAATTGTTTGCTCACAGCTTAGAAAGAAAAAGGCCCTAGCCTCATCTCTCTTACTTGATCAAAATGTAAGTTTCTTTGAGGGGTCAGGCAGCTTAAGACAAATGGAGAACTCTTCACACTTCCTGTTAGCCTTTTTGGTTAAAGAGAAGTGTAGGTTAACAAAAATGATCCCTAAATCTGATCTACTTTTTAATACCATAATTAGCATTCAGTTGGATATCCATTTCTGCATATGTTTCTTGTTTGTGTTTGTTTTCCCTTGTGTTTGCCTGCCTCTCCATCTCTCTGGCACTGAGGCCACACCAGGCTTCTATCGTCATGCAGCAGCTGCAGCGGGGCCCTATGGAGGAGCGGCCATGGTCACTGGCCACAGCTCTCAGCAGCCCTGGCAGGGCCTCTGGGGATGGGGGCTTATACTCTAGTCTCAGGTCTGATGCCAAGGTTCTGTGTGACTGGATAAATTTTTTCCTCCCCATAATAGTATACACTTTAATCCTTAACTTTTTTCATCTACTGTTCTGTACACTTCAGGTATAACCCATGTTGCTGCCTATATTATAGCCTGTCTCATATATCTTATATAACCCTAAAGTTAAGCAAGCATGACTTGTGGGTCACAGTCATAAAGCAGCTTAACTCTTTTCTTCTAGTCTCCCTTTAAAATGGTCTGTGGGACAAATTGTTTTCCTGCTTTTGGGTGAACTCAGTCGGATGCCAAGACTTTTATGAACACTCTTGGGTGTCAAAACACAGTCTCAATATGTTTGTCTAAAGTGATAATCAAAACTTTTAACTTAAAATTATGGCTTCTTCCTTTTTCAGTTTGGTCCTGATGCAAACCAGAAACCTGCATGTGGGGAATGAAAGCGTGAGCACTTTCTGCTTTTTTTCCTGTTGTTTTCTACTTGGGTTCATTGCCAGCCACTTACCTGTGCCTCCAGTTGAGTCATTTTTTTCTGGCTCCTCTGAGATTAGATCAGGAGGAGGGAATAGAGAAGGCATCAAGGAAATTGTCACTTGTCTGATCCTGCTTGACTTGGTTGATACTTCCTCTTGTGGGGCACTTTCAAGAGTCAGAAAACTCACTTTCATTACTGGGCATCTGTACCCTGCATTTCTCTCAGTGGGGGTCAAACTTATTTCTGTTTTGACTGGTTCTTGGCTTTTCCTTGATCCGAGGAACCTGACAGTACCCTTAGCTTCCCT
This sequence comes from Moschus berezovskii, assembly GCF_049115385.1. Lineage (NCBI taxonomy): Eukaryota > Metazoa > Chordata > Mammalia > Artiodactyla > Moschidae > Moschus > Moschus berezovskii. The sequence goes on along the minus strand of NC_142481.1, from coordinate 23,465,557 downwards.
GTGCTGAGGCATCCTTGTCTCACCAATTTTGCTCTTAGAAAGGACCCCAAATAACCATACACATTTCTTAAGAGGAATCTGTAGCACCAGAAAAGCACTCATGCATATTTTTACCCTTAATAAACCCTAGGGGAAGGCGACGGTTTGTTCCCAACCAAGCAGTTCTTCCTTTGCTCTGGTCTCTGCCCACTAGTCCGCTCAACTCTTGCTTGTTAGAACAATTAGGTAGGATTCAGACACAAGCCCACTGTGCCTCTTAATATTATTAAACTTATCTAGTGGTCCCCTCAAACCTCACTTTGTGGACTAGAGGTTAGGAAATGGGGCTCACAGCTCTTTGAACAAATCTTCCTTAATCACCTACTCCTGCCCCTTTTATACACTTCCCGTGACTGTTTGCTCTTGTGTAGGTATTGTCTTCTCATGTGTGCTTAGTTGCTCAGTCGTGTCTGACTCTTTGTGACCCCATGGACTGCAGCATCCTGCCTCCTGCCAGGCTTCTCTGTCCATGGCGATTCTCCAGGCAGGAATACCGGGGTGGGTTGCCATGCCCTCCTCCAGGGGATCTTCCAAACCCAGAAATTGAACTGGGATCTCCTGCACTGCAGGCAGATTCTTTACCAGCTGAACTACCAGGGAAGTATTGTCTTCTCGTGTCTCAACTCAAATACCATCTCGTCAATGTGAACTTCCCTAACCATCGTGTCTAAAGGGCTCATTGCCTTCGACATCTCCATCGTATCACCATATTTTATTACTGCATTGTAAAGTGATCTTGTCTAGTCATCTGTTGTGTCCCACACCATAAGGAGAACTCTAAGAAATTAGGGATTCTGTCTCAATGATTGCTGTCTTCCAGTGGTTAGAAAAGTGTCTCTGTGGTAAATGTACAACCCATAATTAGTGGTCAGTAGATAATGTATTGAATGAATGAATAAAAGTCAAGAGTTAGAGTCTCTGGGAGGCATCTCAAGGCAGGATTTGAATGAGGCCACAGTCTAAGTGGAATCTGGGAAGAACCGCACTATATTTTTATCTGCATTCTCTGAGAAGAAAGATGGGGTAAATGCATAGAGTAGTTATTCTCTTGGACTTTCCTGGGCATCTGGCAGCCTTTGTTCTGTTTCTGGCTCCTTTAAGACTCAACAGTTATGGACCATCCTACTTGGAACAGGGACATAAATTTTTGCAGATAACTTAAGGGTTCACAGACCTCCTGAAGAGCTAAAAGAACCCTTAAATATTTATGGAGAGATGAAGAACCTCACTGCAACACCGGCAGATAGGCGTTAAATAAGATAATGCATGATGCACTTTTAAAGAACTAGGACAAATGTCTGGTGAGAGAGGGTGCCTTTGGGGAGAGAAGGTGTCTGATGGAGAAGGAAATGGCAACCCACTCCATTATTCTTGCCTGGAAAATCCCATGGACTGAGGAGACTGGTAGGCTACAGACCATGGGGTACAAGTATCTCTGCCTGGTGGTTGCTATGGACGCTTGCCTTCTCCAATCATCGAGCAGCTTGCTAAGCTGTGCGGCGCGGCGTGGTTGCTGTGGCAACGGGTGATAACAGCTCCGCTACCAAGCCGCACAGGAGGAGAGCCCGCTGCTTGGAGCCGGGTTGGGAAGCCCTTGCTACAGCGTCTGTGAGTTGGACGCGGGGTCTTGGTGGGGAACGCGGCGCGGAATTGACATGGGGTGGAGGTCACCGGGGTCCAAGGCCCTCGCAGTGGTCGGGGGTCGCAACACGAGGGGTATGAGGACTGGCTGGGGCGTCCCCTCGTGTTCCAGCTCTTCGTCCCAGGGGTTCCCTAAGCTTTGCAGATCCCATCTCACCCCAGCCTCCTCACGCTCTTCCTGCTCACCCACCCCCTCTCCCCCCGCCCCCCATAGTGGAGCCTCCAGTTTCTGTTGGTTCCCCAGACTACCTGTGTGGATGAGGAGCAGTCAGCCTGAAGGACAAAGTTAGAAGTTCACCTTGCTTCTAACTTCTAATTCGCTCGGCCTTGGGCAGGTCATTTTCTGTATTTCCTTAACGGGAAAATGGGGTGGCGTACCCCCTCCTCCATTCTTCTCAGGATGACTCTGAGGATCAGATGCATTCCCGGTATACCCTGATGTGATTTACCTGTGTGGTCTCACTGCACAGCTGCGCCTGCGAAGTGACTAATGATGAACTGCCCTTTCACTTCTGCAGTCTGGGTTCATAGAGTGCCCCGTGTTTGGAGCTGTCGGTGTGGCTCTTAACCACCTGGTGTCCCGTTCTCTACGTGTCCTCACTTGTTTTACCTTAGATTTCTTGCTCCCTGCCTCTATAGGGTCTTGGCCTTTTCTCTTCAGAATACTTCAACCAGGATGCATTTTATCTAGGTGATTCTTCCTCACTCTCCTTTGCTTTACTCCTTAAAGTAATTGAGATTCTACTTAATGTTTGGTAGTAACCTAGAAGTTTTGCAGGAAAAAAAAAATGTAATGTTAAGACAGGGTTTGTGCTCTTGATGAGCTTATTTAGTAGAGTCATGTTTTACTACTGTATTAGGTTGGGGATGCTAAGGTCAACGTTGAAGGCAAAGCCTTCGTTGCTGCACTTGGGCTTTCTCGAGTTACGGTGAGTAACGGCTACTCTGTAGTTGAGGTACGTGGGCTGCTCATTGCGGTGGCTTCTTATGTTGCAGAGCACCAGCTCTAGACGCACAGGCTTCAGTAATTGTGAGCTTAGCTGCTCTAGGTCATGTGGGATCTTCCTGGACCAGAGATCGAACAGGTGTCTCACGCACTGGCAGGCGGATTCTTAACTGCTGGACCACCAAGGAAGTCCCTGTTCCATTTTGTCTTTGTTCTTCTAAATTTTGCTGTAGCGCTCATTTCATTCTTCAGCTTCCTCCTTTAGAACATTGAGGAGGCTGTTGCTATTCATGTGGCTACCCGGACATCACTCTGCTTGGTGGACCGCTAATGCCTTGAAATCATTCATGTATCCTTCTGGGCTCTTCTCAGTCTGCTCTGGACTGACTGTTGAGCACTGATTGATGAAATGGACACAAGTATTCTCAGGACTAACTACCGTCTCACCTCGTTCTGCGGCCCACTGACTAAGCAGCAAAGACAATCACCTAGCTATTATAAAGGTTATTTTTTGGTCTTTTTATTTAGCTGAATATGAATAAATTGAATTTCCATCATCCCCATTGAAACTCTTTTGAAATCTTGTTGTAGAGATTGTATTTGCCCTGCATAGGCATCAACACTTGATATTATCATTCTTAAAACTTTGTCTTTCTTATGGGAAAATAATGTTTACCACTTTGTTGTAATGTACGTTTGCTGGCTTACTAGTGAGATAAAGCAGTTTATGATTATTTACTACTGACAATTGATCTTCTGTGGGTTATCACTCTTTATCTTTGTCCAATTTAAATCTGACTGTCCTTTTTATATTGATTTGTCGGGGTGTCTTACATACCCTTGGTATTGATACTTTGAGATATTGATACTATATTGAGATATAATTTAAACTAATGTTTTATCCCAGTATATTCTTAGCTGTTTTAAAAAGTCAGATTTATATGTGTCATTTACATACTGTAAAATTCATCTCTATTTTTTCTTCTAGTTTTATTGAGATATAATTGACATAGAGTACTATGTAAGTTTAAGCTGTATAACATAATGATTTGACCTGTATTCAGGATGAAATGATTATCACAGTAAGTTTAGTCATCATCCATCATCTCATATAGATACAAAATTAAAGAAATATAAACAATTTTACTTGTGATGAGAACTCTTAGGGTTTGTTTTCTTAGCAACTTTCATGTATAACATACAGCAGAGTTAATTGTATATATCATGTACATTTCATCCCTGGTACTTATTTATCTTGTAACTGAAAGTTTGTACCTTCTGACTGCCTTCTTCCGGTTCCCCCTCCCTCAGCCCATTACTACTGGTAACCTGATCTTTTTCTATGAGTTTGCTTGTTTTTGAAGTATAGTTGACCTCCAACACTGTTAGTTCCTGTTACACAACATCATGATTGAATATTTCTATGCCTTTAAAAATGATCACTACAATAAAGCTAGTTATCTGTCACCACTCAAGGATATATAATTATTGAATACATTCCCCACACTGTATGTTTAATACCAATGACTCACCTATTTTGCACCTGGAAATTTCTACCTCTTAATCTCCATCATCGATTGCTCTCCTCCCTTCACCTCCTCCCCTCTGGCAACCACCAGAAAAAAACCACACAGTTTGTTCTCTGTGTCTATGACTATCTCTGTTTTGTTATGTTTATTCATTTGTTTTATTTTTTAGATTTCACATATAAGTGATTACTTATAGTATTCTCTTTTGACTTATGTCACTTAGCACAGTACCCTCTAGATCCACCCATGTTGTGACAAATGGTAAGATTTCATTCTTTTTATGGCTGAGTAGTATTCCACTGTGTACATATATCACATTTTCTTTATCCATTTTTCTATTGGTGGACATTTGGGTTGCTTCCACATATTGGCTATTGTAATAATGCTGCAGTGAACATCGGGGTGCTTGTGTCTTTTCTAATTAGTGTTTTTGTTTTCTTTGGATAAATACCAAGGAGTGGAACCACTAAGCCACATTGTAGTTCTAGTTTTAGTCTTTTTTGAGGAATCTCCACACTGTTTTCCATAGTGGCTGCATCTTACATTCCCACCAACAGTGCACAAGGGTTTCCTTTCCTCCACATCCTCACCAAAGCTTATTTGTTGTCTTTTGGATGATATCTCTTCTAGAGGTGTGAGGTGATACCTCATTGTGGTTTTGACTTGCATTTCTCTGATTAGTGATCTTGAGCATCTTTTCGTGTACCTGTTGATCATCTATAAAGAACCCAGAAATGAATCCACACTTATATGGGCAATTAATCTATGACAAAGGAGGCAAAAATATATCATGGGGAAAAGACAGCTCCTTCAGTAAGCAGTGTTCATAAAACTGGGCAGCTATATCCAAGAGAATCAAACTGGACTGCGCTCTCATACTATGCACAGAAATAAATTCAAAATGGGTTAAAGATTGAAATGTAAGACCTGTAACCATAAAACTTCTAGAAGAAAACATAAGCAATATGCTCTTTGACAACGATCTTAGAAATATTTTTTGGCCATGTCTCCTCAGGCAAGGGAAACAAAAGCAGAAATAAACAAATGGGAATACTTCAAACTAAAAAGCTTTTGCACAGTGACGGAAACTGACAAGATAGAAGGCCACTTAAAGACTGGGAGAAGATATTTCCAAATGCTATATCTTATAAGTTATGACCAACCTTGATAGTATATTAAAAAGCAGAGACATTACTTTGCCGACCAAGGTCCGTCTAGTCAAGGCAATGGTTTTTCCCGTGGTCATGTATGGATGTGAGAGTTGGACTGTGAAGAAAGCTGATCGCCGAAGAATCGATGCTTTTGAACTGTGGTGTTGGAGAAGACTCTTGAGAGTCCCTTATACTGCAAGGAGATCCAACCAGTCCATTCTAAAGGAGATCAATCCTGGATGTTCATTGGAGGGACTGATGCTGAAGCTGAAACTCCAATACTTTGGCCACCTCATGAGACGAGTTGACTCGCTGGAAAAGACTCTGATGCTGGGAAAGGTTGGGGGCGGGAGGAGAAGGGGACGACGGAGAATGAGATGGCTGGATGGCATCGCCGACTCTGTGGACATGAGTTTGAGTGTACTCCGGGAGTTGGTGGTGGACAGGGAGGCCTGGCGTGCTGTGATTCGTGGGGTCGCGGAGAGTCGGACACGACTGAGCGACTGAACTGAACTGAACTGATATCTTATAAGGGATTCATATTAAAATATACAAAGAACTCATACAACTCAACATCAAAAAAGCAAAAGACCCAGCTAAAAATGGGCAGAGGATCTGAATAGACCCTTTTCCAAACTTTATTCCTTTTGGATGTAGATGTACAGTTCTGTGGGTTTTGAAATATTGTTATGTATCCATGTAAATGTATAGGATGATTCTGTTAACTCAGAAAGTTCTCATTGTTGGTTGTAGTCATCCCCAGGAAAGTCTTTGTATCCGCATATGTTATTATAATTTTTGGATAAATACCTGGGAATGCGATTACTAGGTTCTATGGTAAATATATATTTAATTTTATAAGAAACTGTTTTCCAAATTAACTGTACCATTTTACATTTCTACCAGCATAGTGTGAAAGTGTTATCTGCTCCATATCCATGACATCTAGTGACAGTCTAGTTCATTTTAATCATTTTTGTAGATGTGTAGTGTTTTCTCCTTCTGTTTCAAATTTGCATTTCCGTGATGCCTAATGATGTTAAACAACATGAGTTTATCGATTGTTTTATCTCTTCTTTGGTGAAGATTGTGCTCATTTCTTTTACCCATGTCTTATACACTTGTCTTCTTGTTGAGTTGCCTTTTGGAGTCAAAAGTTTTAAATTGTGATGAAGTCCAATTTACTGTTTCTTCTATTATGTTTTATGTTATCTAAAATTCTTCACCTAACCCAAAGTAACACAGATTTTCTTCTGTGTTTTCTTCTTGAAGTTTTACAGACTTAGTTTTACATTTTATTTCATGTTTTGTATATGAGCAGATTTAGAATTATTTAGGGGAAGGCCCTAAAATCCCTCTGGCTTGTGTGGGAGAGTGATTCATGTGATCACACAATAATATTATCTATTATTAATTAGTGGTATCGTTTTACAAGCTTCACAGTAGCTTTGAGAATGTTTTTACATGTTAACATCAAAAAATATTTAGAAGAGGAAAACTCTCATCAAGTGTGAGAGAACCGACATAGCCTATGAGTGAGTATTGAAGCTATGTTTAAACTGGTAAACTGGGATCTGCATAGAGTAGAGATGCTTGACTCTGGATTTATGTTAATGGGTTTCTTTGTTGTTTGTTTTGAGGGAGGAAAGTTTTTTCAGGGAGGAAACGCACTCCATAGAGTGTGGGCCATCTCAGAAGGCAAGAGAGGCATTAAAGGCACCAGGTTCTGGGGTTGTCAGTTTTTATTAGGGGTGGGTAATTTCATAGGCTGATGAGTGGGAGGAGTATCCAGCTCTTCTGGGGAAAGGATGGGGACTTCCAGGAACTGGGCCACCGCCCGCTTTTTTACTTTTACGGTCATGGTGCATGTGGGTGTGTCATTTAGCATGCTGATGTGTTTCAGTGAGTGTATACTGAGACTCAAAGTCTAGTAGAAGACAACTGGTCTGCCATCCTGGACGTTGTTGTCTCTGCTGCTGCTGCTGCTAAGTTGTTTCAGTCGTATCCGACTCTGTGCGACCCCTTAGACAGTAGCCCACCAGGCTCCTCCATCCCTGGGCTTCTCCAGGCAAGAACACTGGAATGGGTTGCCATTTCCTTCTCCAATGCACGAAAGTGAAAAGTGAAAGTGAAGTTGCTCAGTCGTGTCCAACTCTTAGCGACCCCATGGACTGAAGCCTCCCAGGCTCCTCCGTCCACGTGATTTTCCAGGCAAAAGAGTACTGGAGTGGGGTGCCATTGCCTTCTTGTTTTCTCTACTCAGTTTGTTGTACCCTCAGGCTGTGTCATTCTTTTAAAGGTTGTACCCTGCCCACTTTCCTGCCTCATTCTCCCTTCAGAGATTTTACTCCTGTAATCTTTTGGGGAACAGAAAGTTGACAGTCTTCTGTAGCTGCTTCAGTGCTGAGTAGTCACTGACCTGCTGCGTCAACCCTGCCTGTTGGGGAGTAAGCATTTCTGGATGCCTGATCTAGGGGCCCCAGGCAGGACGACTTCTTGTTTTGAGTTGGTATGGGCTGGAATCCTCCCGCATTGTTCTAGTTGTTATCTTATGTTTATGTTTAGATTTTATGTTGATTTTCATCTTTTGGGGAACAGTGTTCATAGCTTTTAACTGATCCCCAGTGGGATTTGAACCTCGAAGGTTAAAGATCACTGGTTTAGGACAGAACGTTTCAGAGTGCAGGGCACAGTTACTGTTGTTAAAAGTGAAGAAGCAGCTGTTTCCGAGGGCAGTTTCTTTCTACCAAGATCTATTTCCTCATTAACACTTGCAAAGGAGCTTAGCATTTGGCTGCTCTTCATATAAAGTGTCTTGCAAGGGGAAACCAGGCTTGAAATAAGGCAAAAATCATTGTAGGATCATGACTAGAAGGATTTGAGTTGGACAGAGCATAAGTGAGGAATCGACGTATCACATAATGTCTCTACTGCAATTTAACTTGAAAAGCTGTGCAGTCAGTCTTTTTACATCTTTGAGGGTTTAAAGTGCTTTAGTTCTCTAATTTTTTAAGGGTCATATTTTCCTGTTGCAGTGGTAGGGATGGAGAGACGGCTTTTTAAAAGTGTTTCATGTGTGACTGAAAGACTTGTCAGAAAGTATATGGTATTGTTTAAGTGGTGATCTTCATCTTAAAATAAATACCAAAAAGTCAACTCATCTTAATTTGAGGAAAAATTAGTGTGACATGATTAAGAAAGAAATCTCATGTAATTTCACTGTCAGTTAATAAATCTCTCCTGAATTTTATTTTTAAACGGCATCTTCTTTCTTTAATAGGCTATCTGCTGCTGCTGCTAAGTCGCTTCAGTCGTGTCCGACTCTGTGCGACCCCATAGATGGCAGCCGACCAGGCTCCGCCGTCCCTGGGATTCTCCAGGCAAGAACACTGGAGTGGGTTGCCATTTCCTTCTCCAGTGTGTGAAAAGTGAAAGTGAAGTCGCTCAGTCGTGTCCAACTAGTGGCGACCCCATGGACTGCAGCCAACCAGGCTCCTCTGTCCATGCGATTTTCTAGGCAAGAGTACTGGAGTGGCTTGCCATTGCCTTCTCCGAATAGGCTATCTAAAATGTCCTAAATATAAAGTTGCTCTATTAACATTATGATCTCACAGCATTTATCTTTTTATTTTTTTAAACTACTCTTATAAACCCAAGTTAAAAAACTTCGCCCCTAATTTTGTGTTCTGTACAACTATGTTGTTGATGCTTGTTTTTATTATAAACAATCCACCAGCTTTGCGGCAGTGACTTTGAAAAATCCTTAATTAAAATAAATTTCAAGGTTAAGCTATTTTTATTCATGCCTGGAAACAATCACCAATCCTTGTGGCTTTTAGAATAATAGCAGTGTGGTAAGCATATTTCAAAACCAAGAAGGCTGAAATTTGTGTTTATGAAAGCCAAAAAATTAGTCTTGCAATACTTTGGAATGTCCCAGGTAATTAATTATAGGCGATGTGTGTTATATGAAACCTCAAAGATTTGAGCAGGAGGTAGAAAACAGGAGCCTTAGGTATTTCATTTCTGATATAATCCCTGTCACTCTCAGAGGAAATTAAAGTTTAATAAGAAGAAGTAACAGAAATATAATCCAAGAATACTAATTAATAACTTTAGCACCACCAGAATGAGATTCTGTAATAAATAGTAGACTGCCAGTTGCTAAATCATGAGAGGAAATCATTGCAGAGAGGAAAAAGGAAGTACGCTTTTTCACTATATGGCTTGTTATGTTAAAACTGTTCGTGGTAGGGAAGTTTTGTACTTGTCAATCATTTGTGTTTTTGCATCGCTATTTGTAAATACAATTAAACAGATGGTTCCTAAAAAGATCGTGTGCTCTTAGCAATTAAAATCATGGCAGGCAGCTTTTCCTCTTCCCCAACATACAATTAAACTGAATAGAACCACACATCCTGTGGATTCCTCTGAGTAAAGGTTCTGTGCATATTCAAGTAGATGAGCATTCTCTTCCCCAACCCTGAAATCTTAAACCCTGCAAGTTGAGAACAGTGAAGTTGGCAGAGAACTTCCAAACTTGGGTTTTAGAAAGTAGTTAGCCCTCTTTGCTTTCTTCCCAAGTCCTATTCTCACCATATGGGGATTAGTAGAATTTGTTTTTAAGTGGGATCTTTGGAACAATCTAACAGTCATTGGATGTATTGTTTTTGATATGGCCTTCCAAATTCTGAGAGCTCAGCTAGCTGGTGAAATTTCTCAAGGGCACAGGAAAATTTGTCTTTTTTCTTTGTCAGACAACTAATGTTGACTTTTGCCTGTGGAAAAAAAATTCTTTAGTTTCAGAGTTTTTAATCTAAAGAATATAGAATTTACTTTGGGTTCTAGGGAAAACAAATTCTACCTTAGGTTTCTGTTACAACAAATTAACTTCAGGAGATTTTTCAACAAGGACTCAGCACCCCATGATATATTTCGCTCACTGATGTACGGCTTTGCGGCTAGTGTCCCTTCCTTGAACCAGACCTCAGCAGTGTTAATGGGTCTCCCCCAGAGCGGTGGAGTTGAAGCCTGTGGTGATTTGCTCACAGGTGAAGCCTTGGAAATAAGTGTTTTGTTTGCATGAGCATAGATAGGCCCAAGTATACTTTTAATGATTTTTAGGTACAGGCTTTTGTGCTCACAAGTAAGCAATTATTTGCTGGTGTAATTAACCATCTGCACCTTATTATGAGAGTGCAGCTGGCTAATTATGCCTAGCCCTCCCTGGGCAGGTTAAACTTCTCATCTGCATAAAAAGTAGATTTTCAGCAAAGGACACTGACCTTTACAAATCAGTCCCTAAATTTAACTAGTTCAGTTTGAGGTCACCACTCCTGGGTTTGTTTTGTTTTGTTTAGAAGAGAAATTTATATATGGGTAAAGATGTTTCTATTTGGTAAGTAATGAATACAGAGCCATAGGACAGACTTCTGTTATTATGCTGCTGCTGCGTCGCTTTAGTCGTGTCCGACTCTGTGCGACCCCATAGACAGCAGCCCACCAGGCTCCCCCGTCCCTGGGATTCTCCAGGCAAGAACACTGGAGTGGGTTGCCATTTTCTTGCAGGCACAAATGACATCCCTGCTGAGTTCAAATTATTTTGGTTTCTCACTTTGGAAAAGTTGTACATTAGTATGGATTTACAAGTATTAATGAACTTGTATGAACGATCACTTGGGTCATTCATTGAGACTTCAAATGGAATGATTTGTATATTAATGATTTCAAAATCATTTTCAGCAATAGTTGTTCATTTTTCTTGTAACTTATTGGATGGATTGTTTGAGACAACAGCAGAATGCTGGAGAGTGATCTAAAATATCAGTGTAGGTTAAAGTTGCAGTCAATACCAATTAACTAAGTTTGAAGTAGATCTGCTATGGGGAATCTTCCCACATTTGTTTGTCCAAAATTGTCTTTAATTTACTCTTGAAAGATATTTTTGCTGGCTATAGAATTAAAAGATGGCAGTTTTTTCTTTTTTTTTTTAAATTTATTTATTTTAATTGGAGGCTAATTACATTATTGTATTGACATGAATCTGCCCTGGGTGTACATATGTTTCCCATCTTGAACCCCCCTCCCACCTCCCTCCCCATCCCATCCCTCTGGTTCATCCCAGTACACAGCCCCGAGCATCCTGTATCATGCATCGAACTTGGACTGGCGATTCTTTTCACATATGATAATATACATGTTTCAATGCCATTCTCCCAAATCATCCCACCCTCGCCCTCTCCCACAGAGTCCAAAAGATTGTTCTATACATCTATGTCTCTTTTGCTGTCTCATGTACAGGCTTATCATTATCATCTTTCTAAATTCCATATATATGCGTTAGTGTACTATATTGGTGTTTTTCTTTTTGACTGACTTCACTCTGTATAATAGGCTCCAGTTTCATCCACCTCATTAGAACTGATTCAAATGTACTCTTTTTAATTGCTGAGTAATACTCCATTGTGTAAACGTACCACAGCTTTCTTATCCATTCGTCTGCAGATGGACATCTAGGTTGCTTCCATGTCCTGGCTATTATAAACAGTGCTGTGATGAACATTGGAGTACATGTGTCTCTTTCAATTCTGGTTTCTTTGGTGTGTATTCCCAGGAGTGCAATTGCTGGGTTAATCTCAAAAATATACAGGCAACTCCTGCAGCTCAATTCCAGAAAAATAAACGACCCAATCAAAAAATGGGCCAAAGAACTAAACAGACATTTCTCCAAAGAAGACATACAGATGGCTAACAAACATGTTAAAAGATGCTCAACATCACTCAATATCAGAGAAATGCAAATCAAAACCACAATGAGGTACCATTTCACGCCAGTCAGAATGGCTGCTATCCAAACGTCTACAAGCAATAAATGCTGGAGAGGGTGTGGAGAAAAAGGGAACCCTCTTACACTGTTGGTGGGAATGCAAACTAGTAAAACCACTATGGAGAACAGTGTGGAGACTCCTTAAAAAACTGGAATAGAACTGCCAAATGACCTGGCAGTTTTTTCTTCCAGTAAATTTGATTGCATCTTTCTACCATTTTCCGTCTTCCACTATATTGGGAAATTAGCTCTCAATCAAAATTAGCCTCTTTGAAAGTAATTTGTCCTTTTTTTTTTTGGCCTTTTAAATGATTTATCTATTTTTAGTTTTCTTTACCATCTCCAAGATGAGTCTAGGTATGGATTTTCTCCCATCTATCTAGCGTGGGATTTATTGGACTTCTTGAATTTACATATGGGTCTTTTTCAACATTTTGGTAGAATCCTCAGCTATCACTTTTTTAGATATTGCCTCTGACTCATCTCTTTGCTTTCATGGCTCCAATATATCAGATCTTTCTCCTCCATGTCTCTTAACTTCACTTGTATACCTAAGAAATTTCTAAATTTAGCTACTGTACCTCTTATTGTTAGGTGTTCTATTTGGATCTTATGAAATCTTCTATACAACTTCCCCCTACAACGTTTTGTTTTTAAAAGTTTCCAAATCTAAAGAAAACTTGAAATAGTAATACCTAAATGTGCTTTGCTTAGAGTCATTAGTTGTTATCATACTGCCACATTTGCTTGTTTCCTTTCTCTCTCTCTTTTTTTAAAAACTACTTGAGAGCAAGTTTACAGCTTACAGATGGGAGATACCATCACATTGCTCCTTTAAATACATTAACAGATACTTTCTAAGAAGAACAACTTTCTTTCAGGTAATCACAATATTGTTATCACAGTCCATAAGCTTAAAATTTATACAGTGTTAATAAATTCTGTATTCATTCCCCCCCCAATTTTCAATAATGTTTCGTTTTTCTTTTTAAATTAAATTCACTATTCAGTCAATGGTCATGTGCTTCATTGAGTTTTTAAGGTTTTTAGTCTCCTTAGTCTAGAATAGTTCCCCTGATGTATTGGAGGTGGGTAGGGGGACGGTATTGGTTTTTGCTTTTTAGAATATTAACATTTTCTAAGAGTCCATTTATTTTCACAGAATTGTTGTATCATTTTTTGGTTATAGATTCCTGTGTCCTAAAGAGATCTTCAGGCTTACCTGTTAGTACTTCAGGCCGAGTAATATAGTTATTTCATAGTCTGTATCCGTTAAGTCCCCTCTGTGAAGTCTTTGATGATCTACTATATGTTCGATTCAGTTGAGTTGCTCACTCATGTCCAACCTTTGCGACCCCATGACCCACAGCACGCCAGGCCTCCCTGTTCATCACCAACTCCCGGAGTCCACCCAAACCGATGTCCATTGAGTCAGTGATGCCATCCAACCATCTCATCCTCTGTCGTCCCTTTCTCCTCCTGCCCTCAATCTTTCCCAGCATCAGGGTCTTTTGAAATGAGTCAGCTCTTCGCATCAGATGGCCAAAATATTGGAGTTTCAGCTTCAACATCAGTCCTTCCAATGAATATTTAGGACTGATCTCCTTAAGTAGAGATTGGTTGAATCTCCTTACAGTCCAAGGGACTCTCAAGAGTTTTCTCCAAAAGCATCAATTCTTTGGTGCTCAGCTTTCTTTATAGTCCAACTCTCACATCCATACCTGACTATTGGAAAAAACCATAGCTTTGACTAGATGGACCTTGGTTGGTAATGTCTCTGCTTTTTAATATGCTGTCTAGGTTGGTTATAATTTTCCTTCCAAGGAGCAAGCGTCTTTAATTTCATGGCTTCAGTCACCATCTACGGTAATTTTGGAGCCCCCAAAATAAAGTGTGTCACTATTTCCACTGTTTCCCCCTCTATTTACCATGAAGTGATGGGACTGGATGCCATGACTTTAGTTTTCTGAATGTTGAGTTTTAAGCCAACTTTTTCACTCTCTTTCACTTTCATCAAGAAGCTCTTTAGTTCCTCTTCACTTTCTACCATAAGGGTGGTGCCATCTGCATATCTGAGGTTATTGATATTTCTCCCAGAAATCTTGATTCCAGCTTGTGCTTCTTCCAGCCCAGCGTTCCTCATGATGTACTCTGCATATAAGTTAAATAAGCAGGGTGACAATAGACAGCCTTGACGTACTCCTTTCCTAATTTGGAACCAGTCTGTTGTTACATGTCCAGTTCTAATTGTTGTTTCCTGACCTGCATACCGATTTCTCAAGAGGCAGGTCAGGTGGTCTGGTATTCCCATGCTTTAAGAATTTTCCACAGTTTATTGTGGTCCACACAGTCAAAGGCTTTGGCATAGTCAATAAATCTAAAATAGATGTTTTTCTGGAACTCTCTTGCTTTTTCAATGATCCAGCAGATGTTGGCAATTTGATCTCTGGTTCCTCTGCCTTTTCTAAAACCAGCTTGAACATCTAGAAGGTCACAGTTCATGTGCTATTGAAGCCTGGCTTGGAGAATTTTGAGCATTACTTTACTAGCATGTGAGATAAGTGCAATTGTATGGTAGTTGGAGCATTCTTTGGCATTGCCTTTCTTTGGGATTGGAATGAAAAACCACCTTTTCCAGTCCTGTGGCCACTGCTGAGTTTTCCAAATTTGCTGGCGTATTGAGGGCAGCACTTTCACAGCATCATCTTTTAGGATTTGAAATAGCTTTACTAGAATTCCATCACCTCCACTAGCTTTGTTCATAGTGATGCTTCCTAAGGCCCACTTGACTTTGCATTCCTGAATGTCTGGCTCTAAGTGAGTGATCACACCATCGTGATTATCTGGGTCGTGAAGATCTTTTTGTATAGTTCTGTGTATTCTTGCCACCTCTTCTTAATATCTTCTGCTTCTGTTATCTTCTATATTCTGCTTCTATCTTCCTATTGTCTGTAGTTTCTGTTAATTTTGCTCATGGTTTCTTGTTTTCTTGTGTGAGGGCTTGTTTTTGTTCTTCATTGTCCTTGAAATAATATTTGTAGGGATTTTATTTTTTTAGGGTCTGGGAAAACTCAGCAGTGGCCACAGGACTGGGAAAGGTCAGTCTTCATTCCAATCCCAAAGAAAGGGAATTCCAAAGAATGCTCCAACTATCGCACAATGCACTCATCTCACACGCTAGTAAAGTCATGCTCAAAATTCTCCAAGCCAGGCTTCAGCAATATGTGAACCATGAACTTCCAGATGTTCAAGCAGGTTTTAGAAAAGGCAGAGGCACCAGAGATCAAATTGCCAACATCCGCTGGATCATGGAGAAAGCAAGAGAGTTTCAGAAAAACATCTATTTCTGCTTCATTGACTATGCCAAAGCCTTTGACTGTGTGGATCACAATAAACTGTGGAACATTCTGAAAGAGATGGGAATCCCAGACCACCTGACCTGCCTCTTGAGAAACCTGTATGCAGGTCAGGAAGCAACAGTTAGAACTGTACATGGAACAACAGACTGGTTCCAAATAGGAAAAGGAGTACGTCAAGGTTATATCTTGTCACCCTGCTTATTTAACTTCTATGCAGAGTACATCATGAGGAACGCTGGGCTGGAAGAAGCACAAGCTGGAATCAAGATTGCTGGGAGAAATATCAATAACCTTAGATATGCAGGTGACACCACCCTTATGGCAGAAAGTGAAGAGGAATAAGAAGCCTCTTGATGAAAGTGAAAGAGGAGAGTGAAAAGGTTGGCTTGAAGCTCAACATTCAGAAAACAAAGATCATGGCATCTGGTCCCATCACTTCATGGGAAATAGATGGAAAAACAGTAGAAACAGTGTCAGACTTTATATTTTTGGGCTCCAAAATCACTGCAGATGCTGATTGCAGCCATGAAATTAAAAGACGCTTGCTCCTTGGAAGGAAAGTTATGACCAATCTAGATAGCATATTAAAAAGCAGAGAAATTACTTGCCAACCAAGGTCTGTCTAGTCAAGGCAATGGTTTTTCCCGTGGTCATGTATGGATGTGAGAGTTGGACTGTGAAGAAAGCTGATCGCCGAAGAATTGATGATTTTGGTGCTAGAGAAGACTCTTGAGAGTCCCTTTTACTGCAAGGAGATCCAACTAGTCCATTCTAAAGGAGATTGATCCTGGGTGTTCATTGGAAGGACTGATGCTAAAGCTGCAACTGCAATACTTTGGCCACCTCATGTGACGAGTTGACTCACTGGAAAAGACTCTGATGCTGGGAGGGGTTGGGGGCAGGAGGAGAGGGGGATGACAGAGAATGAGATGGCTGGATGGCATCACCGACTCGATGGACATGAGTTTGAGTGAACTCCGGGAGTTGGTGATGGACAGGGAGGCCTGGCGTGCTGTGATTCATGGGGTCGCAGAGAGTCAGACACGACTGAGCGACTGAACTACTAACTAACTCTAGGGTAGTGCCTTCCTCCACAGGAGATTTGTATTTGCTTCTACCAGGCACCTCTGGATTTGTTAGTTTGGGATGACCCTGAACCTAGCTCATGACTTGAAGTTCTGTGGACAACTTAAGTGATAGGACCTGGGCTGCAAATTTGAGTCAGAAGTGATCCCACCTTTTCAGATATATTTTCCACCTTGTTTTTCTTTTTATTTTCTTTCTCTTTTTAGCACCATGATAGATTTTTGTGGCTTTCTGGCGATGGTAATGGAGTTGTCAGTTTTCATTGTGGGCCCCAAGCTAAGGTGAAAAAGACCTCTCATTATACTTCCCATCTTGAGTGGAGTCTGATCATTGTTTCCTATGTCATCGCCCAGCAAGGTCACCAAAACCAAAGCCCAGATTTATCTGGATTAGCAGATGCCCTCGGGCAAAAGTGGCTATGAGTTTAGTGCTTTGCTCACTTCTCTGGTTTTTGATTTCCTTTAGATTTTGGTCTGGAAATTGTTGACTATATTGAAATCTCTTTAATACTTTTAAGGAGATTAAGCTTTTTTGTTTTTTTTAAGGATTCCCTCATAGCTCAGTCGGTGAACAATCTGCTTGTAATGCAGGAGACCTGGGTTTGATTCTTGGGTCAGGAAGATCCCCTGGAGAAGGAATTTTTAGTTGTGTTCACATGACTTGTTGGTTCACCTGTTACCTGCCGTTACTGAAAATGGAGGTCCTGTTTAGTTTTAAAAGAAAGTTTATAGTTGTTCTTATTAGAGACATAGGCTGGATACAGATATTTTTCATACTGTTAATGGGAATTGATCTGGCCAAACCCTTTGAAAGCACCACACTCAGAATTTTCTAGTCAATATTTAACATTGTGATAACTGAAAGAAGAAAAATGGCCCTGTAATACGCTAGACAGCTCAAGTATAGTGTTTTAGTTTGTAACCAATCTCTGTCATTGGTTTTCATTACTGAATTCTGTTATGACAGCCATCCAATATGAATTAAAAGAATTCCATTTGACATTTTAATAAAAGGTGGACGTGCAGCATTTAACAAGTAGCTGCTTGTGAGGGTGTATGAGACAGTGATCAGTGTTGAAAGCACTCTGTTGAGCAGGGTCAGGCAGGCTTGCTGTTCTCTTTCTTCTGGGGTTCAGCACATCCTTAATGGCCAGTGGAGACTGATGAAAGCTTTGGTCCCTTTCTTCACTCATGTTTGTTGAAACCATGGAAGAGTCACTGAGTAAATCCAGATTTGCTCTTATGTGAATGGCTGGCTTTTATTAAAGAGACTCTGTGAAAGGAAATCAGATTCCCAGGCATTATTTTTTGTCAGAGAATTTGGTTAACAAATAAGATCACTTTTAAATAACATTGCAAATAACTCTAAGTTGTTAGTACTTGCTCCTTGGAAGGAAAGTTATGACCAACCTTGATAGTATATTAAAAAGCAGAGACTTTACTTTGCCAACCAAGGTCCGTCTAGTCAAGGCAATGGTTTTTCCCGTGGTCATGTATGGATGTGAGAGTTGGACTGTGAAGAAAGCTGATCGCCGAAGAATCGATGCTTTTGAACTGTGGTGTTGGAGAAGACTCTTGAGAGTCCCTTATACTGCAAGGAGATCCAACCAGTCCATTCTAAAGGAGATCAATCCTGGATGTTCATTGGAGGGACTGATGCTAAAGCTGCAACTGCAATACTTTGGCCACCTCATGCGACGAGTTGACTCACTGGAAAAGACTCTGATGCTGGGAAAGGTTGGGGGCGGGAGGAGAAGGGGACGACAGAGAATGAGATGGCTGGATGGCATCACCGACTCTGTGGATATGAGTTTGAGTGTACTCCGGGAGTTGGTGATGGACAGGGAGGCCTGGCGTGCTGTGATGCATGAGGTCACGGAGAGTCGGACACGACTGAGCGACTGAACTGAACTGAACTGAACTGTTAGTACTTGGAGAAAATGATGCAAAATGTATCAATTTTCTATAAAGGATTTTTCTGTGTAGCCCTCTATAGACTTTCATCCTTCAAAGTGTGAAAATGAAATAATTTTAGTTCTTTCTTCTTGGACTCACACCTTCTGGATGACCAGAATATTTGGATCCATGTGAGCTTCTGCAGAGACCTTGTTATGTGCCAGTCATATTCAAATGTGGGCTTGGTAAGAGCAGAATAATTTATATATGGAATTCCTGTCCTTGGTTTCATAATCCTATATCTGATGATTTTTCATGATTTCCAGCTTTCTAGGCATCCTGGAGAGTACATCTGATGGTACAAATGAGTTAATCTATATATTATATGTAAATACAAAATGTATAAACTTACTCTCTTTTATCCTAATAGAAGTGAGGCATTTTTTACTGGTTTTGGAAATAAAGCTCCTGACTTTGCATAGTAGTTATTTATAAATCATCTTCCTAATTGCCAGGAGTAATTTTCAGGTAAATGTATAAGTCCTAAAAATATAACAGTTATCACTGGAGAGTGTCAGATTTCAAGTGACAGAATCTTACTTCAAGTTTCAGTACTGCTTAAACAAAATAAGAAATTTATTAGTTTGTGTAGTTGGGACACTAAGACACTAGGATGGCTCATAAGATCAAAAGATGAGCTGTAGATATCAGGGCCTCAAAGTTTAGAACTGCTTTCAGTATGGTTATGATTCACTTATATTCATCTTTGTTCCCGCCTGTCATCTGTCCATCCTGCTGACATTTCTGCTTTTATCTACATGGCATTGTCCTGCAGAAAACTTTCTCCACGAAGTGGGGAAGATGCCTGCTGATATCTTTAAATTCATTTTCAGCCCAAAAGGTCCAAAAAAGAACTTCTCTTTCACAGTGTTCAACTATCACTCAAGAGAAGATTCCAGTTGACACTGTTAGGGTCACATTGCTCACACTCAGGAACAAGCAGAGCATAGGAGAACAGGTTATTATGATTGGCCAGGTCTGCCTCCACCTCTGGACAGGGCAATGGGTTCTTACAGAAGGAACAAGAATGGGAGGGGGAAATTAATACTGGACAACTCAAATCCTTTACAATCGTTACAAAGCATTCAGTTCAGTTCAGTTCAGTCACTCAGTCGTATCCGACTCTTTGTGACCCCATGAATCACAGCACTCCCTGTCCATCACCAGCTCCTGGAATTCATTCAAACCCACCTCCATCGAGTCAGTGATGCCATCTATCCATCTCATTCTCTGTCGTTCCCTTCTCCTCCTGCCCCCAATCCCTCCCAGCATCAAAGTCTTTTCCAGTGAGTCAACTCTTCACATTAAATACTGTTAAAAAGTATTCCTAACTGAGTATTCATTCTTGAATCCAAGTAACATAAGCAGATTTGAGAAAATGATCCACTAAACCCATTATAGTATCATATGAGAAGATATTTTCTCATGTTAGAAAAATTCTGTAGAGGAATTGATATAGCACACTGGAGGAGGGAACAATTGAATTAGGGATTTCTTTTTTTGTTAGGAAAAGAAATTAATACACCCAAGATTTTCCTTTGCTTAGTTAGATTTCTTTCACAAAGAAGTCATTAAGAGATCATCGACTGTTCAGTTCAGTTCAGTTGCTCAGTCGTGTCCGACTCTTTGTGACCCCATGAATCACAGCACGCCAGGCCTCCCTGTCCATCACCAACTCCCGGAGTTCACTCAAACTCATGTCCACAGAGTCGGTGATGCCATCCAGCCATCTCATTCTCTGTCGTCCCCGTCTCCTCCCACCCCCAATCCCTCCTAGCATCAGACTCTTTTCCAATGAGTCAACTCGTTGCATGAGGTGGCCAAAGTATTGGAGTTTCAGCTTTAGCATCAGTCCTTCCAATGAACACCCAGGATTGATCTCATCTAGAATGGACTGATTGGATCTCCTTGCAGTCCAAGGGACTCTCAAGAGTCTTCTCCAGCACCACAGTTCAAAAGCATCAATTCTTTGGCGATAGCTTTCTTCGTAGTCCAACTCTCACATCCATACATGACCACGGGAAAAACCATAGCCTTGACTAGACGGACCTTGGTTGGCAAAGTGATGTCTCTGCTTTTTAATATGCTGTCTAGGTTGGTCATAAGTTTCCTTCCAAGGAGTAAGCGTCTTTTAATTTCATGGCTGCAATCAGCATCTGCAGCGATTTTGGAGCCCCCAAAAATAAAGTCTGACACTGTTTACTCTGTTTCCCCATCTATTTCCCATGAAGTGATGTGACCTGTAGCTTATTTTTAAATTATTTTTTATTTTGCTAAACCAGCAGGAGTGCCATTTCATGTTATTATTAAAATAAACCTTCATTGATATAATGGTTAGATCCAAAAAAGGGATTTTAGTTATCAGTAAATGGTAATTTTAATATCTCTTCTTCACTGCAACAAATTCATAAATAAATATGCATTTGTTTATGAATTTTCTGTAAGCATATAAAATAGATTACTTTGAGTGATGTGCATTTGTATGTGAATTGAAGCAAATTCTCCAAATGAACATTCATCAAGTGTTTCATGAAACTAAAGGCATTCAGAAACCAAAGGCATTCTCACCGTGCTTTTGCAAGCCTACCGGTTTTTAGACTCTGGTGGTAACAGAATCAATGGCATATAAATTAGCAGTTATTTTATTTTATAAAGAAAACATGGATTTAAAATAGCTTGTCTTCCATGTTTAAATTAGTATATTTGATAAAATGAACAGGTCTGTCAAAAACTGCTTTTACATGTTATGGTCTGAAACTATAACTCTTGTTATTTATGCTATAGTAATACATTACATTAATTAATTGAATAAAGTAGGGAAAAACAGTAGACCATTCAGGTATGACATAAATCAAATCCCTTACGACTGTACAGTGGAAGTGACAAATAGATTCAAGGGATTAGATCTGATAGACAGAGTGCCTGAAGAACTATGGACAGAGGTTCGGGACGTTGTACAGGAGGCAGGGATCAAAACCATCCCCAAGAAAAGGAAATACAAAAAGGCAAAATGGTTGTCTGAGGAGGCCTTACAAATAGCTATGAAAAGAAGAGAAGTAAAATGCAAAGGAGAAAAGGAAAGATGTACCCATTTGAATACAGAGTTCCAAAGAATAGCAAGGAGAGATAAGAAAGCTTTCTTCAGTGATCAGTGCAAAGAAATAGAGGAAAAAAATAGAATGGGAAAGACTAGAGATGTCTTCAAGAAAATTAGAGATGCCAAGGGAACCTTTTATGCAGAGATGGGCACAATAAAAGACAGAAATGGTCTGGACCTCGGCTCTGGCGGCGCAGATGCGGGAGACGCCCGCCTCCGGCGGCGCCGACGCGGGAGACGCCCGGCTCCGGCGCAACCGACCACGTGCAGAATCGTGGCTGAGATGAGCTACCCCTCGCCCAGGGTTAGGGTGGTGGCCGAGAGGAGCTGTACCACGTTCAGGAGGCGGTGGCTGCTTGGGCACCGGAGGGCCGAGAGGAGCTGATCTACATTCAAAGCAGGAGGCGCGGCCTTGAGGAGATACCCCTCGTCCAAGGTAAGGTACAGCGGCTGCGCCTTGCTGGAGCAGCTGGGAAGAGATACTCCACGACCAAGTGGAATATAAGAATCCAGTGTTCTGGGGAGGAAGGAACAAGATGGCGGAGGGATAAGATGGCAAGACCACTTTTTCCCCCACAAATTCATCAAAAGAACATTTGAACGTGGAGCAAAGTCCACAAAACAACTTCTGAATACTGGCAGAGGACATCAGGCTCCCAGAAAATCAGCCCATTGTCTTCTAAAGGAGAGAGAAGAAATCCAGCTCCACCCACCAGAACACCGACACATGCTTCCCTAACCAGGGAACCCGGACAAGTCACCTGTCCAACCCCACACACAGCGAAGAAACTACGTAATAAAGAGAACTCCACAAACTGCAAGAAGAGGGAAAGGCCACCCCAAGCAAAGCAATATAAGCAAGATGAAGAGGCAGAGAAATACCCAGCAAGTAAAGGAACAAGATAATTGCCCACCAACACAAACAAAAGAAGAAGATAGAGGGAATTTACCTGATAAAGAATTTCAAATTTTGATGGTGAAAATGATTCAAAATCTTGAAAGCAAAATGGAGTTACAGATAAATAACCTGGAGAAAAGGATTGAGAAGATGGAAGAAAGATTTAATAAGAACTTAGAAGAAATAAAAAAGAGTCACTATACAATGAATAATGCAATAGATGAGATCAGAAACACTCTGGAGGGAACAAACAGTAGAATAACAGAGGCAGAAGACAGGATAAGCGAACTAGAAGATAGAATTGTAGAAATAAATGAAACAGAGAGGAAAAAAGAAAAACGAATTAAAAGAAATGAGGACAATATTAGAGTCCTCTGGGACAATGTTAAACGCTCCAACATTCGAATCATAGGAGTCCCAGAAGAAGAAGACAAAAAGAAAGACCATGAGAGAATACTTGAGGAGATAATAGTTGAAAACTTCCCTAAAATGGGGAAAGAAATAATCACCCAAGTCCAAGAAACCCAGAGAGTCCCCAACAGGATAAACCCAAGGCGAAATACTCCAAGACACATATTAATCAAATTAACAAAGATCAAACACAAAGAACAAATATTAAAAGCAGCAAGGGAAAAGCAGCAAATAACGCATAAGGGGATTCCCATAAGGATAACAGCTGATCTTTCAACAGAAACTCTTCAGGCCAGAAGGGAGTGGCAAGACATACTTAAAGTGATGAAAGAAAATACCCTACAGCCCAGATTACTATACCCAGCAAGGATCTCATTCAAATATGAAGGAGAAATCAAAAGCTTTACAGACAAGCAAAAGCTGAGGGAATTCAGCATCACCAAACCAGCTCTCCAACAAATGCTAAAGGATCTTCTGTAGACAGGATACACAGAAAGAGTGTATAAACTTGAACCCAAAGCAATAAAGAAAATGGCTACGGGATCGTACTTATCAATAATTACCTTAAACGTAAATGGGTTGAAATTTTCAAAAAGGCTAGGAAACAATTCTCATAGCCATCAATAGTTCAGTGTTGAGTTCATGAATAGTTTTTAAGTTTGGGACAAACTGTAGTATTTGCTATTTGAAGTACTATTTGTAACTGGCATATTACGATGTAACATTGGTCTTCATTTCCATCTTAAAACGCCTAAAAATGCCTAACAGGTTTTTAGATTTGTGAATTTTAGTTGAAATGTATTTTACGATGTTACTAAACCTGCAGAAATATTGAAATATTTCAGAGAACTTATTCACTGTACGTTTAACTTATTTTATTTATAAAAGTTATGAACTGTAGAAAGTTTTACTTGTTGGGTCAAATGCTTGTTGCTTCAAATGCTTGTTGCATTTGAAGTGCTAGTTACAAGAAAATCAAATACCTTCAATGTATAAATGCTATTAAGTTTTTAAAGGACTCTGGAGTATAAGTAAGTTTGTTTAAAGAAATTTAGTCTGTTCAACTTGAAAAAAATAAATAAATAAAATTGGAAAAAAAAAAAAAAAAAGAAATGGTCTGGACCTAACAGAAGCAGAAGATATTAAGAAGAGGTGGCAAGAATACACAGAAGAACTATACAAAAAAGATCTTAATGACCCAGATAATCACGATGGTGTGATCACTCACCTAGAGCCAGACATCCTGGAATGCGAAGTCAAGTGGGCCTTAGGAAGCATCACTATGAACAAAGCTAGTGAAGGTGATGGAATTCCAGTTGAGCAATTTCAAATCCTAAAAGATAATGGTGTGAAAGTGCTGCCCTCAATACACCAGCAAATTTGAAAAACTCAGCAGTGGCCACAGGACTGCGAAAGGCAATGCCAAAGAATGCTCCAACTACTGCTCAATTGCACTCATCTCACATACTAGTAAAGTAATGCTCAAAATTCTCCAAGCGAGGCTTCAACAGCACATGAACCATGAACTACCAGATGTTCAAGCTGGTTTTAGAAAAGGCAGAGGAACCAGAGATCAAATTGCCAACATCCATTGGATCATTGAAAAAGCAAGAGAATTCCAGAAAAACATCTACTTCTGCTTTATTGACTATGCCAAAGCCTTTGACTGTGTAGATCACAATAAGCTGTGGAAAATTCTTGAAGCATGGGAATGCCAGACCACCTGACCTCCCTCCTGAGAAATCTGTATGCAGGTCAAGAAGCAACAGTTAGAACTTGACATGGGACAACAGACTGGTTGCAAATTGGGAAAGGAGTATGTCACTGCTATATATTGTCACCCTGCTTGTTTAACTTATATGCAGAGTACATCATGAAAAATGCTGGACTGGATGAAGCACAAGCTGGAATCAAGATTGCCAAGAGAAATATCAATAACCTCAGAGATGCAGATGATACCACTCTTATAGCAGAAAGTGAAGAAGAACTAAAAAGCCTCTTGATGAAAGTGAAAGAGGAGAGTGAAAAGGTTGGCTTAAAACTCAACATTCAGAAAACTAAGATCATGGCATCTGGTCCCATCACTTCATGGCAAATAGATGGGGAAACAATGGAAACAGTGATAGACTTTATATTTTGGGGCTTCAAAATCACTGTGAATGCTAATTGCAGCCATGAAATTAAAAGGTGCTTGCTCCTTGGAAGAAAAGTTATGACCAACCTAGACAGCACATTAAAAAGCAGAGACATTACTTTACCAATAAAAGTCCATCTAGTTAAAGTTATGGTTTTTCCAGAGGTCATGTATGGATGTGAGAGTTGGACTATAAAGAAAGCTTAGCGCTGAAGAATTGATGCTTTCGAACTGTGGTGTTGGAGAAGACTCTTGAGAGTCCCTTGGACTGCAAGGAGATCCAACCAGTCCATTCTAAAGGAAATCAGTCCTGAAAATTCATTGGAAGGACTGATGCTGAAGCTGAAACTCCAATTCTTTGGCCATCTGATGTGAAGAATTGACTCATTTGAAAAGACCTTGATGCTAGGAAAGATTGAAGGAGGGAGGAGAAGGGGACGACAGAGGATGAGATGGTTGGATGGCATCATCGACTCAATGAACATGAATTTGAGTAAGTTCTGCGAGTTGGTGATGGACAGGGAGGCCTGGCATGCTGCAGTCCATGGGTTGCAAAGAGTTGGACCTGACTGAGTGACTGAACTGTACTGATCATTGAGAAAGAAAACAATAAATGGTTCAACTGCCCATTAATCATTAAACAAATATTTATTGATTCCATGCCTGGCACTGTTAATGTATTAGGCATATATACTAGTGGTGAGCGCAATGGTTGAGGTGTCTGAACTCAGAAAACTTTCTTTCTGGTGAAGACAGATATAAAAATCTAGTTACACAGGCAATTTATTCATTATATGAGAAGTGCAGTTACTATGGGAACATATAACTCGGGGCCTTCAGGGTGGTCAGGGAAGGCTTTCTAGAGGCAGTGATGTTTCAACTGAGACCTGTAGGATGAGTCTAAGCAGGGGGGAGGGTATAGAATGGGAGGAGAGAGTTTCAGAAGTTTTTACCCCTAAGCAACCCTGTAGTTGGATCAGGGGAAATGGAGAAGCCTGAGAACCTAGTCAAAATGGGGACAGAGTGTACCAGTAGGGCTAATGGACTTGGAAGAAGAGACTGGATATTCCAGAGATGAGAACAGTGCATTTTACCATGTCATCTGAGGGTGTCTGTGATAAGTGTGTCTCATAATCCAGATCCATACATGGATCAAGACTCTTTCTGAAAAAGACAAAGGTCTGTCTAGTCAAAGCTATGGTTTTTCCAGCAGTCATGTATAGATGTGAGAGTTGGAACATAAAGAAGACTGAGCTCTGAAGAATTGATGCTTTTGAACTGTGGTGCTGGAGAAGACTCTTGAGAGTCCCTTGGACTGCAAGGAGATCCAACCAGTCAACCCTAAAGGAAATCAGTCCTGAATGTTCATTGGAAGGACTGATTTTGAAGCTGAAACTCCAATACTTTGGCCACCTGATGCTGAGAGCCAACTCTTAGAAAAGACCCTGATGCTCAGAAGGATTGAAGGCAAAGAAGAGAAGGGGATACCATAGGACAAGATCATCACCGACTCAGCAGACATGAGTGTGAGTAAGCCCCGGGAGTTGGTGATGGACAGGGAAGCCTGGCGTGCTGCAATCCATGGGGTCACGAAGAGTCAGACACAGCTGAGCGACTGAACAACAGCAAAGCTCGGAGAGTCTCGATTTCAAAAATTTTTGCTTTTGGGGTTCTTAAGGTGAGAAGGAGCTAGAAAAACATGCCTTTGGCTGCTTGATAGACAAATTAAAAATGTTTTCTTTGGGGCACTAAAATTCTGCAAGTAGCTATTCAGTGTTAGCACACTAAGTGTGCATCTCAGCTAACGGTAATTGTATCTCAACTTTTACCTGAAATGAGACAATCAAGATGTCAAGATATCAGCTCTGTATATCTTAGATAAGTGGCATGAATGGGATATCCAGGTAATTTCAGACATCTGAGCCTCTAAGTAGACTTCTACTTGTCCTGGGTGCTGTTTGTATTGTGCTTATTTTATATTTTATCTTCAAAGTTTCAGAAAAGTTGGAGTATTGGAAAATTCTTTAGGCCTGGGTCAGGGTTTCTCCCCTTATACCATCTACACTCAGTGAATGAGGATTTCTGCTTCTCAGAATGGTAGACTAGGTAATACAGGCCCACCCTCCTGCTGAGGGTGATTGCAAAAAGTGGACAGATTATAAACAAAGGCCTGCTTCAAGTTTAGAAGGTTAACAAATAGTGAAGTTATCAGGCCACGTCCAAGGGCAACAGCAACCCAGGGACTATCCTTTTATAATAAACCAGTGATCTAGTAAGTAAAATGTTTCTCTGAGTTCTGAGGGCCACTGTAGCAAACTAATTGAACCTGAGGCTGGGGTTGTGGAAACTTCTGATTTACAGTCAGTGGGTCAGAAGCACACACGCTGGGCTTGCAACTAGTGTCTGAAGTGTGGGGGCAGTCTATAGGACTAACACTTAACCTGTGGAATTTGATGTCATCTCTATGTAGATAAATTGCTTGCTATTGTGGGGAACACCCCTCCTGCCCCCGCCACACCACTCACAGAAACACACATGCATTTTGGAATTGGTGACCAGAACAAAATTCAAAATGCATCTCTATTTTTCTTTTCTTCAGCCTGGTCAAATAAGAGGATTCTTTCTGAAATTTGTCTCTCTTTTATCTGCCTAGGCTATAAGCCACACATCCTGCAGAGACAGATTGTTTTCAGGACATATTTCAGGGGAAAAGAGCAAAGCCCAATGTGAAACCTATGAAATTGAAGAAACCCAATTTAAAAGAGACCCTACACATAAGAAACCAAGAAGCATAGCAGCTTTAGAAACAGAAGAAAACCAGAAGCAGCAGCAGGATTAAAATATGAAAATTAATCCTTTTACTCCAAATGCCTAGAGAACCCCTCACTGGTAACAAGTCATGTTGCATTTACTTAAGCATTTTCTGCAGTTTTTTCCTTCAGTATTTTCCTGCTAAAATGGTACTGTGGGATAAAGAAATATTTATCAACATCCCAGAGTATGTAATGGCCCCTGTCCTTACTTTAGCAGTAGCAGAACTTGAAGACATGTAAGCAGTTTCATATGATGCTCTTACTTATTTTTAGCAAGCAAGGTTTAATTAAATGGAATTTCCATCTTTTCAATTTTTTTTTTAAACCAAACTTTCTGACAGTAACACTGCTGCTGCTGCTGCTGCTAAGTCACTTCAGTCATGTCCGACTCTGTGTGTCCCCATAGACGGAAGCCCACCAGGCTCCCCCGTCCCTGGGATTCTCCAGGCAAGAACACTGGAGTGGGTTGCCATTTCCTTCTCCAGTGTGTGAAAGTGAAAAGTGAAAGTGAAGTCGCTCAGTTGTGTCCGACCGTTAGCGACCCCACGGACTGCAGCCTACCAGGCTCCTCCATCCATGGGATTTTCTAGGCAATAGTACTGGAGTGGCTTGCCATTGCCTTCTCCATAACACTAAGAACAATTATATGCCAAGTACTGTACAAAGTGACATATAGTTATTATGTCATTTAATCCTCCTAATAAAACATATGAGATAGATGTGGAAGATGGTTCCAAGATGGCTCCCAGTGATCCTTGCTGCTGCTGCTGCTGCTACTCCTACTCAGTCACATCAGTCGTATTGGACTCTGTGTGACCCCATAGATGGCAGCCCACCAGGCTCTGCTGTCCCTGTGATTCTCCAGGCAAGAACACTGGAGTGGGTTGCCATTTCCCTCTCCAATGCATGAAAGTTGAAAGTGAAAGTGAAGTCACTCAGTCATGTCCGTCTCTGGGACCCCATGGACTGCAGCCTACCAGGCTACTCCGTCCATGGGAGTTTCCAGGCAAGAGTACTGGAGTGGGTCTCCAGTGCTTTCTCCGCCCAACGATCCTTCAGTTCACTTCAGTTGCTCAGTTGTGTCCGACTTACTTCCTGGTAATTACGTCCCTGTGTGGCCTTTCTCATATGGAATAGGGCTGATCTGTGTGATTAATAGATCTTGCCTAAATGATAGTGTGTGAATTCTGGGCCACAGAGGACACAACGCAGTTTCTCCCTTTGTCTCTGGGACTGCTCTCTGTGGAAGTAGTCAGTCATTGTGCCATGAGGACACTGAGGCATCCCTGTTGACAGGCCCATGAGGGAAGGGCCTGAAACCAACAGCCAGGAACAACATGCTAGCTGTGTGAGTGAGCCACCTTGAAAGTGTGTGTAGCAACCCTTGCTACCATCTTTGCATCCTCGCCGAAGAATTGATGCTTTTGAACTGTGGTGCTGGAGAAGACTCTTGAGAGTCCCTTGGACTGCAAGGAGATCCAACCAGTCCATTTTAAAGGAGATCAGTCCTGGGTGTTCATTGGAAGGACTGATGCTAAAGCTGAAACTCCAATACTTTGGCCACCTCATGCGACGAGTTGACTCACTGGAAAAGACTCTGATGCTGGGAGGGATTGGGGGCAGGAGGAGAAGGGGCCAACAGAGAATGAGATGGCTGGATGGCATCACCGACTCTGTGGACATGAGTTTGAGTGAACTCCGGGAGTTGGTGATGGACAGGGAGGCCTGGCGTGCTGTGATTCATGGGGTCGCAAAGAGTCAGACACGACTGAGCAACTGAACTGAACAGAGACTCCAAGCCAGGTTCTATTTCCTAAGCTGGATGAGAATGCATTTTTCTCTGTTTTCTTTCGAAGAAGATACTGTGTCATGCCTACTGAACATTTATGTAACTGGACTGTTAGGTAGAAACCCTGGAAGGAGCTGGAAGTTTATTTTCAAATTAAGGAAAAAGAGGGAAATTGTTCCTCTGTGAAATGTTTTGACCTCGTAAAAACTCTCTTTTAATGAGTATGATTTAATATTAAATTCAATTCAACAAATACTAATTGAGTCCCTTTGTGGCAGTCACACATGGTCTGTACAATGAAGGAGCTTATATTCTTGAGGTAGACACAGGCTTGTTAGCAGATAGTTGTAGTACAATATATTACATTCAGTAAGAGTCATGTGCAAAGGACAAAGCGATTGGCATTCTTTGAATGCATTAGGGAAAGCCTTACTTCTGGGGACCCTTGAAGTAAGTTTTACAGGATGAATAGAAGTTCACAAGGCAGAGAGGGATATGAATGTAAAAAGAAAGGATGAGTCTGTTTAAAGGTATAGAGGTATGAAATAGCCTGGCAATTTGGGGATTGTGAAAGCCATTTCATTGATTAAACACATTTATTAAATAAGCGTGTGTATGAGGCACTGTGCTGGATTCTGGGAATGCAGTGATAAGAAACAGAAAATCCTTGTACTCAGGAAACTTAACAGTCTCAGGGCAGAAAAGGAGATGGATAGGTGGCTATGATAGGGTGAGCATGAGAACCTGTGAGGTCAGTAAACAAGTGGCAGCCCTGGATAGTCAGGGAAGCCTTTCTGAAAGAGGCCACATCTTGATTCCAGAAAGACAAGCTGGATTTAACTGGAGAGAGGGGTGTAGGGTAGAAGAAAGGCATTCCAGGTGTTATGTGTAAGTCTGGAGGTGTGTGAGCCCCTGAGACTTGGTGAGTTGTGAGTTGAGCATAAAGTGCAAGAAGGGCAGGTTCCTGGAATGGATGTCATGCTGAGAGCCTCATGGAGTATTCCGGACTAAAGGATTTCAGGCAGGGGAATGGCATTACCAGGTTTTCCCCTTAGAATAGTCCTTTGTGGCTGCAGTGTAGAGAGTGACTAGGCTGTGGGAGTGGAGTGGGAGTGGAGACCTGGAGGCAGGGAGGTCAGTTAAGCTGTTGCAGTCACCCAGACAAGCCATGAGAGTAACATTAATAAAGGAAGGCAGCAGGGATGAAAAGGCATAGGTCAGTTTGTGAGATATTAGGGGATAGAATCTCAGGGTAGAGGCAGAATAGTGTCCCCGTTGATGGTGTGGACTCTGGAACCAGAATGACTGCTTCTCCGTGCAGCTGTCCCCTTTCCTAGTGTGGGAACTGGGGCAGGTTACTTACCTCCTCTGTGCCTCTGTTTTCTTATCTGTGATACGGGGAGACTAATAGTACCCACATCTAAGTTGTTGTCATAATACGCAGGTGATTGATAGGTATGTGGTATTATGGTATTATTTAATCATGGTATTAATTTGCGTTTTCCTGATATCGAGTGATGTTGAACAGCTTTTCATATGCTTTTTGTGTTTGATACATCTTCAATGAAATGTCTCCATGTCCTTTGTCCATTTTCTAATTGGACTGTGTGTTAGGTAGAATAATGTCACTTTTCCACCAAGTATGTCCATGTTGAGTCTTCCAATCCATGAACATAGATCTCCTTTTACTTGGATACTCTCTGATTTTTTAAATTGGCTCTTTGTCATTTTTAGTATACAAGTCTTCTATATGTTTTTTTCAACTTACACTTACTTTGTTTTTGAAGGAATGACAGTTACAGATGGTATCGTATTTTGGTTTCCACATCTTTATTGTTAGTATATAGAATTATGAATGATGTTTGCATGTTTTTACTCGTTAGTTCTAGGAGGTTTGTTGTAGATTCTTTGGGAATATCTATGTAGACAGTTATGCCATCTGCATTTAAGGAGAGTTTTTTTTCTTGTTTTCTGCTCTACATGTTTTTTATTTCTTTTTTTTTCCTTCTCCTAGCACGACTAGAACTTCCAATACTATGTCTGATAGCCATGGTTAGAGTGGACCTCCTTGCCTTGTTCTCAGTCTTCACAAGGAAACCATGCAATCTTTTACCATTCACTATGATGTCAACTGGGCTTCCCAGGTGGCTCAGTGGTAAAGAATCTTCCTGCCAATGCAGGAGTTGGGGTTCGACTGGGTTGGGAAGATCCCCTGGGGAAGGGAATGGCTACCCACTCCAGTATTCTTGCCCGGGAAATCCCATGGACAGAAGAGCCTGGCATGCTACAGTCCATGGTGTTGCAAAAGAGTTGGACATGACTTAGTGACTAGTCATCAACAGTGATGTCAGCTGTAAGGTTTTTTGTATATTTTCTTTATTATGTTCCTCTATATTCCTAGTTTTCTGGGAGTTTTTTTTTTTATCATGAATGTTGTTGAATTTTGTCAGATGCTTTTACTACATAAATTGATACGATCATATGATGTTTCTTCTTTAGCCTGCTAATGTGATGGATTACATTGAAATTTGAGTGTTGAACCAGACTTATATTCCTGGAATTAAACTATTTGGTCATGGCATATAATAATTTTTCATATTGCTAAATAACTTGTTAAGATTTTTAATATTTTATTAAACTTTTTTTTCACTTATATTCATGAAGGATACTGGTTTTTAGGTGTTTTTTGGGTACTACTTTCTTTGGTTTTGTCTTCAGTTTAGTTCAGTTCAGTCGCTGTCATGTCCGACTCTTTGCCTCATAAAATGAATTGTAAAGTGTTCCCTTCTTTTCCATTTTCTGAAAAAGATAGATAGTATTGGTGTTAATTCTTCTTTAAATGTTTCCTATAATTCTCCAGTGAAACTATCTATGCCTAGAAATTTCTTTTTTTTTGAGTTATAAAATTATGAATTCTTTTTCCATAATACTTTGAGTTATTCAGATTATCTGTTCATATTAAGTTGTGGTAGTATGTTCTTTGAGAAATCGAAGCAATACATCTAAGTTGTCAAATTTATGAGTGTGCAGCTGTTTATAGTGTTTCCTTATTATTCTTCTGATATCTATATTGTTTGTCCTTTTTTATTAAATTCCTAATTTGGTAATTTGTGTCTTCTTTCTTTGCTGGAGGTTTGTCAGTATTATTGGTTTCTCCAGAGAATCAGATCTTTGATTAATTCTCTCTATTGCTTTTCTGTTTTTAATTTTACTGATTTCTGTTCTTATCTTTATTATTTGCTCCTGTTTGCTTTTGTTTTATTTGGTCATCTTTTTTTATTTCTGGACTTAGACGCTTAGATGACATAATTGACTTTTACTCTTTTCTAATGTAAATATTTAGTGTTATAACTCTCAACCTCCTCCAAATTTTGAACTGTTGTATTTTCATTTTCAGTCAATTCAACATACTTTTGGTTTTCCTTCTCTGATTTATGTTTATTTAGAAATTTATTGTTTAGTTTCTAAGTATTTGGAGATTTTGTGTTGTCTTTCTGTTGTGTGTTTCTAATTTGATTTCACAGTGGTTAACCAGCAATGATTCCAGTTCTTTTAACTTTGTTGAATTTTGTTTCGTTTCCTGGAAAATTATCTATCTTTGTATATGTTCCTTGGATACATGAAAAGCATGTACATTTCTGCTGCTGTTGGGCAGATTGTTCAATAAATATTGATTAAATCATGTTGGTTGTGTTTAGTTCCTCTATCTTGTTAATTTTCTGCTTAATACTTACATTAATTGTTGAGAAAGGAATGTTGAAATCTCCAGTTACAATTGTGGATTTGTATAGTTGTTTTAATTTTTTGCATCATATATTTTGAAGCTTGGTTCAAGTCATATATTTTATAAGTTGTCTGGTGCATTTATAATTATGATTGTTGTGTCTTTTTGGTAGATTCACCCTTTGACATTACATAATGTCCCTTTTTGTTCCTGGTCATTTTCTTTAATTTGAAGTCAACTTTATCTAATATTATTATAGCCCTTCTTGGTTTCTTTTGACCAACATTTGCATGATATGCCTCTTCTCTCCCTTTGCTTATGATCTATGTATGTCATTATTGTTGGAGCGATTCTCTTAATTCATAACTGTCCTCCCCAACCCCTCTCAGGTGTTCATATTTGCACACATGCACTGTTTACTAGTTTAGTGAAGTGGGTCATTTTCCTGTAACATTTTCTACATTCTTGATATGCCTTAATTATGTTCTTACACATGTTCCTCCATTTCCTGATCTCCTGTACCCTAGCTGGTAGATCTAGAGATTAATTAGATTTAGGTTAAGATTTGTGTTAATAGTGCTACACAGGTGGTGCTGTGTACTACATCACGTCAGGAGGCACATAATATGTCTGGTTTTCACTCTTTTAGTGTTAAGATTGATGTAGAGGGCTCAGGTGTTGTTAGCTTGTTTGAGCCATTATAAAGTTCTTTAACAACATCCTTCCTAATGGTTCTGGCATTGATGATCCTTCGTTTCATTAGAGGCTGAAAATGGTGATTATTTTTCTGTCATTTCTTCTGCATTTATTAGCTGGAGTTCGTCTATGAAGAATAATTTTCCCTCATAAACTATTTGGATAACTTATGATGCAATTTGTACAGAAAGGGACAGGATAAATGGTTGATTCTTCCCTGTTATTATTTCCAAAATAATTAGTTTTGTGTCCTAGCAACTTCCAAAGGTGACCAATGATTTTTTTTTTTTTTTAGTATCTTTTTTGAACTTGGAGTTTTAAAGACGAATCCATTGCACACTTTTGTTTTTGTTTTTCCCAAATTGTCCTGTCTTTGGTGAATGAAAACTCCTTCAAATTGCTCTGGGCTCCTTAGATTCAACCCCACGTTCTTGTTTTTCAGTATAGTGGAATATCCCAAGTTCATCTTATCCATTTCATGCCCCAGACCTTGAGTTACTCATTTCTCTAAGGAGTATGGTTTCTTTTAGTGAGAAGTAGTATTTAAAGACCACATTACGTCCTGGGACTGTCATCGCTTACTGAGCTTTCATTGCTTCTAGGGTCTTTCAGTAGGCAGGTTGTTTAAAAGGAGAAAATAATCATGAGCTGAAACTCATATTTGCAATTTAAATTTAAGATTATAGTATTTCTTAATATAAGAACTTTTATGGTTTTTTTTAATGTTGAATTGCTTGAGTCCTAACAATATTTATATTGCTACTTGTTTTTAAAATATTATTACCAATATTATGACAATAAAACTACTATCCAATGATGATATGTAGTCAAAAATCATGTTTTAAGGTTGTTTAGAATAATTGTTTTTTCTTTGTAGTTATGACACCAACTTAATATACAGCAAGGTTTGTTTCACTTTTCAACTTTTAAGGACTGATTTTTTTTTAATGTTTTAAAATATATTTTAACAGGTTTATTGAGATACAATAATTCACATTTAATTCAGGATGCAATTCATCCATTTAAAGTGTACATACAATCCACAGTTTTTAGTATATTCACAAACACGTGCAATTATTACCATAGTCAGTTGTAAACATTTTCATTTCAAAAAGAAATCCCATACCTTTTAGTTGTCACTCTTCTATCCCTTCATTCCTCCCAGACCTTTGCAATGACTAATCTACTTTTTCTCTATAGAGACTGTCCTGTTCTGGTCACTTCATGTGAATGGACTCACACAATATGTATTTTTGTGTGTGTGTGACTGGCTCATTTTACTTAATAAAATGTTTTTGAGGTTTTTCCAAGTCTCTGTGATCCAAGGGAGTGCTTCAGTCTCACCCTTGGTTCCGGGATTTTCTCAAAGGTGTCTTGTCTATGGATAAATGCTGTTAATAGATGGTCTTTATGTGAGTGGGACTGAAGTTGGCAACTACCTATTCTACCATGCTGGTGATATCACAATTCCTATTTATAATAATTATGTATATTGTATGTGATTTATTGTTAGTCTTTATTTAGTATGTCATCTTTGCTTTTTCTAAAATTACTTTTGGTATTTAGGAGCTTTAATCTTTATGTTCAGCAGTTTTCTTTGTATGTAAACCCTTTATAGTGCCTATATTTTTATCTATTGCTGTATAACAAATTACCCCAGATTAATAGGTTAAAACAATATTTGTTTTCCCAGTTTCTGTAGGTCAGGAATCTAGAAGATGCTTAGCTGGGTGATTCCTACTTAGGGTCTCTCATGCATCTCCAGTCAAGCTGTTGGCCCAGACTGCAGTAATCTCAAGGCTCAACTGGGGCTGGCAACTCTGCCTTCATTCCCATGGTTGCTGGCAGGCCTTAGAAGATCCACTGCCAAGCCCACTCATGTCATTGCTGGCAGGCCTTGGTTCCTCACCACATGGGCCTCTCTATAGATTTCTCAGTGTCCTTACAGTATAGTAACTGGTGATCCAAGAGAGAGCCAGACAGGGCCCAAGATGGAACCAGTTCTCTTTATAATTGATCTCACATGTGACATCCATCACTTGTGCTGTTTTGTATTTGTTACAATACCTAAGTACAGCCCACACGCAAGGGGAGAAGGATTATATAAATACCTGAATGCTTAGAAACAGGTATCATTGGCTGCCATCACAGAGGCTTTCTACCACAAATCCCTTAATTCTTCTTTATTCTATCTCATTAAATGGTTTGATTCCTACCTCTTATACAACTACTAATAATCTTTATCTAGTTTTCGGCTTTCTTTTCTTAATTTCCATTTAAAATTGTGTCCTTTTGTTTGAATGAGCCCATCCTCTAGTATATTCTTCAGGAAGGGAACATGTTTATAATATTCCCTGGGCTTTGGCTTGTTCAAAACTCCTTTTCTGTAGCCTTGTGATGGAAGGAGAGCTTGGTTGCTTGTAAAATCTCTGGCTCAGGCTTTTGAAAGTTTTTGGAAAATATTCCTCCTCTGTTTTCCCATTTCATGGATTGCTTTTACAAAGTTAATGACATCTAGTTCTCTTGCTTTCATACATTATTTTGACTTTTTGTCTGGATGCTAATTTTAAAAATTCTTTAAGGTCTAGTAGTTCTTCTAAGATATGACTCAGAGTTGATCATTTTGGGTCAATCTTCCTGGGTAACCACCAATCCCTTTTGCTTGTTTTTTTATGGAAGATTTTCTTGGATTATAGTTTTAAATATTAGTTCTCCTCCTCCAGTACTTTATTTTTCTTCTTTATTGGCTCTAGTTATAGCATGTTAGAACTTCTTTGACTGTTTTCTATTTCAATCATCTTTTTTTTTTCTGATTGTTTTTCTAATTTTAAAATTTCGTATTCATTTCTTTGGGTGTTTTGTTGCTTTATTTCAGTGTCCCTTATTACATTTTCATTCATATCTATTTTCCTTTATGCTCCTCTTTCTCTTCCAGTTTGGTCTGGTAATGCCTTACTGTCTTTTGAACTTTTAATGATTTTAAGGATTTTTTATTTGATGTCATATCAAGCATTTCTCCCCCACAGGGTTAAAGAATCTAGCCTGCTATTACTAAAAATCGAAATCCCTACCTAGTCATAAGTGAAAGTGTGAAAGTGAAAGTCACTCAGTCATGTCCGACTCTTTGCAACCCCATGGACTGACTATATAGTCCATGGAATTCTCCAGGCCAGAATACTGGAGTGGGTAGCCTTTCCCTTCTCCAGGGGATCTTCCCAACCCAGAGATCGAACCCAGGTCTCCTGCATTGCAGGCAGGTTCTTTATCAGCTGAGCCACAAGGGAAGCCCCTACTTAGTCATAAATGGATTCCCAAAGTTGCAAATGTCCTGGTAGAAGTATAAGGAAATATATGCAATGGGGAAATGTCGTATTTCTTTGATTTGGAGGTATTGGGTGGCTGATTAATGCCTTATTTATTACTATAAACTTCAGAACATTTTCAGAAAATTCTTCCCCATATCATCTTATGCTGCCTTTTTCAATTCTCTGCCAGCTGCACAGGCCTGAAGCCTTATATTTATTCTGTTTGAAGGGTGTCATGAGAGAGAATTGTCAAATAAGCAGATAAAGTTGCAAACTATGAAGTATATTTGTTGAGCAGTTTTTGTTTATCAGGGGAAGATAAAAGTACCAAAATGTAAGAGCTGCTTGTGTTTTCATGTCTTCCCTGAGCTTAGTCCAGAATCACTTGTTTTGTCTAAAAGGGGTCCCAGGGTTTGGGATAAGGCTAACTCAAGACTGGCTCATGGAATAGACTCCTACAGTTAAGGCATTGGTTCCAAGTACTGGATGTATTTTTGAAGATCAGTATTTTCTAAACCTTCCTGTATTTGAAAAAGCTTCAAAAAATGTGACCTATATTCAGAAATTAACTGCATTTTTTCTAAAACTTTTTTCTTTTTTTTCATTCTTAGGTAAACAGAGGAAATAGCTAGAAATGACAAGTAGAAGTATTGAGGAGTCCATGGGGGCTGTTCATATGGGGTTAGTGAGAACACTTAAAGGATTCCAAAGCAAGATTTTACCACCCCTGAGTCCAAAGGTGGTTGCAGAAGATGAAGTAAATCGAATGGTAATGTATCAGAGAATTTCAGAGTAACTTATCTCCTCTGAGAGGAGAAGTATCTCTCAGAAAAAGTATCTTTCTCCTCTGGAGAATGACAATGGCTGCCTGGCATTCTCAGAATATCAAATATTCTCAGTTTAGTTAACATGGTAGCTTGCTACAGAGCATGGCTACCTTTTAAAGCCTGGGAAGTTTTTGAAATTACATACATCAAAGTAGAGGCTTAAATTGCTTACGTGAATCAGTTGAAGTAAGACTATACAGACAAAGCAATGAATAGTAATTGGTCTTGGGTAAGCCCTTGCTGGGTTATTTAAATGATAGGTAACATTTTTTTTCTCATAAGATTAGAAAGTGTTAAAGCATTTTATATTCTTATTTGGGTAAGTGGATGTGACTGACTGTTGTATCTGATGATCATCTGAGAGCTCTTTGGAAACAAGATATGAATGTGCTCTTATGATTTCTAAAAAGTTCAAGCTCATTCCTAATCAGCACAGTCACACTTCCCAGATCCTTTACATTTTCTAAGACTTCTCTTTAACCAGGTATAACATGCTGCTGCTGCTGCTGCTGCTGCTGCTAAGTTGCTTCAGTCATGTCCAACTCTGTGCGACCCCATAGATGGCAGCCCACCAGGCTCCTCCTCCTGGGATTCTCCAGGCAAGAGTACTGGAGTGGGTTGCCATTGCCTTCTCCAACACCCAAAAGCTTTGCTTGCATGTTGTAACTTCAGTTGAGAAACAGAAATATCTCAGACTCTTTAGCTCTGAAGCCCTTAAGTGATTTTAGAAACCTAGAGTTTTATGCTCTTCTGAGCATAAATGTTAAGCTCGTTGGACATTCTCCTGTGCAGTTTCTTGCCCTCCCTCTCCCCAACCCCATGTTCTTTTGTGTGATTCCTTTAAAATCATAAGGAAACGGCAGCCATATGTCATTTCAAATTATTGTGCAAAAAGCTTGTTTGTATTATTTAATTATTTTAAATGTTTTATAAGAGAACTTAGCAGCA
Source organism: Moschus berezovskii (assembly GCF_049115385.1). Classification (NCBI taxonomy): domain Eukaryota; kingdom Metazoa; phylum Chordata; class Mammalia; order Artiodactyla; family Moschidae; genus Moschus; species Moschus berezovskii. Next base: position 23,426,383 of record NC_142481.1, on the reverse strand, counting down.
TTCCAGAATTATCCTGAAAGCTATAAACACAAATTATTCATTACCAGCACTTATGAAAACACTTTTTCAGTGTTACCATTTATGAATCTTCAGCTCCTGTTGTTTTCAATTCTAGCTGACACCCTCGGAGTTCCTGAAGGAAATGTCCCTCACCACAGAGCAGAGACTGGCCAACACCCGTGTGATGTGCCGACCGCAGATCATTGAACTTTTAGATATGAGGGAAACAACACATCAAAAGGTAGCTGCTTTCTGTTGTATTTGTGTATAAAGTAGATCCTGGAGTAATGTGACTGTTCTAAAACAGTAAGAACTAAGCAGTACTTACTGTTTATGGGCGAACTAATCCCTTATTGGATTTGTTTTATATATTCTTTTTCTACCTCTGTTGGTGTTGGTATCTATGATTTAACACCAAGAATTGCAGAGTATAAATAACTTTTGATTAGTCACATTTCTTCCTTAGCTACTTCCGAACACTATGGTTTACAGAGTAAGAGTAATCCTGAGTATTATATTAGTCAAGCCCAGTTAGGTTATCTTTCTAGAAAAAGAAGTCCCTGCTTAACTGAGCTGTCATTACTAGAAAGGAAGAAGAAACAATTCTTCATTGTTTATTAAAACAGGCATTTTTGTCTGTTCTGGCTCATTTCCAATAACAAATACATCCTTTTAGTCTGTAAAGAATAGCTATTTTGATATTTCTGTATTTGAATGTAAACCATATGATCCAGGCTTCAGGAACATGTTTTTAGAGTGGGTCTTATTTCCTACTTTTAAATTACTTTCTTGAGTTATATGCTTCAGTTTTTATGCACAAATTATGGTCTGAGCCTCCCTTAGTTGAACTCCTGGAGATTAGCCCCCTCTCAAAGGGTTCCTAGCTATTCCTGAGGGTTTTTCAGAGTGATTTCCCTCAAGAGGAGTGATTGCCTCAGGCTGTTTTGCTCTTCTTGGCATGCCATTGCCTCTCCTGTCTAGGATATGCATACAATTTAACTCTTTTTCTGAGCCCTGCCAGCTTTAGTTATTCACTGCTTCATCTTTTTCCCATAGCCATCCTCTAGCTTCAAGGGCAGGGAACACAGCTTCTTCCAAAGCTAGGGCTATCTGCTTCTTTCCCAGAGCATAACTAAAACCAGACTGTGTGTACTGTGTGTGTTGCTGCTTGTGTATGTGCTTTAGTGTATTCTGATTGAGGCTCTCAGTGTGCCACATCTCATCTTCCTTCTTCTATCTTCTGTTAGCTCAGTCAGTTATTTTTTACTTTATTTTCCCGAGTTTCATTTGTTTCTTATTTAAATAAGAGTCATACCCTTCTCATTTCCTCAAGAAGAGATTATGGAAACTGTATTTCCTTTATTTATACGTTTGACAATATTTGCTTATTGCCTTTAGAGGTGAACTGTAGACTTGTTGAATGTACAATTCTTGGGCCACATGTTTTCCCTATAAGAAAGAGCTTTGCAGGCATTTTCTTCACTACCTTCTGGTTTTAAATGATGATATGAGGGGAAAAGTGAAAGTGAAAGTTGCTCAGTCATGTCTGACTCTTTGCAGCCCCACAGACCTAGTCCATGGAATTCTCCAGGCCAGAATACTGGAGTGCGTAGCCTTTCCCTTCTGCAGGGATCTTCCCAACCCAGGGATCGAACCCAGGTCTCCTGCATTGGGGGCAGATTCTTTACCAGCTGAGCCACAAGGGAAGCCCAAGAATACTGGAGTGGGTAGCCTATCCCTTCTCCAGTGGATCTTCCTGACCCAGGAATCGAACCGGGGTCTCCTGCATTGCAGGTGGATTCTTTACCAGCTGAGCTATAATATTAACTTGTGTGCCCAAAGATTGTTTATTCTTCATTTGATATCCAGTGATTCTATTAGGGAGGCTTCCCAGGTGGCGCTAGTGATAAAGAACCTGTCTGCCAGTGCAGATGTAAGAGATGTGGGTTCAATTCCTGGGTCAGGAAGATCCCCTGGAGGAGGAGATGACAACTCACTTCCAGTGTTTTTGTCTGGGAAATCCCAAGGACAGAGGAACCTGGTGGGCTGCGGTCCTCTGGGTCGCAGAGTCAAACTTAGCATGCATGCAGCATGCACAATATTATTAGGATGTGACTAAATTTTTCCTAAAATATTATATCTGTTATTTTTTGCTAGAAAGCTTTTCTAGGATTATCAAGTATTCATGCCATTTTTTTCCTTTAAAAATATCAGTTGTGAAGATGCTGTATCTTCTTTGCCCTTCTTCACCTTGTATTTCCTCTCTAATCCATTTTAAACTTTGTTCATTCCCATTTCATTGTAATTACATTTGTCAGCATCCTCTGTATCCCTTACTTTGAGGTGTGTGTGTGTGTCTTAAAATTCATTCTTAAGCTTGATCAGTTCAACACAGTTGGGTCATCTCATGCATTTTACATAGTTAGTGTCTTTTTTGTACCTTTTAATTTGCTGTGTCTCCGATATCACACTCCTTTGGCTTTCTTCCTACTTCACTGGTTGCTTTTTTCTTATTTGTTGGCTCTTTCTCCTTTTCCTAATTACTAAACATTGGAGCTCCCCAGTACTTGCTCTTTAAACTTCTTTTTCTTCTGCACTCACTCCTTAGGTGGCCCATTCTAGGAACGAGGTTTTAAATTTCACCTTTTAAATGATTACTTTCATAATTGTATCTTCTACTGTGATCTAGCCTCTGAACTCTGGATCATATATTCATCTCAGTGTATGATTGGCAGCTCAAACTTAAAATCTTTAAGATCTAAGTTTTGCATTACATTCTTTCCCTAAAGTCATGATCTTTCCTCCCTCCACTATGTTATACCTCCATTGATCTGTTTTCCCAGGCCAAAAACCTTGGTGTTATCTCTGATGCCCCTGTTTTTCTCACATCTTATGTGAAATCCAACAAGGGCTAGTAATCACAAATACATCTCTATAATCAAACCACTTCTCACCACCTCTACCACCACCATCCCGTTCAACCCATCATCATCTAGACTCCTAAAATAGCCTCCCTGTTTCCCTCCGATCACCCCATTATCAGTTCTCCACAAAGAAGAGTGGTTTTTAAAAATGTAAACTAGAACATGTTGCTTCCATATTGAAAACTACCTAGAAGCTTCCTGTTACCCTCATAATGATAAAGTCCCGCATCATCTGATCCTGCATCCTTCATAGTCTTTTCCTTTGTCTTTTCCCCAGCTCATTCTCCTCGAACTGCACCTCCTTTTGCTGCTCTTCAAATACTCAAAGATAATTCTTACCCCAGGGTCTTTGCACTTGTTATTCCTTCTAACTGGAATGCTGTTTTCTCAGATCTTTGAATGACTTACTTCAATTCAAATCATTTCCATAGAGAGGCCATCCCTTGACTGCCTATCCCCATTCACTCCATCTCCTTGTCCTGCTTCGGCTTTCTTTATAGCTTTAACATTGCCTGACCTTGTTTTATGAATTTTTATTTTTTATCCATTTCCTCAAGAATTTTAGCTTCATGAGGCAGTGGTTTTATTGGCTTTGTTCACTACTGTATGCTCAACATATGGAAAGCATTAGAAATTCAATTAGCATTTATTAAATTAGCACTTGAATTTTTCATCGCTTTTGATTGCTTAATCTTTTCTGAACTCTGGAATATTTGCTTTGTGCTCTCAGATTTTTTTTCTATTATGTTCTTTGAGCTTATGATGAAGTGGTGTAGTTAAGATTCTTGTTATTTTCATGGCAACCAGAAAAGTGAATATTCATTTGACATTTTCTTTTTCTTTTTTTGGTGAGTGTTTTTATATAGATCCTGGCTTATTTGTCCTTGTGATTATTATTATCATTCATCGTTGAAATAAAGAAGGGAATTCTTCCTGGACTTGCTGTTTTCAGGTATTTAATGTTGAGGCAGGGCTGGTAGTATTGCAGTCCAGTAGGAATTCTCCATGATTCTAGGGGCAGCTCTTTATGAAAGAGGATTGTCTGTGTGTGTTTATTTGGAAGGAGGATGAGAAGAAGGGAGGAGATGTGACAAAATTGTGTTAGCCTTTTCTTCCCCCCAGAGTTCCTCAGCTATGATTCTTCTAGCCTGTCTAAATGATGGACTCTTCCTATAAATATGCATATTAGTGTATTTTCCACACACCTGCCAGTGGTTCAGTGTAAATTTTCTTTTTCTTTCTTTTAAAATAAATGTATTTCTTCCCATTAGGGAAGTCCATAGAGTTTCTTTAGTTTCTCTCAATAATGGTTTGTAGATTTTCCAGATAAAGGTCTTACATATCTTTCATTGGATTTATGCCTATGTATTTTATGTTTTAGAATGTGGTTTTAAATGGTATTGTTTATAAATTTCATTTCCTAAATGTTCATTGCTTATACAAAGAAATATAATTGATTGACATTGACCTTTTATTCAGTGACCTTGATAAGTCACTTATTAATTTCTAATTTATAGGTTATTTTGAATTTTTTTAATTAATTGATTTTAATTGGAGGATAATTACTTTACAATATTGTGATGGTTTTTTGTCATACATCAGCATGAATCAGCCACAGGTATACATGTGTCCTCCTTATCCTGAACTCCCCCTCCCACCTCCCTCCCCACTCTATCTCTCTGGGTTGTCCTAGAGCACCAGCTTTGGGTGCCCTGCTTCATGCATCGAACTTGTACTGGTCAGCTGTTTTACATATGATAATGTATATGTTTCAGTGCTGTTCTCTCAAATCATCCCACCCTCGCCTTCTCCCACTGAATCCAAAAGTCTGTTCTTTACATCTGTGTCTCCTTTGCTGCTCTGCAGGTAGGATCGTCAGTACAATCTTTCTTAATTCCATGTATGTGCATTAATATACAGTATTTGTCATTCTGTTACTCCTTTTAAAGTGTTTCCTTGGTTCTTAGTGTTAATATTAGGTATGTGTAGTAATTTCTTATCTTTTCCAGTCATTTCTGCCACTTTGTGACTATATGATTAATTTATTCTTTCAACTGTAGTTTCCAGGAATTGACCTGGATCAGGCGTTATTCCAGCCCTTTCCATCAGAAATCATATTTCAGAACTACACTCCCTGTGAAGTCTATGAGGTTCCACTGGTTTTGAGGAACAATGACACAGTGAGTATGTTTGCTGGGATGGCTGTACCTTTTATGCACATATAAGGGATTAGATAGAATGGGATCCTGTAGGATCTTAGATAAGCTCTTTAATTTGATAGACCGAGGAAAATAGATGAAGACATGCCCTTTGATTATGAGCTTAATGAAGTCAGGACCATACTGGTTGGTTTGTTGCTAAATGCTCAGTCCCAGGGCAGTTCCCACCATGTGCACTAAGTATTCTTTTGAATAAAGGATTAGCTAGATGAGTGTCATGAAGTTCTCACCAGTGACTATTTGGGCTTGGTTTTCATTTAAGACAGTGCCATTACTATTCATGTTTGCATACTCCACATTAGAGCCACTGTTTCCCACTGTTATAGCCACAAATTCTAGCTGTAACAAAGGACGTGAATTAAGTGAGGTCTCTGCAAGAATTTAAGGCAAAGGGGAAGACTTGCAGTTATATTCACTACAGTAGCTCATTAAAGGAATCAGTGATGCCTTTCAGAGAAAGTATCAAGTCTACTCATATGAATTGCAGTTGTTGAGCCAATGCGTTTAGATTATGCAAATTATATTTTTAAAAAAAACTTCAAAAAAAGAAGTTCCCGTTTTCTCTTTTCCATTTCCCCACTTCTACCTCAGATAGCCTTCAGAATTTGTCTACATATAGATTTGGATGGCTTCTCCACTGTCTGTTCCTTGTTTCTTTGTGGTTGCAACTGAGGATTTCTTCTCTATTATGATGCCTTTTCCCTTCAGAGATAAATTAGGGTTTATTTCAAGAAAGAGTATTGAATGACTGAAGATTTTCTTGACATATAACAATGATGAAAGAAAGAATAATGCAGAATGTCAGCATGATGCACAGTTAAGCATGAAAAGTAATCAGATAGGGAGGAAGGTATTGGAGAGATGCTAAATATCAGGTGTTAAGGACAAGTAGAAATACTTATAGGAGACTTAGAATATTGAGACAAAAATTCTATAATAAAAGTGGGAAATTAAGTGAAGACTATGCAAGAATTCAAGGCAAATGGGAAGATTTGCAGTTATATTTACTACAGTAACTGATTAAAGGAATCAGTGATGCCTTTCAGAGATCAGTGAGTTTCTTTAGTGACAGCAAAGTCAGACTTTAGAAGATGGAACATTTAGTTCTTCACTGCAGGAGAGTTAGCAAGAGAAGCTCATGGGATGGAAGCTAAAGGGTAGGCAGAGAGAAGAAAAAGAACCCGAGATGTTTATAATCAGGTTCGTTATGTCTCAAGAAGAGATCAGTTACATAGGGCTGCCAACCAGTTTAGTTTCTCACTTTCAGTTTTCTTTTTCCCTTTCTCCACTGCTTTTTGATTCTTGTTAAAGTTTTTTTAGGCTATTAAAGGCAGAGAGGACCTATACCAAAAGGTACTCCTCCCTGACCATCAGCAAGAAATGATTGCCAGTGGGTATAGTGAGCATATCAAGGATAAGAGGCATGTGTCAGCCTTGTCTACCAAAGGACACTCACTTCTTATGGATGAAACTCACACCTCTTGGTCAGATGCTGTTGGAGTATTGGACCCCATGAAAAGAAGGTCCTCATCCAAGGAAGTTCAGCTGCCAACAAGCAGACAGGCAGGCTTGTTCTTGGTGTGTTAATCCCAGGACCCTTGTATGAAGTGGCTGATGTAAGCCTGCTTCTCTACTTCCTATTTCATGAAGGAGCCACTGAGATGAATTTAGGACACTGAAAAATGCTCTCTGTGCCACTCACCTTTTGCTTCCTCACTGGCTTGGAATGCCAGAGACAGAGCCTGGTTGTTCTTCTCTCTCTCTTGAACACACAAGTTGAAAGTAAGCCATGAACACTCTACAAGCCACAACACGGTTCACTTGGGGTACAATTATAAGCACCCAGACTCCAGAGTCAGATTAATCTGGGATCAGATTCCAGGTGGGCGCTCTCCTAGCTGTAGACTTTGGGCAAGTCACTTCACTTCTCCAAGCTGTGGGGATAATAATTGCACCCATTTCAATAGGTTGTTTGAAATATTAAATGAGATAATGGATGTAAAGTATTCAGCTCAGTGCCTGTCATTAGTAAGCACTAAAGCAGTGTTAGTATTACTACCAGTGTTGCTGTTGTTTTCCTTTCTAGTTTTTAACCCACAGTTATGATCTTACTAAAAGTATTCCCCCCCAAAAAAAATAAATAAATAAATAAAAGTATTCCCAACAAGCTTATATGACATCATTTAACACATCATGAATGCCATTGAACTTTTCTCTTAACAGCAAAGCCAGTTCTGTTCCTATCAGATATGAACACATCTCTTTCTTACCTCCCCAGTCTCTAGTCTTAAGATCTGTCTGAATTCTCTCTGCATTACTTCTTCCCTTCCACATCTGGGCTTCAGCTTTGAGAGGCTGTGGGGTTTCTTGTTTCTCATTTTCCACCAAGACTCCTAGGACGGACATAGCTGTAGTTAACTTTCTTCTGCTGCCTTTAACTCTTTTTTTTTTTTTTTCTTTTTTAAAAAAATCCTCTCCTGTTCCTGTGTCCCTAGAACCTCTACCTCTGACCTCCCGTCTTCTCACAGTTACATTTCCTTTATCGCTGGGGACTGTCCAAGATAGGCGTATGTACTCTGGGTGAGGCAAGCAGGGCAGAAGAATAAGACTTTAAAAGGATGGAACTGTTTGAACCAGCTCCAAGACTGGCCTTGGGGATATTCTACTGCCCTCTATGTTCCTGCTTCACAGTAGTGTTGGGTGGGGCAATCCTGTAGGGAAGAAAGGTAGAGTTAGGCCAGGATTTGATTCCGAACACCATTGCCTGGTAAAGCTGTAACTCTTAGGGCAAGTGTCTGTTTCCTCATCTGAAGAATGAATTGTAATGAAGCTCAAAGGTTATTGCGAGGATCAAGTGGTGCCTCATGTACAGTGATGAGCCATAGCAGGAGTGCAGTGTGATATCTTCTACCAGGGCAGTTCTCAGATGTTGGAAAGTCCAGTGCAGCTCCCCAGTGTAGGTGGGGTTTTAGATCATTAAGCAGTTAGTTTTCAAAAATAGTCACATTTAACTAATAAAATAAAAATTTTCAATAATAGTACCCGTTATTGGGTTTTTCTTGCAGATTCCAAGGATGGTGAAAGTTGTTGAGGAAAGTTCACCTTACTTTAAAGTAATCAGCCCCAAAGATATCAGCCACAAAGTCGCTCCAGGAGTGCCATCCGTGTTCCGAATCCTCTTTACTCCAGAGGAAAACAAGGTAACAGCAGCGCTGGCAGGACAGTGGTTGAGTGCTTGTCGCTGGCCGTTTGCAGTTCTGACCACGCACGGAGGTGGGGGGGGGTGGCTGTGTTGTCGATGGTGTTGGTGTTGTTGATGGCCCCGCTGGCGTCAGGGTGGGTGAGAGGAGGGGATGGGGTACCACTGGGGATAGGAAAGAGCTGTCAGTGATGAGGGCCTATGTGAGCTGCAGGTGGCCAGACTGTAAGGAAGGCTAGCCTTCTGGTTGCTTCTCTGGCACCTGCCTCAGCATATTTATGTTGGACAGTGCAGCTGGAGAGACACCAAAAAGGGGAAGGTGTGGTCCAGGTGCAGTGAGCTGAGACAAAGGGTAGAGATCACGGCTTCTTGGAAGTCTGGGATCCTAGTTAGTTACATCCTTCCTCCCCACCTTATAACTAGTTTAGGAAAGAGACCTAAGATTCAAATGCTGATCACAGTATCAGTCTCATTAATGGCAAAGAATGTGACCAGGACCTGAGGCCCACAGAAGGCCTCCTTCTGCTCCCTAGTGACGGTGGGCAACCAGTCCTCGGGGAAGGGCTCACCTCACCAGTAGCTCCGCCCAAGCGCAAGTGGGGCAGCGAGAGCCGAAAGCAGAGGCCTGCCCCGTCTTCTTACCCCTGTCTGCACAGAGCCTGAGTTCAAAACGAAGCCACTTCCGCCCAGCACCACCACAGCCGTCGGGCATCTAGCCCATTTTCAGGCTCTCTCCTCAGTTGTGTAAATTCCAGTTGCTTCTGGAAGGAAGAACTAGCTTGAGGGACTGAGGGAGGGTGGCTTCTCCCCACCCCTTCTCCAAGAGTGCAAGATTGCTGGTTGAGTTTTCCTCTGTAAGGGGCAAAGTGGGGACTTGTGTGGAAGAGAAAAGGATTTTGCCAGCATGACTGAAGGAACAAGGATAAAAAAAAAAAAAACACACACACCAAGGCTAAAATCGGCATAACAAAATGTCAGTTTATATGTAATGTTAATAGTGTGTATGTGTATCTGTGTTGTGCTGTTACAGATGGAATCAGAAGAACGTAGTGGAGATAACTAGCTTTGAATGCTTTCTTCTCTATCACTAGTACTTTTTAGCTGCTGTAAATGTCATTAGCGGTGTTCCTGCTGCTGTGGCTACTGTTTCTACTTTTCTAGAGAGCAGGGATAGAGGATTTAATGTGACTTGCCAAGCAATGGCAAGCCACTCCAGTACTCTTGCCTAGAAAATCCCATGGATGGAGGAGTCTGGTAGGCTGCAGTCCGTGGGGTCTCTAAGGGTCGGACACAACTGAGCGACTTCACTTTCACTTTTCACTGTCACACATTGGAGAAGGAAATGGCAACCCACTCCAGTGTTCTTGCCTGGAGAATCCCAGGGACGGGGGAGCCTGGTGGGCTTCTGTCTATGGGGTCGCACAGAGTCGGACACGACTGAAGTGACTTAGCAGCAGCAGCCAAGCATGGATCACTGTAGTGAGTGGTTAGAAATTTCATTATATAATAGTGGTATTATTAATTTTCCACTTTGTAGTATTACTGTTTATTTCTTGGATTGTGTTTATGAACTTTGAATTTTGTTTGAGGTGTTAACTGAAATAACCAAAAAGATAAATAGCTCCAGAAGTAGTGCTTTTTGCTGTACGTTATTGAAGTCCTGATTTTTTTTTTTTCCTCCAGGTTCTATATCTGAATATTATCTGTGAAGAGAATGGTTGGATTTAGTTTGGCGGTCAAATTCCTACACTGTCATTTTATTATAAAAACTGGCTATAGTAAGCCTTTATGCAGCTTGAAATGTAAAGCTTCCTGGATTCGAGGGGTTGGCTTTCCTTAATTTTTTTTCTGTGCTGGAAAAAAAAAAATCTTCTGTTGAATAAGTATTATTCTATCTGCAGGCAGTCTGACTGAGAAAGGGATACACAGAACTTTCTGAAAAGGTGGAATGTTCTGTGTCATCATAGGTGTGTGGGTTCAATGGATGAATTCATTTGTCAAAGTTGTACACTCTATTTATGCTTTCTAAATATCTAAATTTTACCTTAAAAACTTAAAAATGTAATGATAGCAATAGAAAGGCAAATGGATAGAGGTACAGATGAAGCCCGAAGGACAGAATGTTAGTTTACTGTTGAATATGGGTGATGAGTACATGGGGTTTGTTATACTCTTCTGTTTTATTTATAAGTCTTTTTAATTTCCCCTCATCAAAAACTAAAAGCAAAGGGAGAGAATTTTAGAACTACTTATCTATACAGCAAATAATATATTTTAAGTGAGTTTGTACCTACTTTATAAATATGAAATGCCAGCATTCCCACTGAGGATTACTTCATGGCTGTATTTTGTGGCTGCTTATCTTACTCCTAGCTTTTTTATTCCCTCTTACCGTTCCATTTCACCAACATTGCCTGTGGTCTATTGGGAAAGCCCTAATTAAAAATAGATCAGTTTAATGTTGCTTTAGTATTTCTTTTAAGTATTTGAAAGTTATCAAGGGTTACATGCATGTGTGAGAGGAGGTAGGCTGAGAGTAATGGCTGACTATGAGAAATTTATACCATTTTCAGTACATTAGGATTTTGTGTTGGATTGGGCTCTAAGCTGTGAAATAATTGACATAATATGTGTTTCTGAGGATGTAGTGATTTCTCCTTTTACTGACTGTCTAAGACTAATGGTGGGTATTTGGGGAAGCACCTGCTGCTAGTTTTGGTCCCCATTTTTCTACAAAGATCCTGCCATCCCGCACCTTCAGCAGGGCCCCATTGCAGTAGTTTTTCTGGTCGTCTGGGCATCTACATTCACTCTTACTGTTGGAAAACCAACAGGGTGTGCACAGAACAACCAACTAGAGTTAGTCCTGCTGTCTTCAGTGCTGATCCAGAATGTAGCAAAGCGGTAGCAAGACCAGATTTATTTTAGGAAGAATAAAATCAGTCTTTCCACTATGTCACTTTTTCTCCACTTGGCCAAATTGATAGCCAAAGTACATATGTCTTTTTCCTCCTACCCCCTGCTGATCTGAACACACTTCATTCTCATTTGCCCTCCTCACATCTGGAGGGTGAGATATGTAAATTGCAGCATGCCACAGTTTAATAAGCCAGTCCTCTTTCAATTGGATTTTCGGCCCCCTTTGTATATTAGCATGTCGAAGATTATAATGCAGTGTACATTTTTTCCCCTGTCATCTATTATTCTAGCTTCCTGGAGATTTAACTTGTTCCGTTCCGTTTAGTCGCTCAGTCGTGTCCAACTCTTTGCGACCCCGTGGACTGTGATTGAACCCGGGTCTCCTGCATTGGAGGCAGACGCTTTAACCTCTGAGCCACCAGGGAAGCCCACTTAACTTGTTAAGGATGCCAAATACCCAGATAACAGGTGCAGCAAATTCATTTCAGCTTTCCTTATCTCTTTTCACGTGGACTTGAAAAAAAAGATTGGATATGTTATTTATTTAATAATCCTAGTATACATGTCATGGAAAGTAGAAATGTAGCAGTCAATGTTATCATAACACTATAAAATTCTGGAGCCTGGCATTTTTCTTGACCTCTTAAATTTGTATCTTTACTATTAAAAAGAATATAAGAAATACTAGGCTTTTGTAGGAAAGCAAAACTGGGTACATCCTTGGACTTAGGGCAGCATCAGTTTGCAATAGTGTTGACAAATGAAAATGGCAGCAGTGGTTTACAGAAAATATGAAGTGATCCATTTTTTTTTTTTTTTTTGCTCAGTTGTGTTTTAAGAAAATGCCTAGCTTGTCGTCAGAATAGTTTTCTTGGTTTGTTACTATGAAATTTAAAGAACATGACCCAAGAAGAATCGAAAAACATTACAATAATTTGTTATCCAGGTGTACATATTTTTTGAAAAAGTTTTAAAATTTTTAATTGGAAAATAATTGCTTCACAATGTTGTGTTGGTTTCTGCCACACAGCATTGCAACTCAGCCATAAGTATACTATAGTGCTAGCATTTTGAATTAAAATATAGATTTTTTAAAATTAAGTATATTTTAATATAAATATAAAATATTAAAATATAAGATTTGCCACAATCATCAATTCTTATTGACAAAAATAATGATAGGGATTTAGTTTTCTTCCTGCCTGGAATTCACCCTCCCTGGTTCTGTCTAGGTTCCCCTTGTAATCCAGGTGCTTAGCATAGGGCCTAACATATAGGAAATTGTGATAAATATTTTAAAAGTGAGATAAGTAAGTTCATCTCAAGAAAATAAAAGGTAGTTTCTTCAACTTGAGGATGGCCTAAAGATAATAAAAGCAAAGGCATAAGAAAAGGGGGCTCAAAATATCTTTTTGTGCCATCAATGTATTCAGTTCAGTTCAGTTGCTCAGTCATGTCTGACTCTGCGAACCCATGGACTGCAGCATGCCAGGCTTCTCTGTCCATCACCAGCTCCTGGAACTTGCTCAGACTCATGTCCATCAAGTCGGTGATGCCATCCAACTATCATCCTCTATTGTCCCCTTCTCCTCCTGCCTTCAATTTTCCCCAGCATCAGGTCTTTTCCAGTGAGTCAGTTCTTTGCATCAAGTGGCCAAAGTATTGGAGTTTCAGCTTCAGCATCAGTCCTTCCAATGAATATTCAGGACTGATTTCCTTTAGGATGGACTGGTTTGATCTCTTTGCTGTCCCAGGGACTCTCAAGACTCTTCTTGAACACTACAGTTCAAAAGCATCAATTCTTCGACGCTCAGCTTTCTTTATGGTCCCACACTCACATCCATACATGACTACTGGAAAAACCATAGCTTTGACTAGACAGACCTCTGTCAGCAAAGTATTAGATGTTATCAATGTATTAGATGTTGACTTTTCCCCTGTCTTTTCAACCAGGAGAAAGATGTCTAAGAAGTCTTCTTTAAAAGTCTTTCTTCCCACTTTGTTTCATATCTTCATAGTCACATCACTATTTTCTAGCTTTCTGGATTTGATAAATGTCATTTTGTAATATGGCTAGTGAGGCTCTCAGGCATTCTGTTTATTAAGAACTCTTGATAGTGTAGTATCCAAATAAAGATATTAATATGAGTATTATTTCACTCACTCTACACCAGGCTCAATGCTATAAGCCAGGATCCAGTGGAAAATAGCAGAAGCTTGGCCTTTCTGGGGCTTATTGATTCCACAATGAATAAACAGACGTATCATTTAATATCAGATAATGCCAAAGAATGCTCAAACTACCGGACAATTGCCCTCATCTCACACGCTAGCAAAGTCATGCTCAAAATTCTCCAAGCCAGGCTTCAGCAATATGTAAACCGTGAACTCCCAGATGTTCAAGCAGGTTTTAGAAAAGGCAGAGGCACCAGAGATCAAATTGCCAACATCCGCTGGATCATGGAGAAAGCAAGAGAGTTTCAGAAAAACATCTATTTCTGCTTCATTGACTATGCCAAAGCCTTTGACTGTGTGGATCACAATAAACTGTGGAACATTCTGAAAGAGATGGGAATCCAAGACCACCTGACCTGCCTCTTGCGAAACCTGTATGCAGGTCAGAAAGCAACAGTTAGAACTGGACATGGAACAACAGACTGGTTCCAAATAGGAAAAGGTGTACGTCAAGGTTGTATATTGTCACCTTGCTTATTTAACTTATATGCAGAGTACATCATGAGGAACGCTGGGCTGGAAGAAGCACAAGCTGGAATCAAGATTGCTGGGAGAAATATCAATAACCTCAGATATGCAGATGACACTACCCTTATGGCAGAAAGTGAAGAGGAACTCAAAAGCCTCTTGATGAAAGTGAAAGAGGAGAGTGAAAAGGTTGGTTTGAAGCTCAACATTCAGAAAACTAAGATCATGGCATCTGGTCCCATCACTTCATGGGAAATAGATGGAAAAACAGTGGAAACAGTGTCAGACTTTGTTTTTTTGGGCTCCAAAATCACTGCAGATGGTGATTGCAGCCATGAAATTAAAAGACGCTTGCTCCTTGGAAGGAAAGTTATGACCAACCTTGATAGTATATTAAAAAGCAGAGACATTACTTTGCCAACCAAGGTCCGTCTAGTCAAGGCAATGGTTTTTCCCGTGGTCATGTATGGATGTGAGAGTTGGACTGTGAAGAAGGCTGATTGCCGAAGAATCGATGCTTTTGAACTGTGGTGTTGGAGAAGACTCTTGAGAGTCCCTTATACTGCAAGGAGATCCAACCAGTCCATTCTAAGGGAGATCAGTCCTGGATGTTCATTGGAGGGACTGATGCTAAAGCTGAAACTGCAATACTTTGGCCACCTCATGCGACGAGTTGACTCACTGGAAAAGACTCTGATGCTGGGAAAGGTTGGGGGCGGGAGGAGAAGGGGACGACGGAGAATGAGATGGCTGGATGGCATCACCGACTCTGTGGACATGAGTTTGAGTGAACTCCGGGAGTTGGTGATGGACAGGGAGGCCTGGCGTGCTGTGATTCATGGGGTCGCGGAGAGTCGGACACGACTGAGCGACTGAACTGAACTGAACTGAACTGACTGAGTGACATTATAGAGAACAGAGAGTGGTAGAGAATGGAGACTGTTTCCTTTCAGTAGGAAGATCAGGAGAGACTTCTTCAATGAGGTAACTTTTGGGTAGAGAGCTGAACTGGGCAGATATTGTTGTCTGGGAGCATCACTTCTGGAGGCCCTGTGACAGAAGCATGTCTGGCAGCAGGTCAGGGAAGTGGATGGCCAGTGTGACTGAAGGAGAGGAAACTGCTCAGGAAATGGTAGGAGACAAGGTTTGTAGAGGGTGAGACCATGAAGAATCTTAGAAGTCATACAGAGTAGAATAGGAAGCCATCATAAAGTACTTAAACTATTTTTTATTATGGAAGCTTTCACCCGTATGCAGAAGTATAGAGAATAGAATAGTGAAGTGTCATCACACAGACTTTCAAGCTATCAGCATATGACCATCTTGCTTCATCATCCTGTCCCCTGTCCCAGAGGATTTTGCAGCAAGCCCCATTCAGCATTTCATTGTACTTCATTGTTTGTCTCTAAGTGACAAGGTCCTTTTTAAAAGTTAAATCACAGTACGTTTATCACATGTAAAAATTGACAGTAGCTTCTTAATATCATCAAATATATAGTCAGTATTCAGATCTGCCCAGTTGAGTAATGTATGTATGTATATGATGTATATGTGTATGTTTGTTTTTGTATATGTGGATGTGTGTATATGTATATGTAGATCTGTATATATGTATATGTTTGTTTTTTAAGTTCATTTTCTTAAATTGGGATCCAAACAAGGCACTAAGTGCATCTTCACCAGATTCCATAAAGTGATCCTCCATTCCCCCTGTTTCCTATAGACTAGTAGTTAGATCTAGAGGTTAGATTCATGTTGGATTTTTGAGGGGCTAGAATTCTTGGGTGATGTGGTATGTCCTATTGCATCACATCAAGGCACAAAATGTCTGTTGTTATGCTTTATTTTTGTAACGATATAGTGAACTTCCTGAGGTACAGTTCATACAGGAAAGATAGAATAAATGCTTGATTCTTTTCCCTTTATCTACTCTGGTGAGTTTTGATTAGGAATTACATATCTGACTTACATTTTAAGACCACTCTGGTTGCTCTGTGGAGAATAGATGGAAGAAGGTGTGAGGCATAACAGCTAGCTGTGTACCCTTGACATCTATTTTTCTTTTTCCTCATTGGAAAGAGAATCACAAATTTTGATTGGATTCATAGCTGCCAGAGATAAAAGGTTTCATTTCCCCAGCCTTCTTTGTCGCTGCTGTGTCTAAGTGTTGGCCAGTGAAATGTGAGCAGGACTTCCAACACATGTACTTGATGGAAGCCGACCCAGT
Organism: Moschus berezovskii; assembly: GCF_049115385.1. Lineage (NCBI taxonomy): Eukaryota > Metazoa > Chordata > Mammalia > Artiodactyla > Moschidae > Moschus > Moschus berezovskii. The sequence continues at coordinate 23,410,192 of NC_142481.1, read as the reverse complement.
GGGAGGAGTGAGGAAGAGAACCAGGAACTCAGTTTTATATGTTAAGTTTGAATTTCCCTTTAGACATCCAAGTAGAAATATCAAGGAAGCAGTTGGACACAATGGTCTTCGGTAAAGGGGAAGTGTTGGGGCTACAGGCAAGCATTTAAAAATCATAACTCATAAATGTAAGTACCACCCTTGGTGGTCAGCAGAGTATGACGCTAAGAAGAGGTAGTAGTGAGGAGGGAAACCCAGAAACCCAGTGCTTTATTGTCCAAATGGATTGTTGGTTTTTAGTCACTGAGTTGTGTCTAACTCTTTGCAACTCCACGGACTGTAAGCCCACCAGGCTCCTCTGTCCTCCACTATCTCCCAGAGTTTGCTCGCATTCGTGTCCATCGAGTTGGTGATGCTATCTATCTCTTCCTCCACCCCTTCTCCTTTTGCCTTCAGTCTTTCCCAGCAGGAGGGTCTTTTCCAATGAGTCAGCTCTTTACATCAGGTGGCCAAAATATTGGAGCTTCAGCTTTAGCAACAGTCCTTCCAATGAATTTTCGGGGTTGAGTTCCTTTAGGATTGACTGGTTTGATCTCCTTACTGTCCAAGGGATCTCAAGAGCCTTCTTCAGCACAGTTCAAAAGTATCAGTTCTTCAGTGTTCAGCCTTCTTTATGGTCCAGCTCTCAAATCCGTACATACTAGAAAAACCATAGCTTTGACTCCACAGACCTTTGTCAGCAAAGTGATATCTCTGCTTTTTAATATGCTATGTAGGTTTGTCATAGCTTTCCTTCCAAGGAGCAACATCTTTTAATTTCATGGCTGCAGTCAGCATTCACAGTGATTTTGGAGCCCCCCAAATAAACTTTACCACTGCTTCACTTTTTCACCTATCTTTGTTTTTTGAATGTTGAGTTTCAAGCCAGCTTTTTCACTCTCCTCCTTCACCTTTATCAAGAGGCTCTTTAGTTCCTCTTTACTTTCTGCCATTAGAATGGTATCATCTACATTCCTGAAGTTGTTGGTACCTCTCCCAGCAGTCTTGATTCCAGCTTGTGATTCATCCAGCCTGACATTTCAAATGATGTACTCTGCATAGAAGTTAAATAATCAGGGTGACAATATACAGCCTTGTTGTACTCCTTTCCCAATTTGAACCAGTCCATTGTTCCATGATAGGTTCTAACTGTTGCTTCTTGACCTGCATACAGGTTTCTCAGGAGATAAGTGAAGTGGTCTGTTATTCCCATCTCTTTAAGAATTTTCTACAGTTTATTGTGATCCACACAGCAGTGTAGTCAATAGATAAAATATATTTTTAAAAAAGCACTAAAATCTAACATTTTGACTCCACTTGTTTGACTTAGTATGACTAGAATGCTAGATTTCTAATTAAAACAATAGATATGCAACAAGCAACAAAGATTTACTCTATAGCACAGGGAACTGTAATCAAGATTTTGTAATAACCTATTAGTTCAGTTCAGTCGCTCAGTCATGTCCGACTCTTTGTGACCCCATGAACCGCAGCACGCAAGGCCTCCCTGTCCATCACCAACTCCCGGAGTTTATCCAAACTCATGTCCATTGAGTCAGTGATGCCATCTAGCCATCTCATCCTCTATTGTCCCCTTCTCCTCCTGCCTTCAATCTTTCCCAACATTAGGGTCTTTTCAAATGAGTCAGCTCTTCGCATCAGGTGGCCAAAATATTGGAGTTTCGGCTTCAACATCAGTCCTTTCAATGAACAGCCAGGACTGATTTCCTTTAGGATGGACTGGTTGGATCTCCTTGTAGTCCAAGGGACTGTCAAGAGTCTTCTCCAGCACCACAGTTAAAAGTCATCAATTCTTCAGCACTCAGCTGTCTTTATAGTCCAACTCTCACATCCATACATGACTACTGGAAAAACCATAGCCTTGACTAGACGGACTTTGTTGACAAAGTAATATCTCTGCTTTTTAAAATGCTGTCTAGGTTGGTCATAACTTTCTTTCCAAGGAGTAAGCGTCTTTTAATTTCATGGCTGCAGTCACCATCTGCAGTGATTTTGGAGCCCCCAAAAATAAAGTCAGCCACTGTTACCACTGTTTCCCCATCTAGTTGCCATGAAGTGATGGGACTGGATGCCATGATCTTAGTTTTCTGAATGTTGAGCTTTAAGCCAACTTTTTCACTCTCCTCTTTCACTTTCATCAAAGGCTCTTTAGTTCTTCTTCACTTTCTGCCATAAGAGTGATGTCACCTGCATATCTGAGGTTATTGATATTTCTCCCGGCAATTTTGATTCCAGCTTGTACTTCCTCCAGCTGAGCATTTCTCATGATGTACTCTGCATATAAGTTAAATAAGCAGGGTGACAGTATACAGCCTTGACGTACTCCTTTCCTAATTTGGAACCAATCTGTTGTTCCATGTCCTGTTCTAACTATTGCTTCCTGACCTGCATACAGGTTTCTCAAGAGGCAAATCAGGTGGTCTGGTATTCCCATCTCTTTCAGAATTTTCCACAGTTAATTGTGATACACACAGTCAAAGGCTTTGTCTTTGTCAATAAATTTTTTGTCAGTAAATTTGTCAATAAAGCAGAAATAGATGTTTTTCTGGAACTCTTGCTTTTTCAATGATCCAGCGGATTTTGGCAATTTGACCTCTGGTTCCTCTGCCTTTTCTAAAACCAGCTTGAACATCTGGAAGTTCACGATTCACGTATTGCTGAAGCCTGGCTCGGAGAATTTTGAGCGTTATTTTACTAGCGTGTGAGATGAGTGCAATTGTGTGATAGTTTGAGCATTCTTTGGCATTGCCTTTCTTTGGGCTTGGAATTAAGACTGACTTTTTCCAGTCCTGTGGCCACTGCTGAGTTTTACAAATTTGCTGCTGTATTCAGTGAAGCACTTTCACAGCATCATCTTTTAGGATTTGAAATAGCTCAACTGGGATTCCATCACCTCCACTAGCTTTGTTCATAGTGATGCTTCCTAAGGCCCACTTGACTTCACATTCCAGGATGTCTGGCTCTAGGTGAGTGATCATATCATCGTGATTATCTGGGTCGTGAAGATCTTTTTTGTACAGTTCTTCTGTGTATAATTGCTACCTCTTCTTAATATCTTCTGCTTCTGTTAGGTCCATACCATTTCTGTCCTTTATCGAGCCCATCTTTGCATGAAATGTTCCCTTGCTATCTCTAATTTTCTTGAAGAGATCTCTTGTTTTTCCTGTTCTGTTGTTTTCTTCTATTTCTTTGCATTGATCACTGAGGAAGGCTTTCTTATCTCTCCTTGCTATTCTTTGGAACTCTGCATTCAAATGGGTATATCTTTCCTTTTCTCCTTTGCTTTTCACTTCTCTTCTTTTCACAGCTATTTGTAGGGCCTCCTCAGACAGCCATTTTGCTTTTTTGCCTGTCTTTTTTTTGGGGATGGTCTTGATCCCTAATAACCTATAATGGAAAATAATCTGAAAAATTATATATGTGTATGTGTATAGCTGAATCACCTCTCTGTGCACCTGAAATATTGTAAGTCAATTGTACTTCAATAAAATCAATTTATTATGAAAAAAATAAGTAATCCAATGTGCCCAAAACTATTAAAAATAGAATGAAACAAGGACGTGGACTTAGCCTTTGGATTTGGCAGTCATTAGTGACCTCGGTGAGAACAGTTTCTGTGGAATGTTGGGTACAGAAGCCTGATGGGGTGGGTAGAAGAAAGAATGGAAAATGAGGAGGTGGTGATATTGAGTATAAATAACACTGTTGAGGAATTTTGCTATAAAGAGTAATTGGAAAATGGGGCAGTAGCTAGAGGTGGGTGTTGAGATTGAGGGTTGGTTATTTAATATTTAAGATGAGGCTATTTAAGCATTGTTATAAGCTGATGTTTATGTAAGTGATTTAAGCATTGTTATAAGCTTATGTTTATTTAAGCTATTTAAGCGTTGTTATAAGCTGTGAATATTCAGTGAAGAGGGAAAATTGCTGCTTCAGGAAAATCATAAGGTGAGTAAGAAGGGTGATCTAGTATTCGAGGCAAGAAGTTGGTCTTAGATAAGAACAGGAGTGAAGGCAGAGTATATGGACTTAGATACAGGTAGACTGGTAGATTTAAGGTAATTTAGCAAAAAAGCTCAAGAGGATTTTAATTACCTTAAATGGATGATTTGTACTGGAATCATGAGGTAACCACATGATTGTTATATCGATGGACATGAGTTTGAGTGGACTCTGGGAGTTGGTGATGGACAGGGAGGCCTGGCGTGCTGTGATTCATGGGGTTGCAAAGAGTCAGACACGACTGAGCGACTGAACTGAACTGAACTGAATGATAAAAGTGATCAAAATATATTTGAAAATCCTTGGGTGTCTTCACAAGCCAGAGGTCAGAAGTTATTCCCTTTTAATAGATGGAAAAGTGTGGGTGCCCCTAGGAGGCTGAGACCTCAGCTAAATCATGTGAAGACTCAAGAGTGATACAAAATAAGGCTCATGAGACCTGATTAGTCTTGTTTTTAAACTGATTAGGACTTGAGTACTGATTCTTCCCTTTAGAAAGGGGAATTTCCATGTCCTCGCTATTATAAACAGCAAATGAAACAACTGACAAAGAATTAATCTCAAAAATATACACGCAGCTCCTGCAGCTCAATTTCAGGAAAATAAATGACCCAATCAAAAAATGGGCCAAAGAACTAAACAGACATTTCTCCAAAGAAGACATACAGATGGCCAACAAACACATGAAAAAATGCTCAACATCCCTCATAATCAGAGAAATGCAAATCAAAACCACAATGAGATACCATTACACACCAGTCAGAATGGCTGCTATCCAAAAGTCTACATGCAATAAATGCTGGAGAGAGTGTGGAGAAAAGGGAACCCTCTTACACTGTTGGTGGGAATGCAAACTAGTACAGCCACTATGGAGAACAGTGTGGAGATTCCTCAAAAAACTGGAAATAGAACTGCCATATGATCCAGCAATCGCACTCCTGGGCATACACACCGAGGAAACCAGAATTGAAAGAGACACATGTACTCCAATGTTCATTGCAGCACTGTTTATAATAGCCAGGACATGGAAGCAACCTAGATGTCCATCTGCAGACGAATGGATATGTATTGGTACATATACACAATGGAGTATTTTTCAGCCATCAAAAAGAATGCATTTGAATCAGTTTTAATGAGGTGGATGAAATTGGAGCCAATTATACAGAGTGAAGTAAGCCAGAAAGAAAAACATCAATACAGTATACTAACGCATATATATGGAATTTAGAAAGATGGTAACCTGAACCCTGTATACGAGACTGCAAAAGAGACATAGGCATATAGAACAGTCTTTGGGACTCTGTGGGAGAGGGTGAAGGTGGGATGATTGGGGAGAACGGCACTGTAGCATGTATATTATCATAAGTGACCAGTCCAGGTTCGACGCATGATACAGGATGCTTGGGGCTGGTGCACGGGGATGACATGGAGGGAGGATATGGGGAAGAGGGAGGTGGGAGGGGGGTTCAAGAAAGGGAACACATGTACACCCGGGGCGGATTCGTGTCAATGTATGGCAAAACCAACCAATATATTAATGTAAGGTAATTTGCCTCCAATAAAATAAAAAAAAAGAAAGGGGAATTTAAGATTGAGAATATACTATAAAGTACTTTTAACTGGATAGGAAATTTATAATTGTTTTTCAAGGACAGTGAATATTAGATGTGCTGAGTCCTAATCACACCTGGTTTTACTGTGTTAGCCATTCCATCTCTAGTTTAGGAGTGGAGAAAAAGCAGAAAGAGGATTGTGAGGGCTTAACCATGGGCTGTGCTCACTCTTGAATGCCTGAGGAGTTTGCTGCAGTAGAAGACATCATTTTTCTTTGCCTAAGACATTAAAGGACAGAATTATTGCCACATTTGCTTTCTGTCATGGAGCTAATATAAAATCAAGATTCATTCTTTCCACTTCTCAGAGTCAAATCTGCCACTTTCGTATTCCACTGCATTTTTTTTTTTTTTAAGTTTGGAGGATAGGCATGTTGCAAGGAAGGCTAATGGACAAAAAAACTGGATTGGAAATTTCATCTGGAGACCATTTAGCATTTTAGGATGTAAAGTTATTCATGACTAAGTCTCTCATAGTAGAGGAGAGTGTGGAATAAATATTTTGGCTCTGAATGGTGACCTGGTTGCTCTGAATTTAAGTACAATGGAAGGAAGTACATCAGCTAAAGCAGTTGCTTAGCTTGCAGGCTGACAAATCCTCCCAAGTGAATTAATTTTAAGCCAATAGAGCAATATATAATTGTATATTATATAATCTAATATAGTCATCTTAAATATAGAACTTTAGTGATTAGAATACATTTTTAAGGAGTTGTGTGAAGAATTTCTTCATTTCTTTTATGTGAATTGATTATGAAAAAGTATATAATTCTGATAAAATTTCAAATTTTCCTCACTGGGAAATTTGAAAAGATTTGAACACATTCCTGTGAATATTTCAACTAGCCTCCTACTCTATTTTCAGCTGTCTTCAGTTCCTTATAGAACAAGGCAAAGAATTATGTAAACATAAAAAAAATTACTTGCGGATCACCTCTCATCATGGATTCAGCAGCATCTTTTGTTCTCTCTGTCAAAGCCTCAGTTAATATTAAGTTTCCACATATGCCAGCAGCTTTCCAGTTTCTAATTCCCAACAAAACCTTTGCTTGCTGGGCTTGATCTCCTAAAAAAAAGTGAAAACAGTACTTATCTCTTTAGGATTCTGATGTAATCAGACTAGACTGTTTTGTTGTTGAATTCTGTGGAGTTTTCTAGGATCAAATATGCTTCATGTGACTTGTACTTCCTTATATCTGAATGGCATAATTTTTGAGCCTGCTATTACTGTGCAGAAACCAGAATCAATTGAAGAACTAAGAGTCCAGTTCATGAAATTCATGAAATTTAAATAAATTTCATGAATACTGCCCACTAATTTTCATGACTTGCTCCTCCTACCTTAGGACCTTTATGTTTTCAACTCCCCTCACCAGGAGCACTGCATTTCTAGATCTTACCTGACTGGATGCTTTCCTATTCAGGTCTCCATCCAGAGGTCACGTCCTCAGGGAGGTCTTCTTGGCTGTTCTAACCTAAAGCAGCCCCTTCCCGTATTGTCATTTCACCATTTTATTTTCTTTGAAGTCCTTGTTGTTTTACAAAATTATCCTGTTCTGTTATTATCATCGTTAATTACCAGGATTACCGTTATTATCCTAACAAGAGTTCACAAATTGAGTTTTCCCTACATGCTTTATTCAAATCATTGTGTTTTATGCAACATTTTTGTAATGACAACTAGCATTCATTGACTGCTTACTACTCACCAAGCACTAGGTTAAGCATTTATTGTACTAAGCCAGGTCAGTGTCATCTCTCGCTTGGACTGCTGCAGTGGCTTCCTAACTGGCCACCCTTTTTTCATCTTAGCCTCCTTACGGTTCATGCCTGCATAGCAGCTAGTCATTCTTCTAAAACATAAGTCAGGTACATCATGATCAGCTTTCAGCATCATTCATGATTTTGGCCTTCCTCAGGTCTTCCCAGTGGCTTACAAGCTCCTGTGTCATCTCACCTCCCACCACCTCCTTGCTGTATCTCTGACCTCTCCTTGCCTTTTTCCCCTCTGGCCATGGTCTCCGAATCATCCTTTGCTCAAATTACCACCCATCCCCATGGTGTCATTTCTCCCTTCACTTAGGTTTCTGCTGAAATGTCACCTTCTCATAGAGGCCTTTCCCCACTCACTTATACCTCATTTCTCTTCACTCTGCATCATATTACTCATTTGTCTGTCTTCAGTAAATACCTGTCGAGTGTTTACTAAATACCAGGTCCTGTTCTTGACAGTGGGTATGTGAAGTCAGTACAATGTGCAGAATCCCTGTTGGCATGGAGATATGGGATAGGCATAAAATAGACTAAATAAATAGGAAGCCCGCAAGGTCACTTTGGGAAAGCTAAAGCAAACGAAAGGCTCAGGTTGATGGGACAGGAGAGGGAGAGTTAAGTTTACTGTAGGGCAGTTGGGGGAGGCCTAGGGGAGACAATGGACATTTTGCAAAGTCCTGAAGAAAGTGAGGGAGCGAGCGATGTGAATAACTACATGGAAGTGTGTTCTGGATGGAAGGAACATTAAGTTTGAAGGCTCTGAAGGGAGAGCATGTCTAAAATATTCGAGCAGCAGCAGGGAAGGCTGTAGCTGGAGGACAGGAGCCAGTGGGGGAGGGAGGTATGGCTAGAGAAATGACAGGGGTGCCAGATAATAGCACTCAGCGCACCCCGCCTCCGTCTGGGAGATTTTGCACAGAGAAGCCTCCCGAGCTGACATGTCTGGCCCTTGTGTGGAAAATAGACTTTCGGGGAGCAAGGTTTGAAATAAAGGGTCCAGTTAGCCCTGAAAAGATTGGAGAGGGAAGGGTCAGGTCAGGATGGCAGAGTAGAGATAGTGAGACCGAATTGTGGTCTAGATATATTTTGAAGGTCAGTCCTGTATGTTTACTAAGAAATTGAGAAACAGAGCAATCAAGGCTGTTTCTTGCCAAGGTATTAAATCCAGGCCACTGGAAGGATGTAGATGCCAGTACTGACATGGGGAGGCAGTAAAGGGACAGATTTAAAGTGGAAAGAAGGCCATGATCAGGACCTCAGTCAGTACTGTGGAGCTCTTGTGGGCTTGAGAAAAGGCTGCTCCTGTAGACTGGTTCAGTAGGCACTGTCAGAGTGAACTGGATGTTAGGCCCCATTCCTTCCCTTGGCAGGGCCTCTCTGTGCACAGTTGTAGGCAGTGGCATTAGTCAGGGACTTTGCTCTGGGCCGTGGTAAGTTTGTAGCCACTGAGATGCTGATTGGGCTGCTGGGTGTGAGTTTGGAGTTCAAGGAGGCAGAGAGAACTGCAGATGCAAGGCTGTGTCATGAGACCACTCCTAGCTGTTTTATCTTTATATTTTTTATATATTTGTGTGTGTATTACATTATACATTCAGTTCAGTTCAGTTCAGTCGCTCAGTCGTGTCCGACTCTCCGTGACCCCATGAATCACAGCACGCCAGGCCTCCCTGTCCATCACCAACTCCCTGAGTTCACTCAAACTCATGTCCACAGAGTCGGTGATAACATCCAGCCATCTCATTCTTGGTCGTCCCCTTCTCCTCCCGCCCCCTAGGTATGCTTTATTTACTCACTCATTGTCTCCGCCATCACCGTGTAAGCTCGAGGTGATCCGTGTCTGTGTTTACTACTCAGTTGTATACCCAGACCCAGCTCAGTGCCTGGCACCTGAGCACTGATTAACATGGTTGGATGAATACACTAATTGGGGTACCACTGCTTTCTACTTGTCCTGTGGGTTTCATGAAATCGAGTGCATGGCCTTGAGGTCTAATTGTCAGTTTGTCAGACATTCCGTTTTCTGCTCAGTACTTCAAATCCAAAGAGGTTTTAAAACCCTCACCACTGAAAACCATTTGTTAAGTGATTACCAAAAGGAAACCTGAGTTCCAAGAGGCCATAATGCTTAATCAGGATTGTCTTGCAGCCAAAAACACATGCTAAAATGATGGGGAAACTTGAAGGGAAATGATCCTGGTTTAGATAGCAAATTCCTTTCACGGTGATTCTGAGCTTCTGGCCTATTCTTGAGGGGACTGTTAACACTTCGCTTTCACATTTAGGTTTGCTTGTTGGTGAGGGTTTACTTTTAACTTTGATGCATTGAGGGTAAGAATTCCAATTTTATGAGAGGAGGTAAAGGGTGACTTGATTCAGTACTTCTGTTGCATTTATGCATTTAGACTTAAGACAGGGGAAGATAGATGCCCAAGACCTCAGCTTTTTTATTTGGAATGGTCAGTAATGGCTTTGCACCTGAGGTGAGGTTTGAAATGGCTCTGTGTTCTTATCTATTGTTGTATGATGACAGACCACTCCCAAATTCTAGTATTAAGGCTCATAAGACTATGGTTTAGCTAAACTTGATGGGACCCACTCATGAGTGGAGTAAGCAACTGCTTAACTTGGCTGGGCTGTCTCACATATCTGGTGCCTCAGTCTGGTCTAACATGGCTCTGGCTGGGATAACTGGGCTGCCATCCTGCAGTAGGCTAGACCAGACTTACTTACATGGTATGATTTCAAGAGCTAGACCGGAAATGCCCAAAGCTTCTTGAGGCTTTAGCCTGGACCTGGCATAGCATACCTTCTACCAAATTCCACTGGTCAGAACACGGTTGAAGAAATAGATTCCACTCATGATGGAGAAGCTGTACAGTCATATTGCAAGAGTGTAGTTAGAGACCATTAATTGGAGCTATCAGTCTAATAGATGGCTTGAAGGATAAGTAGGTAGGGTTTAGAAGGAGGGCATGAAGTTACTGGTGTGAACCTCCTCTGGTCTAAAGAAGAATGCAACTCAACTATCCTGCATCCCACCTCCCTAATGTCTGAGAAACACAAGAAGTATAAACTTCTCTATTGGCTTGTAGGTTTTAATTAATTTCATTGAATTTTAATTAATCTCATTGAAAGTACATCTTTCTTGAGAAGGTTTCATAAAATATATATACACACACTACACTGTTTTCCAAGATGCATGGCATACAGTCATATTTCTTGTAGTTATCTTGATCATGTTGGTGTTTTCACAAGTAATGATTGTCTCCTTCTCTTGTAGGATTATGCCCATATGTTGACCTGTGTTACTGAAAGAGAAAAGTTTATTGTGCCCATCAAAGCTAGAGGTGCACGAGCCATCATAGATTTTCCTGACAAGCTGAATTTTTCCACTTGCCCTGTCAAATACAGCACTCAGAAGATCCTGCTGGTACGAAACATTGGCAACAAAGATTCTGTGTTTCACATCAAAACTCATAGGTATGCATTCCTTCAGCTCTTGGTTTTGATTGATTCTAGCTAAATCTAGTCCACACATGTAATTTCCCAGAGTAGCAGTCAAGATGCAACTGCTTATTACAATCTTCAGTTGCAAGGATGGGAGGGGGTCAGGCTTCCTCTTCATCCCATGAGAAAACCAAAATTCAAGATTACCTGTTTGGGTAGGGTAGTTTTCTGAAATTTTGGATAAGAGACTGAGCAATAGAGAGATTGTATAACTTGCTCAAGAGCACACAGCTAGTAAGCGAAGGTGTTCAATGTTAATCTGATTATTTATTTGGTAGCTACAGTGTAGTAGACAGTGAGACAGTACAAATATGGCCTTCAAAGACCTCTCTTACAAGGCAGGAAAGAACAGTTGTTATGGGACATGAAAATGCTGGCTGATTAGCAGGGCCATAATAAGAATGGCCAGCTTGGGAAGACAGGAGACAGAAGGTCAAGTTCTTTTCTGTGGCTTTTTGAAAGATAGTGCAGGTCCTGGGCTGGATCATGAATTCCTTTTCATAAGGGCTTTATCTGTGGAATCCTTTGCTAGTTTAAGGATACATCTCTTCAGAAAGGATTAGCGTTTACTTCTGCCTGGTTACCAAAGGTAAGAACACATAGACTGCCCTTCTGGGAATTTCTTGGCTTAGGGTTTCTTGGACTGAACATGCATGTCCGAACCTCAAACCTGCAGAAGACAAGTGTCCAATATGAATTCCCTAGAGTCCCTATTTCCCTCCCTCAGAACTGAGATAGACATTTTTCCTTGTGCTAATGTTTTGGTTGCCTTTGACATGTCTCAGGTTTATATGGGGATTTTGTTACCAGTCCCCCTGACGTCACCATTCCAAGCCCTTGTCTCTTGCTTTAGCAGGGCTGTAAAACCCAGGCTTCAAGGGCTCAGTAGCCTACTGCTCTGGTTCTTATTTTCCTGAGGATTTGAATCCTGTGGATTTGTCATTTCTTTTTTCTTTTTAAACACACTTAGCTATACATTTACCTAAGTTATTTTTTTTTATCCAGACTTCCTAGGTATTTTCTGTTGGGAGAGTTTTCAGGTTACTTGGTCTGCTATGTTATAAGTAGCAGGGGTGCCATAATATAGGTTGAGGCACATCCCACAGGAGGGAATTCGTGCTTATTCTTACATGTGTCCCAGGAGCATCACTGTCTGTAAACCAGTTCATGTAGATTCAAGTTTCTGTCTGGTATCATTTGTTCCTGGCTGAAATCTACGTTAATATTTCTTGCAGGACAAATCTAATGGATATTCTATCAGTTTTTGTCTATCTGAAGAGAAAGCATATTGTCTTCATTTTTGAAAGGATTTTTCTCTATAGAATTGTGACTTCTGTATACATTTGATGATATAGAATTATATATATATATATATATTTAGTACTTGAAAGATGTCACTTTATTGGTTTTTTCCTTACATTTTTCTAATGAGATTTTAGAGATTTCTAACTTTGTTTGTCTATAGGTAATTATATCTTTTTCTTGGGCTACCTTCAAGATTTCTGAAGATATTTGGTTCTTAGCAGTTTAAATGTGATGAATCTAGGTGTGGATTTTGGTTTTGGTTATTTTTTGTTTTAAGAATTTTATTTTGCGTATATTTTGTTTTGCTTATAATCCTGCATGACGTTCTCTGAGCTTCTTGGATCTTTCACTATTTTTGGAAAATATCAGCTATTATCTCTTCAAACATGTCTTTTGCTTTTGCTCCATCCTCTTTCATCATTTCTTCTGCTTGTAGGAATGCCCTGTCTGCTAAAGGTGAACTCCTCAGCACATGTCTCATTTTAATTAGGAGCAGGGCATTGTCCATTTTTGTTTGCTCTGCAATGTCAGCTCTCTAATGGGTTTGAGAAAAATTGTGATTTTGTGGTTTATCTGGTTTTTTTCATTGTTAGGGTAGGAGAAACACCCTTTCAAGCTTTCTACCTCCTGGGTGGAAGCAGGACTCTGACCCACTTTAGATAAATCAGTCAGCAGAAGCAAAGGAAAAACTCTTATAAATCAGTGTCTGCTCAGATTTTCAAAGTACTTATAAAGCTTTTGTTTGCATTTTGTGGTGAGACTCGTATTTTTATTGAAGGGAAGGGAGCAGGTTGTTCAGCTGGCTCACTGTCACTTAGAAAGAACCAATCTCTTTACATTAAGAAAAAAGACCCTTCATAACCGCCATTCATAATACACATTAAAAACTTCCTGTTACATTGATATTGTTCCAGTGAAAGAGAGAATCCACATGAGGTGGAAAAACAAACACAGGCAGCGTATCTTCCTGAATTGTTTGGCTGAATCTTCAAAACTACACATAAATGGCAATACATTCATATAAAGTAAAACGAAATCACAGATTTAATAGTATGAAGTTGCAGGAAAAGATCTAAAACTTCTGTATCCGTACAACTGAAAGTGAATCATAATGTAGAAGCACTTCTAAGGTAAAATGGTGAGCTAACTCAAGGACTAGCCAGGAATCATAATGATGTTAGAAACTCATAGTCCCACATTTTAATTTTACAGATGAAAGAAGTAAGGTCTGAGAAGGGAAATGACTTATTCAAGTTCTCCCAGTAAGTTAATAATAAAACTTGGATTAAAAACAAACATGGGCCAGTTCTGGCCTTGTTTACCTTAAGATCCATTCCTTGCCCTTCAGACTTTGCTCAGCATCAGTATTGGGCTGTGTTAGCCCCCTAGCCTACGTTAGCCCCCCTAGCCTGCGGACCTGCTGGATGCCAGCTGTGTTTGTCCAGGGGGGTGGGAACTAGAAGGAAGTTGGAGAGTGGGAAGAAGTCACAGTATTTCTCTTTCTCCCTCTCTGACTTCAGTAGAGTCCCCAGCAAGTAGCTGCATCTCCTCTACCGTTCTTGCTCCTGTCAGACAGACTTACCATGGTTCTAACTTCCACCTGGTCCCCAGGATCTGCTAACACTTCCTCCTCTCCTTTTGTCTCCAGCCCAGTGATGGAAGTGGCTTACTGCTGTTACCAATCCCTGAGCTAGTTTACCATCTTAAGTTGGGCTTTTCATAGCTTTCATCTTCTATATAATCAAATCTTTCAGTTGAATTTCCTGTTCATTTTTGTTTTCATGTGTAGATTCTGCACCAAATGGTACTTTTATGTTCTTTCCTCTAAATGTGTGTATTCCAACCATGATGTCGATTCTGTGAGTTACTTCCAAATCCTTCCAATAGATCCCCTTTCTGTCTAAGTTAGCCAGAATTGGTTTCTGAAGAATGCAGCTGATTTTGTGGTCATATCATATTAAATCCGAATGTCTGGGGAGATCCCCTGATGACTATTCTAAAAAACGCATAGTTGATTATGCTGTCCAGGCAGGACTGAGGACCCCTCTTTCATTGACAACATGATTGTCAACAGACATAGTGGAGCAGTAATAGTTAGGGAAAGCAAAAAGTCTTGCTTCTTTTATGGTCATTATGCAGTTAGAAATATCTCTCAGGAAATTGTTTAAAAAAAGCAAATCATGTTATTTTCATTGAAATAATAGTTTAATTAATGGCTAAGTTTATAAATAACAAAAAATACTCTCTTTATGTATCTTTTGCTCCCATTAGCATATGAGCTTCTCAAATGCAAGGATTTTATCTCTTCTAATTTGTATGTCCCCAGCATCTAGCAAAGTGTCTAGAATAAATAAGTGTTCAATAAATGTTTATAGGATGCCTAACCAACAGTATATCACAACAGCAGAGCTACAACTATAAACCTCTACAATAATTTAAAATAAAAAACATGCTCCAAGTACTATAAAAGAGGCATAATGTTTTTTTACACTATAAAAGGAGCCTCAATGTGCTGTAAAATATACAGAGAACACAAACAATACATTTTCAACTTTATTACAGATTTGACCTAAAACTCTTGTAGGTACCAGAATAACTTTGACTATTAAAGTAGGATTAATTTTGGAAGGTGAAATAGAATGAAGAAACAATTTCAAAATCTAAAATCTCAATTTAGGAATCAATTAATAAGAAAGATTCTCTAAAGGAAAAAAAATACTAATTTTATATTCAGTGTTTAATATAATACAACCAATATTTAGTCTTCTGCTAAAATATTGAATCATTTGGATGGGATCATTTTAGTTCTTATGAGCAGTTCATAGTGAATTGAACAAAAACTCAAAATCTTTCTCATGGCTCATGATTTTTCACAAACCTGAATTCCCTCCCTGATCAAGTGTGCAGTATTAATGAGGATGTGATATCAAAACCAGACATTCTGGTAGACAGAGCCAGCCTTAGACCTCGGAGGAACAACACCTTTTACCTCTTTGTAAGATCATTTTCTGGTACTTGGTATTCTCTAGCCTTTTCAGTCTGTCTGCCTTTAGTAAATTGAAGTACAGAATCAAATTATAGACATGTTTAAGCACCAGAACTTAACACACTCTCTCCAATTAATGTCTGATTTATTGAGGAAGCTTAGGCAGCTCTAAGTAGCACTGGCTCTCCCAGGTGACTTTCTAACCTCTGAAGAAGTTTAGTGTAATATAGGCCCAACAATTAGCACAAAAAGGAAGAAACTGTTACCACTGTTTAGAATTAGGATTTCTAGAGGTCCTAAGAAGAGTCCCTTTGTCCACAGAAAATTAACTTAGGTTCTGTAATGTAATACTAATTCATCCCAAAACTGTTATTTTGCTACTGAGAAATGTTTGAAAAGAAAATGAAAACACAGTGTAGGAAGAAAAATATTAGGACGTAGGGAAGCAGAGAGAGAAGAAAATACTACAGTGTTTTTCTCAAAGCCAGGGAGCTGGGGCCAGTTCTTGATTTTTCTGAGCCTTTAAGGAAGGAAAGAATTTTAAAGACAGTAAGACTCACCTTCATCTTCCATCAAGTAGAAATTCTTGAGATACCAGAAGTCTGCTCTTTCTGTATTTCACCGAAATGGTAGAAAGATTAAATAAAAATTAGATATATTTTAAATTTCCCTTTAAAAGTTGGTTATAATTCAATTCAACATGTTTTGAGAGGCTCTTATGAGTAAATAGCTGTGCATGGGTTGGTGAGAGACACAAAGATAAATCTAACCAGGTGGTTTCCACAGTCAGGGATAGTTTGGGGAGATAGGGAGAACTTGAACTTGAGGGCAGGCTTCCATCCCTGCTGTACCACTCACTAGGTGGGTAGCATTGGGCCGGTTGCATATGCTTTTAAAGCAAACATTTCTCATGTCTAAAATGCAAATAACAGGACCTGCTTTCTCAAGGTTTTTGAGGATTAAAAGAATTGACATATATGAAATGCCTACTATAGTATCCAGCATAGAGTACATGCTCTTGAAATTTTGTTTGCTTTCTCTTTCCTTTCAAAAGTCTCTAGTTATTGAGAGAGACAGGCATGAAAACTTATAGTACAAAGTAAAAATAAAGTTACAGCTTCCCCTGAGAGGAAGGAGATTTTATTAATAAGAGGAAGAATCCAGAAAGATTCAATTTAAGAGGTAACTCTGAGTCTGGGCTCTGATAGGTGACTTTGGAAGGAGTATGATGGGGGAAAACAGTGAATGTTTCTATACAACTCAAGCAGTTCTGGAATGTTTATGTAGGGAGCACTGTCTGGCTGGAAGGAAGAGGAGATGCACTGCTAGGGAAGGTTATGGGTGAAGAGACTAAAGCCTTCCCATCCTGTCCACCCCAGCCTGATGTGAAATGTGACAGGTATACAGGACATTTGGACGGATGTATCTATTTAATGAGAAAGCCCAAACTGGTTGGAAACAGATTTCTTGGGACTTTAAATGTCTAGGACTTTGAACTTTATTACATAAATGATGGGGGCCACTGCAGGTGTTTGAACAAGGTGTTACGTCCTCTGTGTGTTTTTCACAGTATCTCTGGGGCAGAGTGAAGGATTGAAAGGACAACGATAAACACCTGATCTCATCTGAATTCTGAAGATCATCCTCTGTCTCCTTTGCCATCTAGGGGCTGCCAGTAGCAATAACAAAAATAATAACAAACATCTGTTTAGCTCTTCCTACGTGCCAAACTTATTCTAAGCACTTTACCTCTGTCAGCTCCTTTAATTCTCACTACAATCTAGTGAAATAGGTTCTGTCATTACCTCATTTTGCAGATGAGGAGACTGAAGGTTGAGTAACTTACCCAAACTCATGACTGATCTGGGTTTTGAACTTATTCAGTTGACTCCAGGCTAGTAAAGACTACCTTATGGTGCCCCTACGGCAGTGCCTGGAGCTCATCGGAGGATTGGTGCTGAAGGTACAGGAAAAGGACAGACAAAGGAATGAGAAAGTGGTGAAAGAAAAGGGCAATCCAAGTAGAGAGCACCAGAGAATATTAACAATTGTCCATGGTAGGAAGCACTTGAGATCCTGCAATGATAATCTCAGGTACCACCAAGTGCTACCCAGATTATAAGCTCCGTACCCTCAAAGAAGAAAGGTTAGGTTTTCTGAAATTAAGTTCATTATCTAAGGGAAGATTTTAAGGAATGAAGACTCTAAAAATGCTCGCATTGAAGTAAATAATCAGAAACAGCTTAGCCTGCCAGATACATTGTCCAGCACATTACTTTGAAAAACAAGCAATTTAAAGAAGTGAAATGGACCATGGAAAGAATTAAATGGTCTGGGTTTCCTGTTTAAAAAGAAGAACTCTGCGAGTTATTTAAAGTACATCGCGATCAGATCCACCTTCTCTCTTACTGCTCCTTTCCAGGGCAATTAAACTCAATTATTTTCTGTTCCCAGATCTACCCTACCTCCTCATAATGTCTCCTTGCCTAAATTCTATTTTCAAGAGACAGATGTCCCCTTTCCAAATGCTCTCCATCCTTTTCCAGCTTACTCTCACCCAGGAGGCTGACCTCTCTAAGAGGTCAGTAGGCTCCTATGCCTTTGGCTTTTGGTTGGGTCAGTCGGTGGGAGCCCCAGCAGGCAATCAGACAAAGGATATGAGGTCAAGACACTTTTTACCCTAGAGTCTTATGTGTGAGGCCCCCTGGAATGACTGTAACTCTTGACTAAAGCCCTTGGAGCCTTCTCTTAGGCCACTGGGGGGTTTCAAAACCACTCCTCCTTCTAGACTTTTTGGGTATTTGTGCTCTTTGGTAAGTGTTCTACTGTTAATAACCCTGGGTGATCATATCATCTCTTGTAGTTTCCCAATATCCTTTCATCCTTTTATTATAAATAGACCCTTTGTTAAACTGTGCTCATCTCATCCTCATGCAGTTGTGTGATCACTTTCCTTTTGAGACTTTGATATGGTTTTTCCCATTGTAAAACCTTCTCTTCTGTGAACTCTTCCCAAAACTTGGTTTTTATCTCTTTGAAGGTACTGTTCTTTTGCAAATTACAGTATTTGCATACATGTTATAAGTCCATCCTTCACTGGAATCACTCAGTGAATGTTCAAAGAATGGCTAAACGGCAAGAATAGAAGCAAGACTATTGTGCACCATTTAAGTTTTTCTTACATTTGTTGTTCTATATCTGTTATTAAGTTTTTCCACATTAAGGAGAAAGTATAATTCTGAATCACTGAATTCTGGTGTAAGGTGTGCTCTGTTTGCAGACCTGGAACTCATGTTTCCTCTCCCCTTCCCCTCACACTAGTCCACAGTGTGTTCTGATGGTGTGTGTCTCCATTTGTGTTGCAGGCCCTTCTCTGTAAAGCCATCTGTTGGAACTCTTAATGTAGGGGAGTCCATGCAACTGGAAGTGGATTTTGAACCACAGACTGTGGGCAATCACAGTGAAAGACTTATTGTGCATTACGACACAGGTATGCATTATTCTTTGGTAAAAGTTCTACATGTTATGAAAGGTTGGATGGAAAACATGATTAAGCAAAGTAGGAAATGGTTATTTTGAATGCGTTAGATTAAAGCTAAGACCCACAAGGTAAAGAACTAAAGAGTAAATGCTTCCAACAGAAATAATGTTGAGTCACATATAAATCCCACCTACCAGTTTCTCCAGTGCTTGAAAGCCTGAGAAATACAGGGCTCAGAAGGAAGGGAAGGAACCAGTTACCCAGAAGTTACACTGGTAGACTGAGGTTATTTATATGTAAATACAAACTTGAAGTTAACTTAATATTCCTTGGGCTTTCAGTTTACTGCTGCCTTTGTCTAATATTTAAAAAATATAAACTCTAGTTCAAAATGTTCTTCTCTGTGCCCTCTAGTCTGTGTAAGATCTGGTTATTTAATCCTTAGAATATGCAAATGTCTTACTTAGCATCTTACTTAAATCTGGGGCTTTGTTGCTGCTAGCATTTTCTTAAAGGCCCCACCCTGCATAATAATGAATATTCACTTACTGTTTTTGCAGCTGTTTGGTCTGTGGTTAGGTAGGTTGCGTGTACATTATGCCAGTCTCCAAAGTTGGTTTGCAAATTAATATATGTTATCTTGTTGTTGTTGTTCAGTCCCTAAGTTGCATCTGACTCTTTTGAGACCCCATGGACTGTAGCCCACTAGGCTTCTCTGTCCTACTATTTATTATTTCATGATTTTTCTCACTTTTTCTCATTTCTTCTTTACCCATTTAGATTGATTGACCCAGATTGTCTGCATCAGAAGGGCACTGTAGGGAGAAAACAGTGCACAGTCAGGGAAAAATCAGCAAATAACATCTAGGTCACAGTTCAGAATTGCTGGCTTTGTGGATGTGTGTCTGAGCAGGACCAATCAAGCCCTTGCTTAAGGACCTGTGGGTAAGTGGTCCTGGCTCCACAAAGCCCAGCGTAACAGCAACTCAAAATCAGTGGCACAGTCTATATTTATC
Source organism: Moschus berezovskii (assembly GCF_049115385.1). Lineage (NCBI taxonomy): Eukaryota > Metazoa > Chordata > Mammalia > Artiodactyla > Moschidae > Moschus > Moschus berezovskii. The sequence goes on along the minus strand of NC_142481.1, from coordinate 23,390,470 downwards.
TTTAAGGAGTGGCGGCTGCGCTTTGCTGGAGCAGCCGTGAAGAGATACCCCACGTCCAAGGTAAGAGAAACCCAAGTAAGGTGGTAGGCGCTGAGAGAGGGCATCAGAAGGTAAACAGACTGAAACCATAATCACAGACAACTAACCAATCTGATTACATGGACGACAGCCTTGTCTAACTCAATGAAACTAAGCCATGTTGTGTGGGGCCACCCAAGATGGATGGGTCGTGGTGGAGAGGTCTGACAGAATGTGGTCCACTGGAGAAGGGAATGTCAAACCACTTCCATATTCTTGCCTTGAGAACCCTGTGAACAGTATGAAAAGGCAAAAATATAGGACACTGAAAGTGGAACTCCCCAGGTTGGTAGGTGCCCAATATGCTACTGGAGATCAGTGGAGAAATAACTCCAGAAAGAAAGAAGGAATGGAGCCAAAGCAAAAACAACACCCAGTTGTGAATGCGACTGGTGATAGAAGCAGGGTTTGATGCTGTAAAGAGCAATATTGCATAGGAACCTGGAATGTTAGGTCCATGAATCAAGGCAAATTGGGAGTGGTCAAACAGGAGATGGCAAGAGTGAAGATCGGCACTCTAGGACTTAGCGAACTAAGATGGACTGGAATGGGTGAATTTAACTCAGATGACCATTACATCTACTAATGTGAACAGGAATCCCTTAGAAGAAACGGAGTAGCCATCATGGTCAACAAAAGAGTCCGAAATGCAGTACTTGGATGCAATCTCAAAAACGACAGAATGATCTCTGTTCGTTTCCAAGGCAAACCATTCAATATCATGATAATCCAAGTCTATGCCCCGAGAAGTAACACTGAAAAAGCTGAAGTTAAATGGTTCTATGAAGACCTACAAGACCTTCTAGAACTAACACCCAAAAAGGATGTCCTTTTCATTATAGGGGACTGGAATGCAAAAGTAGGAAGTCAAGAAACCCCAAATTTGGCCTTGGAGCACGGAATGAAGCAGGGCAAACGCTAACAGAGTTCTGCCAAGAGAAGGCACTGATCATAGCAAACACCCTCTTCCAACAACACAAGAGAAGACTCTACACATGGACATCACCAGATGGTCAACATCAAAATCAGATTGATTATATCCTTTGCAGCCAAAGATGGAGAAGCTTTATACAGTCAGTAAAAACAAGACTGGGAGCTGACTGTGGCTCAGATCATGAACTCCTTATTGCCAAATTCAGACTGAAATTGAACAAAGTGGAGAAAACCAGTAGACCATTCAGGTATGACCTAAATCAAATCCCTTATGACTATATCATGGAAGTGAAAATAGATTTAAAGGACTAGATCTGATAGAGTGCCTGATGAACTATGGATGGAGGTTCATGACATAGTATAGGAGACAGGAATCAAGACCATCCCCAAGGAAAAGAAATGCAAAAAAGCAAAATGGCTGTCTGAGGGGGCCTTACAAATAGCTGTGAAAAGAAGAGAAGCGAATAGCAAAGGAGAAAAGGAAAGATATACCCATTTGAATGCAGAGTTCCAAAGAATAGCAAGGAGAGATAAGAAAGCCTTCCTCAGTGATCAATGCAAAGAAATGGAGGAAAACAATAGAATGAGAAAGACTAGAGGTCTCTTCAAGAAAATTAGAGATACCAAGGGAACATTTCAAGCAAAGATGGACTCAATAAAGGACAGAAATGGTATGGACCTAACAGAAGCAGAATATATTAAGAAGAGATGGCAAGAATACACAGAATAACTGTCCAAGAAAGATCTTCATGACCCAGATAATCACGAAGGTGTGATCACTCACACTCACCTAGAGCTGGACATCCTGGAATGTGAAGTCAGGTGGGCCTTAGGAAGCATCACTACAAACAAAGCTAGTGGAGGTGATGGAATTCCATTGAGCTATTTCAAATCCTAAAAGATGATGTTGTGAAAGTGCTGTACTTAATATGTAAGCAAATTTGGAGAACTCAGCAGTGGCCACAGGACTGGAAAAGGTCAGTTTTCATTCCAACCCCAAAGAAAGGGAATGCTAAAGAATGCTCAAACTACCACACAATTGCACTCATCTCACACGCTAGTAAAATAATGCTCAAAATTCTCCAAGCCAGGCTTCAGCAATATGTGAACCGTGAACTTCTAGATATTCAAGCTGGTTTTAGAAGAGGCAGAAGAACCAGAGATCAAATTGCCAACATCCGCTGGATCATCGAAAAAGCAAGAGAGTTCCAGAAAAACATCTATTTCTGCTTTATTGACTATGCCAAAGCCTTTGACTGTGTGGATCACAATAAACTGCGGAAAATTCTGAAAGAGATGGGAATACCAGACCACCTGACCTGCCTTTTGAGGAACCTGTATGCAGGTCAGGAAGCAACAGTTAGAACTGGACATGGAACAACAGACTGGTTCCAAATAGGAAAAGGAATACATCAAGTCTGTATTTTGTCACCCTGCTTATTTAACTTATATGCAGAGTACATCATGAGAAACGCTGGGCTGGAGGAAGCACAAGCTGGAATCAAAATTTCTGGGAGAAATAGCAATAACCTCAGATATGCAGATGATACCACCCTTATGGCAGAAAGTGAAGAAGAACTAAAGAGCCTCTTGATGAAAGTGAAAGAAGAGAGTGAAAAAGTTGGCTTGAAGCTCAACATTTAGAAAACTAAGATCATGGCATCTGGTCCCATCACTTCATGGCAAATAGATGGGGAAACAGTGGAAACAGTGGCTGACTTTATTTTTTGGGCTCCAAAATCACTGCAGATGGTGATTGCAGCCATGAAATTAAAAGATGCTTACTCCTTTGAAGGAAAGTTATGACCAACCTAGGCAGCATATTAAAAAGCAGTGATATTACTTTGCCATCAAAGGTCAGTCTAGTCAAGGCTATGGCTTTTCCAGTGGTCATGTATGGATGTGAGAGTTGGACTATAAAGAAAGATGAGCACTGAAGAATTGATGCTTTTGAACTGTGGTGTTGGAGAAGACTCTTGAGAGTCCCTTGGACCGTGAGGCGATCCAACCAGTCCATCCTAAAGGAGATCAGTCCTGAATGTTCATTGGAAGGACTGATGTTGAAGCTGAAACTCCAATACTTTGGCCACCCAATGCAAAGAGCTGACTCATTTGAAAAGACCCTGATGCTGGGAAAGATTGAGGGCAGGAGGAGAAGGGGACAACAGAGGATGAGATGGTTGGTTGCCATCACTGACTCAATGGACATGGGTTTGGGTGAAGTCTGGGAGTTGGTGATGGACAGGGAGGCCTGTTGTGCTGCGGTTCTTGGGGTCACAAAGAGTCCAGCGCAATTGAGCAACTGAACTGAACTGAACTGAGTGTGTCCACAATTCACTGGCTGCTAGCCAGACAGATGTAGCCTGGACTTAGCTTAAGCAGAAGGGGGAAGTTTCTGCACTGGTAACCCAAAGGTGGAAGATTAAAAGCAGAGTCCATAAACCATCATGGATGTCAGTTTTTCAAAGTAGTGCCATTTTAGTCGCCCACTGACAAAGCATGGTAGTTCCATTTGCTTCACACCCTTGCCTGGCCACAGTGTTGTATTGTTCATTTTAGGCATGCTGGATATATAAAGTGATGTCTTCTGTTGGTTTTAGTTTTTATTTCTCTAATGATTAATGATATTGGGCACCTTTTCATGTGCTTGCTGGCTTTTAATTTATCTTTTAAAATTAAGTTTCAAGTCTTTTGCTCATTTTTTATTGTTTTTCCTTTTGTCATTAATTTGTAAGAGTACTTTACGACTTGTTATTCTGAATACTAGTCATCTGTCAAGTGTATGTATTGCTAATCTTCTGTTCCATTCTGTAGATTGCCTTTTCATTTCCCTAATGATATTTCTTGACAAGCTGACATTTTTAATTTTGATGAAATCTCTATTATAATTTTTTTTCTTTTAAGATTAATGCTTTTTGCCTTCTTGCCAAGAAATCGCTGCCTTTTCCAGGATCATGAATATGTTCTCTTGTGTCCACTTTTATAAGGGCAGTAGTTTTGGCTGCTTTGTTTAAGTTAATGATTTATCTTTTATTTCAATTTTGCATATGTGTCAGGTGCGGACCTTGCTTCTTTACTTTTACCCTGTGGGTTATTAGCTGATCTCCTTTTTATTATTCTGGAATTCCAACTACTTACTATATTATTCTATTATTTATTCTACTATTTGTCTATTATTTATTCCTTTTAATCTGTATTTTATGTTTCCCATTTTTTTTGTAGACTTCTCTGAATGCCTCCTATGCATTTTCCCATTTATTAATTTCTTCTTCAGTGAATACCCATCTGCTGAGTTTTAATTTTTCAATTATTTATAATTATTTTAATTTCTGAAAGTTTATTTGGTTCTGTCAAATCTGATTGCTCTCTACTCTTATTTTTCATATTTCCCTTTTATTTCTTTAATATAGTAAATATAGTTATATTGTATATTTGGTAATTCAGACATACTAAGTGTGCCCATCTATTTATTTATTTTGTTGTTTGCTGTTTCTTATGGTTTTCTATCATGGTATCTGGTAGAGGAGGAAAAATCTCTTTTTTCCTCTGTTTTATTTTTTGAGATGTGGTCCCTGTAACAAAGGACAGATTAACAAGAGAAGAACATAAAAATATTTTTAATATAAATTTTATGTGATATGTGAGCAGCTGGTAAAGAATTCACCTGCAATGATGGAGACCTGGGTTCAATCCTTGGTTTGGGAACATCCCCTGAAGAGGGGAAAGGCCACCACTCAAGTATTCTGGCCTAGAGAGTTCCATGGACTGTATATGTATGGTCCATGGGGTTGCAAAGAGTTGGACACGACTGAGCAACTTTCACTTGCAGCTTACTTGAGCCTTCATAAAGAAATGATCTGAAGAAGTAGTAAAATCTGAATTTCTTTATGCTGGGTTCACACTTCAGGTCAGAAAGTTGTGGGAAAATGTGATAGGACCAAACAGTGTTTGAGCTAAGCATAGTAAATTGAGGGAAACAGTAAGGCCTGTTGATTCAGATTCCTCTTGGTTTCCTTCTGTATTTGAAGGTAAACATACTTCTTTCTACCTGGTATTGAAAGGCACCTCTTGCATAGGGGATCTTATTACCTGCTTCAGGGGAGGTTAACAAAGCCCCTCTTGCACCTGCCATTTCTTCAGTTTGATATCTTTAATATGTCAAGGTGCCTTGTTTTGTGGTAGTATGTTATGGATCTTACCATATCTTATGCCTGTTTGAGTTTTATAACTTTTGGATTTAGCATCATAGCTCTGGGAAGGTCCTGGACTTTGTGTTCTGTCCTAGGCATCCAATGCAATAGTTAAAACAGAAGTTCACAGGATAACAAAGGCCGGGAGGGCAAAAGACAGCCTTGGCACTGGATTATTTCCTGATATTTTTCATTTTGCTTTAATGTCCTTATTTTCCTATCAAGTTAGTGATCAGTTTTAAAGTAGTTTGAAAAATGTTTTATTGATTATTTTAGTTATTTCAATCTCTAGTTTAATATGCTGCTTAAAACTAACTCTAATGTATGTCTTTTTTCACATTATGCAGCTATTTATGCAGTAGTTAGATTATCCATACATCATCAGTAGAATCAAAACTTGACAGAAGACTTCAGTGAGAAGCTAATCTCGTCCCTAGCTTTGTTTGCACATGGAAAACTGACATCCTAAGAAATTAAGTGGCTTGCCTGTAGCTCATATAAGTAATCAGAAGCAGTTAGAACCCAAACTCAGACTCTCAACTCTTGCGCAATGCTTTTTCCTCCATAGTGGGTCATCTCCCTAATCTCTTATATTCTTGCATATACATTTTTACTCCCTTAACCTGTTGACTTTAAAATGTAGCTATCTGTACATTCTCCTAGCAGCCCTCAATCTGGATTTTACTTTTATGTAAGTATTTGGATTGACACGCATGCTTACATTTATAGTCCCTTGATAAAGAAAGTGAATATTTGTATATTAAAATTTAGTCATGCATAGAAAAGTTGATTTCTATACACTGAGGTTCTGGTGTCAGCTTTGATTTTTGAATAAAGTCATTTTCTAAAGATTGCAGACAGAGATAAACTGTCTTGTAGCATTTTCCTTACATGAAAAGAACTGCTGATAAGAATATGCTTTCATCTTTATTGTGGGTTATCAATGACCAGGACTTATAACCTTTCATTAGTGAAAAACAGTAATGACTACCTAAACACAATTAATCACAGAGCTTTTCCAAATCCTTGATCACATTGGCTTGTCATCTCACTAAATAAGCATCTGATTGAACTTTCTGCAGCTGTTTGAAGTATGAATTGATTTGAGGAGGGAAATTTAGCATCATTTTTTCTTCATACTTCTTCAAACAATGTTCCAGAAGGAGAAGCAGTGATACTCCTCAGCAGGAAGTACTCAATCACTTTTCTAACAGTTGTGTTTATGCCCTTCAATTGCTGGTCCTCCACTGGATTTAATTATTGATTAAATACAGCTAGGACATGTTGTTTTCTTAACATCCAGAGCTTGAACCAGTGCTCTAGCAATTATGGCGGTCAAGTGTAAATTTCACCAATATCTAATATTTTACTCATTTTCATTTTCCTGAATCATATCCCCCCCCTCCTTTCCTTTCCTGTGTATGCCCTTCCATAGTGAAATCAAGTTTGTTTAAGCAATTGATTGTACCCCAGGGATGATTTAGTTGCATGAAAGTGAAAAGTGACAGTGAGGTCACTCAGTCGTGTCCAACTCTTAGTGACCCCATGGACTATAGCCTACTAGGCTCCTCCGTCCATGGGATTCTCCAGGCAAGAGTACTGGAGTGGGTTGCCATTGCCTTCTCTGTATTTTTATTATAGTCAAAAACTAAGAAAGAAATGAAGTAACTTGATGGTTTTTACAAACTACAAACCTCCAGAAGAGATTAGGAATGCAGTTTCTCAGGCTACATTAATAACAGTGAAACAGAACAAAAACCAAACTAAAACAAAACCAAAACAACTAGTAAATTAATTCTATCATTTGATTAAAACTGAGAAGTGAAAATGTTGACTATTGGGAGACAAATAGCTGGAGTAGGAAATGGCAACCCATTCCAGTATTCTTGCCTGGAAAATTCATGGACAGAAGATCCTCGAGGGCTATAGTCCATGGGGTTGCAAAGAGTTGGACATAATTGAGCATGCATGCACACATGCACAGGAGACAAATAACTGGTTAACTTTCACACTTTTCAACTGGATATTGAGAAACTTTATATAATCTAAGGGTTCAAGGAAATATCAGTATTCAGAATAGGCTTAAAAAAGACATAAGTTCTACAATTTTGGTTACTTGAATGAGCATTAGAAGTAGGAGCATGGCAGTGTTTTTTTCTTTAATGCCTGGTAATTTTGCTGTAACTTAGAGCTGACATTACTGGCATAAATAGGAAACAGAGCTAATGCACTTATTCAGCATTTTTGAAAATGTTATGTCTTTTACTAAAGTGGAAATAGTTCAATTCAGGGATCAGAAGTTGGCAAATAGGCTCTTTTCCCCAAAGGTGTGATGATGTATTATTAAATATATAAGCAATCATAATATTAATACTTCACAGAGCAGCTTTATGGTCAGTTATATATTTTACTCTAATAAACCATGAAGAAATTATTCTTTTCCTCCTGAAAGCTAATAAATGAGTACCAAATTATGATTCAGTAATTGAGTGTGATATGCTGTCTTGCAGTTAAAACTGCTAAATAATATACATCTGAATATAACCATGCAGAATTCACTAGTGGTCCAGTGTTTAGGACACTGAGCTTCTACAGCAAGGGCCCGAATTTGATCTCTAGTCAGGGAAGTAAGATTTCCTGCATGCTGCCAGGTTAGGCCAAAAAGATAAAAAATAAAAAAACCCTGCTAACTGACTATACTCATGCAGATTTACCTGTATGAGCTTTATGTCAGTTGTGAAATTATTATAATGAATTATAAACATATGCCATTATAATTACAAAATCTAGCAAAACATCGTTACTGTTAAAAAAAAAAGGGAATGTTTTTAACATGGCTTTAGAATCAGTACAAATATTCCTTGACCTAGGAATATTTTTTTGTCTATATTTTTGTCACAATTTTGTTTTCTTTGCCTCTTATTCCACAGTTTAGGATAGGGAATGGTAGAAGTTAGGATACACTGATGATTAGAGATTGTTTAGATAAGTGGAATGTTTTTGAAAATTACATAGCAAGTGAAAAGTCTCAAATCATTAGATGTTAGTGCTTACAGAGAACATCTCTGTAACTCCCTTCTTTTTAAAGGTGAGTAAACTGAGGCCCAGGCTTCTCTGGTGACCCAGTAGTAAAGAATCTGCTGGCCAATGTAGGAGGCGTGGGTTGGATCCCTGGGTTGGCAAGAGCCCCTGGAGAAGGAAATGGCAACCTATTCCAGTATTCTTGCCTGGGAAGTCTGATGGAGAAAGGAGCCTGGCGACCCACAGTCCATGGAGTCACAAAAGAGTCAGATATGACTTAACTAACAAGTAAACAACAAACTGAGGCCCAGGGGCATTAAGTGACGGTACATCTAAGTAAAGTTTGAACTTGAACCAATTCTTTGGTTCCCTCTGAGGCCAGCAAATTTTCTATAATACTTTCTATAATACTATAGTATTAAATTGCAGATCAAATTGCCAACATCCATTGAATCTTAGAAAAAGCAAGAGAGTTTCAGAGAAACATCTACTTCTGCTTCATTGACTGTGCTAAAGCTTTTGACTGTGTAGATCACAACAAACTGGAAAATTCTTAAAGAGATGGGAATTCCAGACTGCCTTACCTGCCTCCTGAGAAACCTGTATGCAGGTCAAGAAGCACCAGAATTGGACATGGAACAACGAACTGGTTCCAAATCAGGAAAGCAGTACGTCAAGGCTGTATATTGTCACCCTGCTTGTTTAACTTATGTGCAAAGTACATCATGAAAAACGCTGGGCAGGGTGAAGCACAAGCTGAAACAAGATGGCTGGGAGAAACATCAGTAACCTCAGATATGCAGATGACACCATGCTTATGGCAGAAAGTGAAGAGAAACTAAAGAACCTTTTGATGAAGGTGAAAGATGATAGTGAAAAACCTGGCTTAAAACTCAACATTCAAACAACAAAGATCATGGCATCTGGCATGATTGGATCATGGCATCCAATCACTTCATGGCAAATAGATGGGGTCGCAATGGAAACAGTGACAAACTTTATTTTCTTGCATTCCAAAGTCACTGCAGATGGTTACTGCAGCTATGAAATTAAAAGATGCTTGCTCCTTGGAAGAAAAGCTATGACCAACCTAGACAGCATATTAAAAAGCAGAGACATTACTTTGCCAACAAAGGTCCATGTAGTCAAAGCTATGGATTTTCCAGTAGTTATGTATGGATGTGAAAGTTGTACGATAAAGAAGGCTGAGTGTTAAAGAATTTATGCTTTTAAACTGTGGTGTTGGAGAAGACTTGAGAATCCCTTGGACTGCAAGGAGATCAAACCAGTCAATCCTAAAGGAATCAGTCCTAAGTATTCATTGGAAGGACTGATGCTGAAGCTGAAGCTCTAATACTTTGGCCACCTGATGCGAAAAGCTGACTCATTTGAAAAGACCCTGATGCTGGGAAAGATTGAAGGCAGGAAGAGAAGGGGATGACAGAAGATGAGATGGTTGGATGGCATCACCAACTCTATGGACATGAGTTTGAGCAAGTTCCAGGAGATGGTTAATGGACAGGGAAGCCTCATGTACTGCAGTCCATAGGGTCACAAAGAGTCGGACACAACTGAGCGACTGAACAGCAAAAACAATACTGTAATACTGTAGTATTATAGTATACTGTAATTCTATTAATAATCTGCACACTGCCTTCTGTGCAGATTAAGAATACCGATTTTGGCATTGCCATTAACACTGGTGTGCTGGGTAAGCCCAGATCAAGTTGCATAATTTGTTTCCTGAACCCTTCAGAGAAGGAGGACTTCTGAAGATGTGTGATTCAGCAGTTCACTTGAGAGGTGAATTTGACCTTGCCATGACCAGGAGATGAGAAACACTCTTTCCATCAACTTGCTAGTTCCCTAGAGAATCTATGGCTCCGCTCATATATTTTATTTACTGTCCTCCATTGTCTGAAAGTAACTGAAACCACAGAGTGAAATGTATTGTGGATATAGCTGGCTTCACATTTTTGGGGCAAAATTAGTTTTGCTCACATTTGTTTTTGCTTGATTGATAGTAGCAAAACTTGCAAGAAGTAATGAGACCTTCCACAAAATACGTCTTTACTAGAACATAATAAATGACTGTGGCTAACCTCATCTACAGTGACTGAAGAATTCAACCCCTGAAACTGATAAGAAACTATCTTGGTAACAGGCACTCCAAGGGCACAAAAAATACTGATGGTGAGGTACAGCAACCTTAACCATTCTCCCAGGCTTAACACTCTTTTGCCATTTTTCCTATCAGTTGTCAAACTGGGGAGAAGGACCCTATTTATGGTTGTCTTCATGAAAGTAGATGTGAATAGCAAGTTCTTCAACAGCTATGGAATCAAGACAAGAGTTATTGCTTTCTTCACTTTGTGATCTGATGACTTTTGGAAGATAGTAGTGAAAAAAATCAATATTAGATGGCTCTTGAAAAGAATACAGTGGCTTTTGTTATATTTCTGGGAAGGAACATTTTGCAGTGAGCAACTTAAACTGATGACATTAGTCTGTCTGACCCCTAGCTTTGGATGAAATAAGTAAGCCCTGGAATCTTTTTCCTCAGTTAGATTTTTAAACAATGAAGTATTTCAAATAAGCACAAAAGCACAGAAATAATGTAATCAACAGCCATTATATTTAACATATCTCAACATTTTGCCATATGCTTTTCTTTGAGATGTTTTATAGATAGCTAAACTGATTATAGATGTGCAGTTGCTTTGTTATTCTTTTCTAATCTAATTCTCATGTCTTAGTCCTCAGAATAGCCATACTGGGTGCATATTAATGCCATTCCTGCATATTACTTATCCACAAACCATTGTCTTGAGTAGTTTCAAACTTCTTGTAAATGGTATTATATTGTGTATACCATTTCCCAACTTGACTTTTTTATTCAACATTATGGTTTTTTTTTGTTTGTTGAAATACTTTTAAAATTTATTTGGCTGTGCTTGGTCTTAGCTGCAACATGTGAGGATCTTTAGTTCCCTGACCTTGGATTGAACCCTGGCCCCCTACATTGGGAGTGTGGAGTCTTAGCCACTGCACCACCAGGGAAGTCCTTCAACATTATGTTTTAAAGATTTAAACACACAGATATATAGCTGTGATTCATTTTAACTAATGCAGCATGCTCCAGCATGTGAAAATACTGTAGTTTATCAGTACTCCTATTAAATGTTAGGATATTCCTAGTTTTTTGCTATTATAAAGAATGCTGCAATGAGTTTCTTTGTATATGCCTTATGCATCTGTGTGAGATTATCCTTGGGGATAGATAACTAAAAGTGAGATTGCTGAGTTATAGGGCAAATGTATTTCAGTTCAGTTCAGTTAATCAGTCATGTCCGACTCTTTACGACCCCATGGACGGCAGCACGCCAGGCCTCCCTGTCCACCCCCAACTCCCGGAGTTTACTCAAACTCATCTTGAGCTTTACTGGATATGAAATTTATTGGTCAAGTGGTTGTACCAACTCTCACATCCATACATGACCACTGGAAAAACCATAGCCTTGACTAGACAGACCTTGGTTGGCAAAGTAATGTCTCTGCTTTTTAATATGCTCTCTAGGTTGGTCATAACTTTCCTTCCAAGGAGTAAGCGTCTTTTAATTTCATGGCAGCACTCACTATCTGCAGGTATTTTGGAGTCCAGAAAAATAAAGTCAGCCACTGTTTCCACTGTTTTTCCATCTATTTTCCATGAAGTGATGGGACCAGATGCCATGATCTTAGTTTTCTGAATTTTGAGCTTCAAGCCAACTTTTTCACTCTCCTCTTTCACTTTCATCAAGAGGCTTTTTAGTTCCTCTTCACTTTCTGCCATAAGAGTAGTGTCATCTGCATATCTGAGGTTATTGATATTTCTCCTGGCAATCTTGATTCCAGCTTGTGCTTCCTCCAGCCCAGCGTTTCTCATGATGTACACTGCATTTAAGTTAAATAAGTAGGATGACAATATACAGCCTTGACGTACACCTTTTCCTATTTGGAACCAGTCTGTTGTTCCATGTCCAGTTCTAACTGTTGCTTCCTGACCTGCATACAGATTTCTCAGGAGGCAGGTCAGGTGGTCTGGTATTTCAATCTCTTTCAGAATTTTCCACAGTTTATTGTGATCCATAATTAAGAGTATGCAAATTAAAGCAACAAGTTTCCGCTCATCAGACTGTTAAATTTAACTCATCAACAAGCTTAAAAGTTGACAAGAATGCATATCTTTATTTTGAAAGGAAGTACATGAAAATATTAGCAGTTCTTATCTCTAAAAAGTAGGCCTAGGGTTGAGTGAAGGAGAGGAAGATGTGTTCTTTTCATGGTATGTGCTGTTTAGTACTTAAAATTTTAACCTCATGTATATATTTTTTAAATAAAAATGTAACATTTTAGAGGCAAATGCCTAGATACTTTTTCTTTAAACGTCGGGAAACGTTTTGATGTGTTCAAAGTAATAGGGCCTAAAAAACATTTGCAGTATATAAAGGGCTATCAGTTTACTAAATCCCTGTTCAGTTCATATAGTTATGAATGTAGCAGAAATATTTGCTAAAAAAAAGTCCAAGTGATTAGGCTTTCTGAGTTCTAATTAAATTGGTAGCAGCACAGATCGACAGACATTCATGATATTTAAGGATTTCCTTTTTCTACCTTGATGTCAAAGTAAGGTACTTGCTGTGACGTTGCAGAGATCAGATAAAATAAACCTTTGTAACTTGTGTCTTCTTGGAAGCCCAAGGACATGCATATACCTAGACTCAAGGCAGTTGATGCGTCCTGAATGAAATCAAAACTTAAATTAGTGTGCTGAATAAAGGTGTTCTTAGCATGAAAACATTTAAAGTTTTAACCAATACTTTGGTCTTTCTGTTTTTTCCTTTTCATGTAATCACTATCCAGCCATAGTATGTATGTATGTGCATGTGTGTTTCATTTCATTTTTGTTTTGTTATAATTACTGTTGTTAGGAGAATGTGGTTCCTTTTAAATAGTCAGTTTTCTGTTAATGAAGTTATTAATGCCACCTTTCTGATCCCCTTTGTTTGGACTTAGATCCTCTCATGCTGAGCAGCTCTTCCCAGATGTACTTGGTGCAGTTAATTTAAGAAATCCAGTTTATGCTTGGAATAAAGATGAGGCTAATAGCTATAATTCTAGAACTCAGGTGCCCTCATGGTCAGGTTTTTGGATTTTAAACTATTACAAAGAAGTAAAAGATTGGTAGCACTTACCACAATTCATAATTTATGTATTCTTTTTACAGTACTCAAGAAAGTTAGTTTATTTCTCTATAATTGTACCAAACATAACATTTCAGATTTCTGATCATGTCTGATCTCTGACTGACAGGGAAAAGGGGAGAATGAAGTATCTAATGCTTGTGCAATATTCTCTGACTTTACCATGGGGGGAAAATAGCTTAGTAGCATAGTTCTCAGAGAAGGCAATGGCAAGCCACTCCAGTACTATTGCCTAGAATATCCCATGGATGCCTGGTAGGCTGCAGTCCGTGGGGTCGCTAAGGGTCAGACACGACTGAGCAACTTCACTTTCACTTTTCACTTTCACACATTGGAGAAGGAAATGGCAACCTACTCCAGGGTTTTTGCCTGGAGAATCCCAGGGACGGGGGAGCCGGTGGGCTTCCGTCTATGGGGTCACACAGAGTCGGACACGACTGAAGTGACTTAGCAGCAGCAGCAGCAGCAGCATAGTTCTAGAATAAATCTAAAAGTACATTTATACTTTGTTAATATTCTAGGTGAAAAAGTGTTTATATCTCTGTATGGAGCTGCCGTAGACATGAACATAAGGTTGGACAAGAATTCCTTGATCCTTGAGAAAACTTACATATCTCTGGCCAATCAGCGAACTGTAACTATTCACAACCACAGTAGCATCATTGCCCATTTCCAGTGGAAGATATTTGCTACCCAGGAAGAGGAAGACCAAGAAAAGTACAGGTTTGTAAGAAAAATCACTATCCATATAATTCGAAGGAACATGAAACTTAGTTATGAAAATTCTGTGGCTTTTGCGGTAAGTTTCTAACCAACTCAAACAATGTCAGATACATTATCATTTGGGTCCAGTTTACAATGCCCCTTGTTTCATTTAAAGAACTGGACTGAACTATGTGGAACACAATGTTGTCCATCCTCAGTTAATCTTATCCTGCTTATGTTAATAATTTATCAGTAGCTGGTTTCCTGAATTTTAAAGACCAAGCACATCATTCCTCACTATTCTCTGAAAACAAATCTACATGTCTTTATTTCTTTTCATAACCCTAACCAGATCAATTAGTTTTCGTAGGGTTTCTAAAAGTAATCTCTTGTGGATTGGGATCTTGTGGACTACTTTTTTCCCAATGAAAAGAAACTTTCAGAAAAGACAAAGAATGGGGAAAATGAGGGCTTAGATATAAATGGCTTTAATAATTTCAGTTTTAGTAGCATTGCTCAGTCCTCACTAACTGTATAATTTAATAGAGGTTTTTTGTTGGTATTTTAATCTGCTGCTTTTTAAAATGATACTTCAGGCAGTGGAGAAAATTAATAAAATGGGAAGCCAAACTTTTAATTAATCTCATCACTGTTAAATTTTTAATATTTCTCTTTTTTACTGAATCTATCATTGACTCTTTTAAACTCCATTTGCAATTTTAGCTTCCTCCATCCTCCCTGAATTAGCACTTTTGCCGCTTTTATTGGAACTTATTTCAATCTTTTTTATTTGCCTCTCCATTTTCATTAAAGATTAGCCCCGAGAAGCTTCAAAGCTCTGTTTAACACCAAGTTAGTATGTGATAAAAATAAAAAGTCTTAGGTCTGTGGAGACCAGGCAGAAATCCCCCAGTGAGCTGTCCCTAATTGAATCAGAAGGAGCGGTGACAGTGATAGGATACCACGGACCAGAGGCTTTGTCATCCAGACAATGAGCTTTAATCACCGCATTGCCACTGTGCCACCTTTAAAAAGTGAGAAAAGAAAAGCCTTTTCTGCCTAAAATCTTCATGTTGCCTCACGGCATAGAAACACCAGTAGTTTAAAAAGGCAAGAGGAGACCTCTCGTCCATTGCTTCATCGGTCCTGATTCTTCAGCTGACATGTATGTATCAACAATCAGAATGGTCCGGGCATGTTCAAAGATAAAAACAGAGCAGTTACAAATGCAGAAACAGCAGTGAAGGAGTGTTTCAGTACCCTCCTTGTGCTGTGGGCATAATCTTTTGGGGAGAAAAGAGTATGTACTATCAGAGAGAAAGTGTTAGTTAGTGGCTCAATCATGTCTGACTCTTTGCGACCCCATGGACTAGAGCCCACCAGGTTTCTCTGTCCATGGGATTCTCTAGGCAAGAATACTGGAGTGGGTTGCCATTCCCTTCTCGAGGGGATCTTCCCAACTCAGGGATCAAACCTGGGTCTCCCGCATTGCAGGCCGATTCATTACTGTCTGAGACACCAGGGAAAATCATCAGAGGGAAAGCCAGCTTTAATTTCAATTATGTCTTTGTGTTTGACCAAATGTATAGGACGTGACTGATGCCATGCCTATGTCCAAAAGATATGTAAGGAAGTTATTCAACAGCGAAACTCAGGAAAAATTCAAACCAATTACTGTCAGAAATTCAAAGAGATTATAATTTTAACCACACGTGAATGGACATTTCTACCCTCCCCCACACTTCTTGTCCCCCCAAACACTCATGGCCCTATCTGTAATATTATCTTTGAGTCTTATTCTTCCTTTTCTTTTGCATTGTCTCCCTTGCTCTTTCTGTTAGATCCTCCTGGCTGTTTTTTGTTGGTTTGTTTTTTTGTAGCAAGGAAACAATATAATAGAGCATTTTGACCATCACAATTAGAAGCCCAAATTTATCATCTTGGATCATACCCCTCCCTTAAACAATGAACTTGAAAAGTGGCTTCAGGAGGCTAAATAAGAATGTTTTGCTGTGTGTGGGTGACACACAGTAACATAACTTATATTGCTACAAACTGGACTGGTTGATCTAAGTGAAGAATGTATTGAATTTTCTGCCCTATCCCCTCTTCCTACCCTTCTCTTAGGGTAAGATGCCTTATCTCTTATTTGACCAGGTATCTCTTCTCTCCCATGCCTCTCTTGTTCCTTGATACATTCCCAAGCATGCCACCAAGTTTCATATTATTAGCCATGGATTCTTGTCCTCGACTAATGAGCAACAAAATGCCCATCATCTCAAAAAGCAAAGAAAGAGGCTGTTCTTTACTGAACATCTGGTTCATATCTTTGGATAGGTGCCTCTTTCATGGGTGGCTGTGCTCTTGCTGTGAGTGTAGATCCTCTCCTCTTCCGTGTAACAAACCCTTAGCTTGTCTCTTAGGCTCACATCAGCAGCAGATCAAGCAGAATGTTCTTGGATATCTTGCTTATGGGCCAAGGTTTGCTTGTCCCTAAGAAACAGGAGTGAGATCTTTAGCTTCTGGCATAAATTCTCTCTTGAGCTCCCCAAGAAGACCAGTGCAAGAATCCCTGGAATAATCTTTTTATGTTTGACTCTGCCACTCCTAGTGGTGAGCAAGCTTTTTCTTCTCCTCTTCCTTCAGTAACCTCTGTAGTAAAGGTATAGAGAGAAAGGTTGACTTCTGTCCTGAACTTGCGACACAGGTGGTCTAAACGGGCCTTACGCATACTTTAGGAGATTCATGTTTCCCTTTGCAGCATCCTAGTGACTTAAGATTTTAAAACTTCAGTGTAGATTTTAGGTGAATTCAAGAGTCTTCTCACTGCTTTCCAGTTATAACATGGCTTAAAATGTGGGAGAGGGTGAAGCTGGGATGATTTGGGAGAATGGCATGGTAGCATGTATATTATCATATGTGAAATGAATCACCAGTCCAGGTTCGACGCATGATACAGGATGCTTGGGGCTGGTGCACGGGGATGACCTGGAGGGAGGATACGGGGAAGAGGGAGGTGGGAGGGGGGTTCAAGAAGGTGAATACATGTACACCTGGGGCGGATTCGTGTCAATGTATGGCAAAATCAACCAATATATTAATGTAAAGTAATTTGCCTCTAATTAAAAAAAAATAATTTAACAAAGACAAAAAAAAAAACTCATCCCAAGGCATTCATCTATGGGGCTGAAAATAGCTACGCGATCACTTCGAGAATTCTAATCCCTTTAGTATTATGGACATCCTCATGGTCCTATTCCAACCATCATAGTTTCCTGTTCTCCAGCATCCTGATGCTGGGCCTGAGCAAAGGCACATCTGAGCCCTCTACCTTTCTGGCAGTTTATCACTTTCATTCTATGAAGGAAGTCTTCCTCTCTGTCTTCCAAAACATGTTGATATGAACCTTGGGACACACATTCAGATTTGGGGACCTCAGGCTAATCTCAGGCTCCAGACTCTCACAATAGAGATATCATTTCCCCTAGGAAGAAGTTCTGAACTTTTTTTTTTTTTCATTTTTTGTGAACCTTAGGAATCAGATATAAGAACCTTTGAAAATAATCTTTTGGTTCTCTCTCTTTTCTGACATTTTTCTAGGAGTTACAGAAAATTAATCCCTTCAAAAATTGAGACTGAATTCATTCCTCCTTACTTCCTTTATCTTGGCCTGAGGGATTATAAAATATCCTACAATATACTTCCATCCTCATTCTTATCACAGTTTATTATTTCCAGAGACACAGCTTGGGCTTTTGAGGATTTCTGCTCCCCATTTCTCCATCAAGGTCATGGCCATTCTCTCAATAACAGTTGCTCTGGTTCCAGATTTACTGTGTGAAAGAACACAGAATCCTCAGCGGAGCCTCCTGCCCCAAAAGTGATCAGCATGGATGTTGTTCCAAAGCATTACAGTGTTGGAGATGACACATCTCTAAATAAATCAGTTGTATTTGGGCTTTCAGCCCATCACCCAGGTAGTAATAAATTTAATCTCAGTTGTGTTTGGGGAGCCCTTCCAGGTGGTGCTAGTGGTAAAGAACCCACCTGCCAATGCAGATTAGACATAAGAGACTCCGGTTCAATCCTGGGTTGGGAAGATCCCCGGGAGAAGGAAATGACAACCCACTCCAGTATTCTTGCCTGGAGAATCCCATGGACAGAGGAGCCTGGAGGGCTACAGTCCATGGGGTCACACAGTCAGACACGACTGAAATGACCTAGCACATCACTCCCTTTCCTAGTCATATGAGAACCTAAAGACTTGAGTGGTACTTGGTAAACAGGAAGAGGACCTCTAGTACTTCATTTATAACAGGCATCACAGAGTTATTGATACTCTGTCCAGTATCACACAGTCCATTTGAAGTTGGATGGCTCCATCCTTTCCATACCAGGTGTGGAGGGGGATATTTCTGCCAGCCATGATGGCTGAGGTTCTTAGTTTTTAATCTCGGCATTCAATTACCACCTTTTGGGATGCTGCAGAGGATCAGAGTACAGGTCTCTAGGAACCCAAGATGAGAGGGCAGTACTGGTTCAACACTAGAGTACTTGAGACACACTATACTCCCCGCTGAGTATAGTCCACTGACAGAACTGTAGTTGATGCCTGAAGGTGATGGATGTTTGGGCTACCAGACCATTTGCAAAATGTGTTAAATCCATGATTTTACTGAAAGAGAAGGCTAGTGTCTTGTTACATTCTGTGATGACAGGCATCTTCATCTGAAAAACAGAACACCTCTGAGTGCAGGAGCCAGTGAGTATCAGCCAGACAAGATGGCAAAACAGTAGACTGAGGTATATAGAAGTCCTTGTTGGCGTCAACCCAGCTCACAGTGATGTGACACATTCCCTTCTTACACTCAGCCATGGCTGTAGTTCTGCATAGATGGCAGAGAGGATGACATCTGGTATCCCCCCCAACCCCCAACCCCCACTTCTCATTATACAGCAGTCACTGACTCAAGAGTCCCAACAGCGTGGGAGAAAAGCAGCATTTTTGTGTTGTCCTCTTTTGTTTCCTGGTGTAAAGGTTGAGTTCACCATACTCCTCAATTCATAAAGCATTATCATCTTTGGTCCACACAAGCCGTTTTATCCCCACACCCTACTCCCATTAACCCTCATATATAAATGTAATGTGTATGAGTCCCATTCGGAGAAGGCAATGGCAAGCCACTCCAGTACTATTGCCTAGAAAATCCCATGGATGGAGGAGCCTGGTAGGCTGCAGTCCGTGGGGTCGCTAAGGGTCAGACATGACTGAGTGACTTCACTTTCACTTTTCACTTTCACACATTGGAGAAGGAAATGGCAACCCACTCCAGTGTTCTTGCCTGGAGAATCCCAGGGACGGGGGAGCCTGGTGGGCTTCCGTCTATGGGGTCACACAGAGTCAGACACGACTGAAGTGACTTAGCAGCAGCAGCATGAGTCCCATTATTTGTTTAACCAATACTTCAATCTGGTACATCAAATTTACCCACATTTTTTGTGTTATTACAAGCACTTTGGTGAACCTCTTTGTTGCTTTTTGTTTACATTCGTGATTGTTTCTTTAGGATATGTTCCTAAGGAATCAGTTCAGTTCAGTCGCTCAGTCGTGTCCGACTCTTTGCGACCCCATGAATCACAGCACGCCAGGCCTCCCTGTCCATCACCAATTCCCGGAGTTCACTCAAACTCATGTCCATCGAGTCGGTAATGCCATCCAGCCATCTTATTCTCTGTCGTCCATGTCTCCTCCCACCCCCAACCTTTCCCAGCATCAGTCTTTTCCAGTGAGTCAACTCGTCGCATGAGGTGGCCAAAGTATTGGAGTTTCAGCTTTAGCATCAGTCCTTCCAATGAACACCCAGGACTGATCTCCTTTAGAATGGACTGGTTGGATCTCCTTGCAGTCCAAGGGACTCTCAAGAGTCTTCTCCAGCACCACAGTTCAGAAGCATCAATTCTTCGGCGATCAGCCTAAGGAATAGATATGTATTAATAAATTCCACTTGGAAAAATACATGATTTCCTTTCTTCCTGTGGACTGAGCTGCCTTTCATTTGCCTTGACCTGCCCAACAGTATAGAAGGATGGCTGCTCTGGTTACCTTGTGCACTGCTTCCCATCCAGCAAGAAAAAGGGAGTACACGATGCTTTCTTCACTGGGACCAGAACACACTGAACCCACTTCTTCGACTTCTTTATGCTGTGTGACTGAAGGACCCTGGACACTGAAGTTATTTTAAAAAGAGTTATTTGACATTGCTGAGCATACGGTTTGCATGAAGTCAGTTACAAAATAATTGGGGCTGGTAATCCCAGAAAAATGCTGGGAAAATGGTCATGTCCCCTGGCAGGACTTGAAATTCAGTCTTCAGATGAAGTCACAGACACAAGGAGCTGTGTGAGCATACCTTCAGTGATGAGTAGACGGTTGTGAAGGCTGCTTTTCTGACTTATCACAAGGGATGTGAAGATCTAGAGAGAGAGAGAGAAAGGACGTGTCTCCACATGTAGTCTGAGTATTTTATAACTTGACAGCTTGGCAACTACCTGCGGTTCATATAGGAGAAAACTGACATTTCTTGAGCAACTGCTTTGTTCCAAGATTACCCCATGTCCTTGATCACGTTTAATTCTCAACACGTTTTTGTGATGGAGGATCTCCTATTCTTTCCATTTTGTTGATGAAGGCACTGAGGCTTAGAGGATTTAAGTAACTCCTGAAGTCACAGAATGAGTAGAATTAGTATGAAAACTTAGTCTATGGTGGCTCCAGATTCTGTTCTGTAGGTAATAAGGGCTAGGAAAGAATTCAAGCTAAGCAAGTTTAGAAGAAACAAAAAATTGCCCTTGAAGTGTGAGAGGCAGGGTAGATGTTAAATATTGAAAAAACATCCTGGAAAACACAATTACCTAAAGGAAAATATTTGTGCAAATAGCTGTAAGGGCTCAGGAGTAAGCAAATGAGCATTGAGTAGGATAGGAAGCCTGGGGGACTTCTTGAAGGAAACAAACTGAAGTTCTCGAGAGGATAAGGTATAAGGTCTCTCATCTGGTATGTTACAGTCTCAGGCAAGGAAGGACCACCCCAAAGTCATGGGTGAGACTGTTCATAAGAGGATGGGCTGGAGGGGAGCCCTTTACAGTGTTCTTCATGGAAGTACCAGAGTGAATCTCATGTTTCTTCTTCTTTTTTAAGGGTCTGTGATGATCTTAGCAAAAAGGAAAAGAGTGAGACTGATGAGTTTCTTGAGGAGTGCATTATTGATCCTTCTCTCCGACAACGTCTTTCCATTCTATCCCGAACTTTTGAGAATCAGAGAAAGCTGGTTCAGGCAGACAGCATGCTCTTCTTGAATACCATTTTCACTATTGAGCCTCTGGTAAGCACATAAATACAATAAATCTTGCAATAAACATAGTGGGGAACAGGGCTTAATGTGATGTGAATACTCACTCTGAAATTGATGACGGTATGATCCAAGAGCGTAAAGATTCCATCTGAGCCACCTCATTGTCATTACGTGACAGTGAATGAAGGTTAATGGTTAGAACACTCAGAGGTGACGTTCATAGAGGTCACACTGTATGTACCAGTTGCTGATAAGCACTTCATACATGATACCTACTTTATCTCATTTATATATATGTTATTATCAGTTGTTATTAGTCTCCCATTCTACAGATGAGGAAATTAATAAGAGTTAGAGAAATTTGATAACTTATTCAAGGTCAAGCAATTAGTGTTAGTAGTTAGAAATTTATCCCTCATTGGCCTCATTCTAGAGCAGGGTTTCTCAGCGTCTTCACTATTGACATTTGGGGCTGGATAATTCTTTGTCCTGTATACTGTAGGATATTTTAACAGCAGCTCTGACTTTTACCCATTGGATGTTAGTTGCAAGAACCAAATCTCCATCCAGATGTCAGATGTCCTCTGGGGGGCAAAATCATTTGAGTGGAAAGCTGTTTTGTCCTTAATTCACTCAATAAATACTTATTGACTGCATGTTCTGTACCAGGCATTGCGTAGTGGGCATTGATGAACAAAACAGACATAGTCCTTGACCTCACTGTCTAACTACTGAGACCTGAGCTAGAGTTAGAACAGAATCTGTCTGATTTCACAGACTAATTTCTCTTTTTTTTAAGGTATGCAATGTAGTGAATTGATATTTTTATAGATGGTACTCCATTTAAAGTTATTACAAAATAATGACTATAATTCCCTGTGCTGTGCAATATATCCTTGTTCCTTATCTTTTTTATACACAGTAGTTTGATTCTCTTAATTCCAGACCCCTATCTTGTCCCTCCCCACTCCCTCTTCCTACTGATAACCACTGATTTGTTTTCTATACCTGTGAGTCTGTTTCTATGTTGCTGTATATATTTGTTTTATTTTTCAGGTTCCACAGGTAAGTGATAACATGGTATTTGTCATCTCCATCTGACTTATTTCACTAATCATAATATTTTCTTGGTCTATCCACTTGTTGCAAATGTCATTCTTTTTATGGCAGAGGAAAACAATAGAATGGGAAAGACTAGAGATCTCTTCAAGAAAATTACAGATACCAAGGGAGCATTTCATGCAAAGATGGGCACAATAAAGGACAGAAACAGTATGGACCTAACAGAAGAAGAAGATATTAAGAAGAGGTAGCAAGAATACAGAAGAACTATACAAAAAATATCTTCATGACCCAGATAACCATGATGGTGTGATCACTCACCTAGAGCCAGACATCCTAGAGCCTGAAATCATATGGACCTTACCTAGGAAGCATCACTATGAACACAACTAGTGGAGGTGATGAAATTCCAGTTGAGCGATTTCAAATCCTAAAAGATGATGCTGTGAAAGTGCTGCACTCGATATGCCAGCAAATTTGAAACACTTAGCAGTGGCCACAAGACTGGAAAAGGTCAGTTTTCATTCTAATCCCAAGAAAGATAATGCCAAAGAATCTTCAAACAACTGCATAATTGCACTCATCTCACACACTAGTAAAGTAATGATGGAAATTCTCCAAGCTAGGCTTCAGCAGTATGTGAACTGAGAACTCCCAGATGTTCAAGCTGGATTTAGAAAAAGCAGAGAAACCAGAGATCAAATTGCCAACAACTGTTGGATCACAGAAAAAGCAAGAGAGTTCCAGAAAAACATCTACTTCTGTTTCATTGACTATGCTAAAGCCTTTGACTGTGTGGATCACAACAAACTGTGGAAAATTCTGAAAGAGATGGGAATACCAGACCACCTGACCTGTCTCCTGAGAAATCTATATGTAGGTCAAGAAAAAACAGAACCGGATGTGGAACAACAGACTGGTTCCAAATTGGGAAAGGAGTACATCAAGGCTGTATATTGTCACCCTGATTATTTAACTTATATGCAGAGTACATCGTGCGAAATGCCAGACTGGATGAAGCACAAGCTGGAATCAGTATTACCACAGGAAATATCAATAAACTCAGATACGCAGATGACACCACCCTTATGGCAGAAAACAAAGAGGAGCTAAAGAGCTCTTGATGAAAGTGAAAGAGGAGAGTGAAAAACCTGGCTTAAAGCTCAACGTTCAAAAAACTAAGATTATAGCATCTAGTCCCATCACTTCATGGCAAATAGATGGGGAAACAATGGAAACCGTGACAGACTTTATTTTCTTGGGCTCCAAAATCACTGCAGATGGTGACTGCAGCTATGAAATTAAAAGACAGTTACTCCTTGGAAGAAAAGCTATGACCAACCTAGACAGTATATTAAAAAGCAGAGACATTACTTTGCCTACAAAGGTCTGTCTAGTCAAAGCTATAGTTTTTCCAGTGGTCATGTATAGGTGTAAGAGCTATACTATAAAGAATACTTAAGCACTGAAAAATTGATGCTTTTGACTGTGGTGCTGGAGAAGACTCTGGAGAGTCCCTTGGGCTGCAAGGTGATCAAACGAGTCCATCCTAAAGGAAATCGGTCCTGAATATTCATTGGAAGGACTGATGCTGAAGCTGAAACTCCAATCTTTTGGCCACCTGATGTGAAGAACTGACTCATTGGAAAAGACCCTGATGCTAGGAAAGATTGAAGGCAGGAGGAGAAGGGGACAACAGAGGATGAGACGGTTGGATGGCATCACCGACTCGATGGACATGAGTTTGAGCAAGCTCTGGGACTTGTGATGGACAGGGAGGCCTGGCATGCTGCAGTCCAAGGGGTCACAAAGAGTCAGACACGACTGTGTGACTGGACTGAACAGTTTGTCTGTTGATGGAATTAGCTTGCCATAGGTTAATTGACCGTATGTGTGTGGTTTCTGTCTGGGCTCTGTTCTGCTCCATTGATCTGCATGTCTGCTTTCTATTCAGTGTTACTGATCTGTGTGCTGGTACCATGCTCGTTTGATTAGCTGTTTAGTATGGTCCGAAGTCAGGGAGGGTGATATTTGAGCTTTGTTCTGTTTTCTTGAGATTGCTTTGGTTATTTGGGTTTACTTGTTCTAGTTCTTTGAGAAGTGTCATGGGTATTTTAATAGGTATTATATTAAGTCTTTAGATTGTTTTGGGAAATATGGGCATTTTAACAGTATTAATTCTTCCAATCCATGAATACAGGATACTTTTCTACTTACTTGTATCGTTTTCTATTTCTTCATCTGTGTCTTTAGTTTTCAGAGTACAGGTCTTTTAGTTCCTTCATTAAGTTTATTCCTAGGTATTTTAATCTTTTAATGCAATTGTAAATGGAATTGTTTTCTTGATTTCTTTTTTAAATTGTTCACTGTTAGTGTATAGAAAAGCTACAGATTTCTATATATTAATCTTATATTCTATAATGTTACCAAATTCATTTATTAGTTCTAGCAGTTTTATGGAGGAGATTTTAGGATTCTTTTTATATAGTATCATGTCATTTGCAAATACTGACAGTTTCATTTCTCCTCTTCCAATTTAGATTCCTTTTGTTTCTTTTTCTTATCTGATTTCTGAGACTGGAACTTCTAATACTGTGTTAAATAGAATTGTCAAGAGTGGGCATCCTTGTCTTATTGCTTTTAGCTTTTTACCACTGAGTATTATATTAGCTGTGTATTTATTGTAAATGGGCTTTATTTTGTTGAGATATGTTCCCTCTATACCAACTTGGTTGAATTTTTATCATGAATGGCTATTGAATTGTGTTGAATGCTTTTTCTGAATCATTTGAGAAGTGATCGTGTAGGGTTTTACCCTTTGTTTTGTTAATGTGGTGTATCACAGTGATTTATTTGTGTATATTGAACCATCCCTTCATCCCTGGAACAATCCCACTTGATCATGATGTATGATCCTTTTTATATATTGTTGAATTTGCCTTGCTAATATTTTGTTGAGGATTCTTGTATCTGTGTCCCTCATAGATATTGGCCTGTAATAGTCTCCTGTTTTGTTTTTTTTTTTTTTGGCAGTATCTTTCTCTGGCTTTGGTACCAGGGTAATGGATTCATAAGATGAGGTTGGGAGTGTTCCCTCCTGTTTAATTTTTTGGATTAGTTTGAGATGGATAAGTATGTTTGATACTCTTCTTTATATGTTTGATAAAATTCGGAGAGGGGTTCAAGAGGGGGAACACATGTACACCTGGGGCGGATTCATGTCAAGGTATGGCAAAACCAACCAATATATTAATGTAAGGTAATTTGCCTCCAATAAAAAAAAAATTCCCTGTGAAGCCATGCAGTCTGGGACTTTTTTTCTCTTAAAATTTTTTTGATTACTAATTCAATTTTGATACTAGTAATTGATCTTTCAGATTATCCTTTTCCTGATTCAATCTTGGAAGATGGTATGTTTCTGGAAATTTACCCATTTCTTCTAGGTTGTCTGTTAGCATATGACCATTCATAGTATTCTCTTACAATTGTTTGTATTTCTGTGTTATCAGTTGTAATTTCTGTCTTTCATTTTTTGTTTTGTTTATTTGCATTCTTCCTCTTTTTCTCATAATGATCCTGGCTAAAGGCGTATCAGTTTTATTTATCTTCGTGTCATTGATTTTTTTCTTTTTGTTCTCTATTTTATTTAGTTCCTCTCTTATATTTATTGTTTTCTTCCTTCTACTGATTTTAGGCTTTGTTTGGTCTTCTTTTTCTAATTCATTTAGATAATAAGTTATATTGTTTATTTGAAATTTTTCTTGTTTCTCGAGGTAAGACTTTGTTGCTGTAAATATCTCTCTTAGAACCACTTTTGCTGTATCCCATAGATTTTGGAAAGCTGTATTTTTATTGTCGTTTATTTTGATGTATTTTGATGCTTTCTTTTTTGATTTCTTCAATGACCCATTGATTTTTAGTAGCATGTTGTTTAGTCTTCTTGTGTTTGTGTTTTACCCACTTTTCTTCCTGTAATTGATTTCTACTTTTGTACTGTTGCAGTTGGACATGATGCTTGATATAATTTCTATCTCTTAAATTTGTTTAGACTTGTTTTGTGACTTAGCATGTGATCTGTTCTGGAGAATGTTGCATGTGTACTTTAAAAGAATGTTGCATGTGTTGCATGCTGCTTTTGAATGGAATGTCCTGTAGATATCTATGAAGTACAGCTGGTCTGATATGTCATTTAAGGTCATAGTTTCTTTACTGATTTTCTGTCTGGATGATTGGTCCATTGACGTAAGTGAGATGTTGAAGTCCACTACTATTATTATATTATTGTAAATTCCTCCCTTTATATCTAGTAATATGTTTTATACTTTTATGTGCCTATTTCACAGAACAAATTCCTGACCACTCTGCCCCACTGCCTCAAAATGAATAACCAGCATCTTCTATATGTGCTAGGCACTGTATGTTATTTTAAACTTCGCAAGCATAGAGTGATGTGAGGATAAAGACAATAATAAGAGTTAAGAAAGCCCACAGCTAGTTAGAGCTGCTGGATTGTTACCATTCAGACCTGTTGGGCACAAGGACACATTAGAATAAAAAGTCATTTGTGAGAAATTCCACTGACTTATATACAGCAGTTTTCCTTTTATCTGTACTTTGAAATTATGATTACAAGATATAACATAGAAAAGGTATTCCATGGCTAAGTAAGTTTAAGAAACAATGGGTTCCATATTGTTTGAAAGTTTTATTTTGCTGTTAGATGGCTAAAAGTCTTTCATATGATAATGAGCATTATAAATCTCTAAGAGGGAGCCTTCCCCTTGGAGATATCCTTTGGAACTAATATTTAGTAGACTTGGCTATGTGCTGCTGCTGCTGCTGCTAAGTCACTTCAGTCGTGTCCGACTCTGTGTGGCTATGTGAATCACTGGTAAAGATTGTCAGGACACTGATTCAGAGGCTGAGGTGATTATCATAGGCTACAAAGTTAGAGTAGGCTTTTTGAGAGCAGAGCCTTCAGTTGGATCTTGCAGAATGGAACTTTTGGAAAACAAAATTGGGGTTTCATTCAAGGCATGGTTTGTTTAGAGCTCCATTAATGGTTCTATTTTGGTTGAAGTAAAGGGTTCATGTAGGACAATAAGGTTGGAGATGTGGTTTGAGGTTGAATCTTCTCTCATGTCAGAAGACAATCTCGGGTTCAACTGAGCCAAGGGATCTTCAGATATAATGAGTTAAGTCAAGGTGAAAATATAGTCTTGGAAGGACAGGACATGTACCTGTACAAGTAAGCCATACCCAAAGATGTGAGAAGATCAAGAAGGCATTACAAATTCCAAGCAAGTAAGTTGCTGGGTGGGACAGAGGCAGGGAGGAGCAATCAGTCAGGGCAATCTTAGACATAGCTGGCAAGGCCCAGAGTGTAGGCAGTCCAGGATTTTTCCCAGCTGGTACAGAGAATCCAGGCTGATGACTGCTGTCCTTTTCTCATAGCCTGCTGGGAATGGGTGACTCTGGGATGGCAAAGGTTGGTAGTCAAAAGGAGGTGGGAGGCCCACAGGTAAGGCTTGTACATATTAAATTCAGAAGTAAAAAGACTAGGCTTAACCTCAGATTTTCTTTGCTTCATGCACAAAACCCAAAGCTTCTCATTGAGGATTTTAAATGTGTTAATATGTGCCATTTAATATGATTATTTTTAAATTCTAAAATAGGAACTGAATTGGGCACAAGGCATATTTTTACCATTAGGAAGAAAACCGCTTTGTAAGATAGTGATCCACAGATATGATATCTTTTAAATAAATGAGACTAATTTTGTTTATATTGTATTAAAAAAAATCTCCAGGAAGGGGATAATATTTGCTTAGTGTATAACTGATGCTTATAGCATCTATAATGATTTTATCTTTTCTGTACAGTATTCAGGTTTTCTTCTCATGATAGTATTTATTAGCTGATTCTTGATAATTTTTGCAAATTGAAAAATGAAGTCATGAGTTTTTTCCTAATGTCTTCCTTAGTGTTTTTCTGGTAAAAAGAGCAGAACTCAGTATCTGTTATAGTGAATTATTTATTGATATTTAATTTCCCTTTTTCCTACTGAGAGACCCTGATAGTTTTATAGAAATACAGTTCTTGTGAGTGTTATGCAACCTTGCCTTGTAAATTACTTTTGGAGTTATTTGATGGGAAAATTCTGTAACATTAGCTTCTTGACTCAGATGTGAACTATGACTAGTTTCTACCGTTGAGATTTTGGTTTTATGATACAGGTAAATGAATTCTGAGGGAGCTGGTAAAAGATTTATGGAAGAGATGAGATCTGACCTGAATATTGGAGGAAGGGTAAGATTTAAGAAAGGGAGAAGAATGTTTCCAATTGGTAAAGTTATGAAAACAAAGAAAAGAGAAAGTGTTAGGTTCGTAGCATATTAAATAGCAATGAATCGATCAGTTTGTCTGGAGCCGGCGGTCATGGAGAACCTAAGACCTGAGACTGAGAAGGAGAGTTGGCATGTCTGGGCTGCCCTGGCAACCTGTTATGCTATGGCTGACTGTCTCCTACAGTGTGTTTCTGTAAACACTGGATCTGACAGGTGGTAGTGTATGTTCCCTGCAAAAAGGGAATTTTTCAGTCAAATAATTTTGGGAAATACTGGTTCAAGAGACTGTGACTTTCAAAGGGCAAAGTGCAAACAGTATTTCCCCATGACCAGAGACCCCTTTTCCCACAAAATATATACTGGAGTCAGTGTTCTGTGGATCCTAGTTTGGTAACTGGTACTGAGGGTTTCTGAGACTCAGTTCAGTTTTGGATCAGGCACAGGGTGTGTTCAGGGTGTTTCAGAAAGATTATCTTAGCATCTACTTGTGGATCAAATTGGAGAAGGATGGATAGAGGTGGGATGGGTAGTGCAGGTCAGGCAGGGGAAATTCACTAATGCAGGGAAGGTCAGGAAACTGAACATCTGCTGGCAAGTGGAAGGTGTGCTGTGTGAGGGTGATGCTGACCTCAAACAGCCTGGTGACAGTCGGAAAGCAATGGAAATGACAGATGTGAGAGATGCTCAAAAGAAAGACACCAAAGTGCTTTTTGGTAGACTGGCCATTGAAGGTGAGACATGGTGAAGAATCACGTGTCTTCTCAGATCTGAACTAGAGTGACTGGGAGAATTATGAATTTAATAGGAACTGGCAAGCCAGAAGTCCTGGGTTTTACTCCTAGCTTTGCCAATAGCAAATGTAGCCTTAAGCAAGTCATTTCATCTCCTGTGGCATCAGTTGCCTCGTATACCAGATAAGGATATTTGGGTAGGGCGTGTTGATCCTTTTTGGCTAGTAGGTTATGATTCTCTAGTCTGACAGACTCTGAGCTCCTTAAAATCAAGAAGTGCCTTATCCTTATCTGTACCCCATGCATAGCACAGTACCAATTAATGGGTGGATGCAGGAAAAAATGAACAAATGGAAATCAATTAATGATGATGAATTTGGTTCTGAACAGGTTGAATTTGAGATGACACTGGATGTCCAAATAATTTTGAAAATACAGTACTTAATTTGTGGGATGGGAATCAGGTCTGGAGGCAAGATTTGTGAGTATCCTTTGGAGGTCTTCACGGAAGGGATAAAGAGCGGATGGAAATGCTAAAATAAGAACAGAGCACAGAAAGACATTTGCAGCAGGCCTAAGATAGCCCCCAGGGGCTCACCTTTAGAGGCCCTGCAAAGAGGGGAGAGGCTGTTAATTCACAGAGAAGGGTGGCCAAGAGGAGAATCAGCTGACTGAGAACTCACCAGGCTATCCTTCATGTCTTTCTACCCTATTATGCCTTGTTCATCACCATTTTCTACTGAAGAATCTTTTGAATCTTGCTCATGTATAAGATCAGTTGTGCCAAATGGCCACTGTTTAATTTCTGACAGTTGAGCTATGCATCAGTGATTAGTTTTCTTTATTAGGATGTGATTTTTTAAAATTAGTTTCTTGATATGATCTGAGTTCACAATAGAAGCAGAGATGATTAAAACCAAGCAGTGCCAGCTACTGATCCAACAGTCAGTCTCTAATCGATGGCCTGTTCAAAAAATAAAATTAAATGTTGATGTAGGGGTTTAGAGACTGCTTTCTGTTAGGTCCTTCAGCCTCTTTGTCCACTAAGGAAGGATATCTTCAAATGAGGTAAACTTAAAAAATAAGTTTAAAAACCAAAAAGGAAAAAAATGGTACTTTGGGGTCTGAAAATAAGTAAGAAATGATATGCTTATTTTCTCAGACCTTTGTCTATATATCTGGTTCTTTAAATGCATCAGCTAAAATAGAGTTTAGTTTAGCCCTTATTGTGTTCCTTGCATATTGAGTATTTTATGGGAACATTGTTCCTATTTTAGAGGCTCTTTCAATTTAAAGCAAGTAGATTCAAGATTAAGAGATCAGTCACTGTCCATAAATTGTCAAAAGGTGGTGACGGTTTGAATTTAAATCACATTTTGTTTATATGATCTTGTGAGAAGTAGTTTGACTCAGTGCTGTAAGAATGATCCAAAACTCTGGAACTATAGGTTCTTACTCTGTTCTATAACCTTTTCACCGCTTGACACCTGGTTGGGTCCACTGTCTCAGTTCACTTTCTTCTCATCATGCTCATTGAATACCATTGCTATAGGGTCTGTTGGCAGAATCCTGGGGAGTTATGCCTGGGCATCTTTGGATCTGGTGTGGTCACAGAGTGTAGAAGTGGACGTTTGTCTTTTGAGAGACCCCAGACAGGCTCATTGGTGGAAGAAGGGGATGGTAAAAACACAGGAAGTAGGCAGTTTTGGGCAAATACATGAAAACTGGACGGAAGGGATTTTTTTCAACTTAGTTTGTAATTTACTGATATTCTAATAGTAACCACTGATATTCTAATAGTAACAAAAATTGTTGCTCTAGTCATTAAAACATATGTATTACTGCTATTTATATCAAGTTCCTCATGTCAGTTCTTTTGATAACATCTCAAAATACTAATGTACTTAACCTAAAATTTCCCTTTATTCCTTACCTAGGGAAGGCACTAGGTTCTATAGAATACTGATCATTTGTCAAGCCGCCTGCATCCACACAGGTTTCTTTCCCCTTTGGAAAAGAATCACAAAATTGAGTCTATTATGCATGATTTGTGCCTTCCAGAAAAACGAGTGAAATGGACTACTTTCAGAAATGTAATATTCTATTTTATTAGATGGACTCTAGCTGTACAGAATTTTGACAGTCTTATTCTCTCATTTCCTTTGCTTATGTCTCTTGAGTACCCTGAGTGAGAGAGATTTAAAGACAAAAAACACAATTCTGAGAACTGAGAGGCAGAAGAATATTACAGGGCAAAAAAGAGAGAATTAAGCTTTCGATTTCCATGGGCATCTAGGAGTCCTCTGAGAAATTACAGCACAGGTGTGGTAGCCTTGCTTTTGAACTCTGGTACTGCTAGCTCAGGTCACACTTTTAAAATGCAGCAATTTTCTGAATGCTGAACACTAGATATTTTCTCAAAAAGAAATGTCTGAGAATTTAAAGATATTTGCCCAAACTGGCCCTAACTGATTGACTGACTGACATCAGGGAAAACATTTCTGCTTCTTTTAGCAAGTGTCTTCCATCAAAGCAGACTTCATCCAGTCTTCCTAGGAAGCTTCAGCTTAATTTAACTAAGCCTTTTAAAGGGAGAGAAACTTGATGATTTCTTTATTACCATGTAAGTAACAGTAAACCATGCTTTGTCGTCACCTAAGCCTGCAGAAAACAGGGGGTTCAGCAATTCAGACTTTGAAAACACAGCTCAAATTTAGTTTACTTTATTTTTCCCAAATTGGCATAGCATGTGAGCTCAGCAGAACTAGGTTGGGTGGGAGCCCAGATGGCTAGCAAAGAGGAAGGATCGAGCTTTTTACTGCAAACCCCTTCCACTTCTTGTACCATTAGTCCTGAGTCACACTGCAGACACGTGGGCGCTGACTTCTTGGAAATGGACACCGGAAAGGAGAAAAGAAAACAGGGATGTGCTGAGAACAGACTGTCCTTGACAAGTCATGGCTCTTCTATCAGCGTGGTTTTCCCATTCTTCACCCTTCCTTTATTATTGTTCATCCTCTCAGATCTTTCTGCTCAGCCAGATCTTTTCCATTTGTGCTGGCATATTCGCTGTTGTATTTGAGAACCAGTGGAGGCAGAGGGAGACTTAGGGAAGTCTTAGAACCATCAAGGTTCCTCATGGCTTGTTAAATAAATTAAGACCCTTTTTTGCTGAAAGTGACGCAGGTCTGGCTCTCTCCAGAGGAATGCAGGAACATCACCCACAACTTCCTCAGCTCCATGAAATCCCACTGGAGTTTTCGCTGTACATGGGTTGGAGTATCTCACCCAAGAGAGATCTTTTGTGAAACATTCTCTGAGAGATGGCCAAATCTTTTTTTTTTTTAAGATTTTCTTTTTTAAGGTATGGACCATTTTTTAAAGTCTTTATTGAATTTCTCACAATATCATTTGTTTTATGTTCTGGTTTTTTGGCTACAAGGCATGTGGGATCTTAGGTCCCTGACCAGGGATGGACCTCATACCCTCTGTGTTGGAAAGTAAAGTCTTAACCACTGGACCTCCAGGGAAGTCTCCCTGGGATAGCCAGATCTTAAAACCTTCTCTTAAAGACTTTTCTGGTCAGAATCAAAACTTGCCTAAATTCACAGTTTCCTCTCCCAGGAGATACACTGAAAGAGAACAATCTCCCATGTGCCGATTCAGTCTTTTCTTTCAATGATAATTAGAATAGTTTACCTTTAGATTTTAGGTTCTATTTTTTCTTATTTCTCTTTGAGGCATTTCTATTAATATTTGCCCCAGGTGACAATAAAGGTAACCTCCCACTGATCTGTAAGGTTCTAAGAAAGTCATTGTGGATTATAGCTGCTAATCAGTACTTCTATTTTTTCTCTTATTGTCTAATAGAAATTTGACTTTAAGGGGATATTTTTATTTCCCAAGAAAAATTCTTTAAATTTTTCTTAAATATGATAAGATAGCTGAAAATATTTGTTCCATTCTACCAAAAGAATATTTCCATTTTGGTAGAACATTATGAAATTCATGGCACATTATAGCTGCTCTTGAAGTCATTTTTCAGTAACCTTGTTCTGAAT
This sequence comes from Moschus berezovskii, assembly GCF_049115385.1. Lineage (NCBI taxonomy): Eukaryota > Metazoa > Chordata > Mammalia > Artiodactyla > Moschidae > Moschus > Moschus berezovskii. The sequence goes on along the minus strand of NC_142481.1, from coordinate 23,356,747 downwards.
TGGCTGTACCCTGACCCAACCAGGACAGCTTGGTGAAGATCCTCCAGTGCACTTCTCAAGAGCTACACCATGCTAACGTTGACTGCGTCATTCATAGGAACCTCCTGCGAGTCATCTTCCAAAGTACCTGAATGTTTGCGCATGCAGCATGTCTTACTGTGTCCACTGGACGAACACCAGGTCCCACCGGCTTTAATTAAGCCTGATTGTTGGTTGTAGTGTTTTTAAATTTTTCCTGGCAGTTTTTAAAAGCAGAGGCCTCATGTTTTGTTATAATTGCAGCAGGGTTCAGGAAATTAAATAAAAAAGTATTACAGAATCCCAGCTCTGCCATTTAACTGTTGATGCAGCCTTGGGTGAGATACTTAACTTCTCCTTGCCTTGGTTTTCACATGTTTAAAATGGGGATAATACTACTTCACAAGGTTGTAAAGACTGAACTAGATAGTGTACATCAGCACTTAACACAGTCCTGGGAACATGAGCTCTCACTTAATAGCAAATATAATGGTTTGAAGTTAAATACAGTTCAGTCTTATGTTGTGTCTAATCTCTTGCCAGATTAGAGAGTATGATTGGAAAGTGTAACATTTGAGTGGGCAAATGTTTGGATTACTGTTCTAAATGTAAGTTGGGAATTAAAATGCAGCTATTTTATGATAAATATAGGCAGAGTCATATTGTAAACTACTTTCCAGATAAACCAATGTATCCATGTATGTATGTATGTATGTAAGCTCAGTTACTCAGTGGTGTCCAACTCTTTGTGACCCTATGCACTACAGTCCACCAGGCTTGTCTGTCCATGGGATTTTCCAGGGAGGAATACTGGAGTGAGTTACAGCCATTCTTCTTGCACTTTGGGCTTTGATTTTCAAAATTTTTCAAGAAATAATTTTTCATTGGAAAGAAGGAAGGAAGGAGATGGGTAATAGAGAGGAGGGGAAAAGGTGATTTTAAAGTATTTTATTTTTATCTAAAGATTTTCAATAGAGAATTTTTAAGTAAGTTTACTCACTCAGTCATGTCCAACTCTTTGTGAACGCATGGACTGCAGCACACCAGACTTCCCTGTCCATCACCAACTCCAAGAGTCTGCTCAAATTCATGTCCATCAAGTAGGTGATTCATCCAATCATCTCATCTTCTGTCATCCCCTTCTCCTCCTGACATCAATATTGCCCAGCATCAGGGTCTTTTCCAATCAATTGATTCTTGGCATCATGTGGCCAAAGTACTGCATCTTCAGCATCAGTCCTACCAATTAATATTCAGGACTGATTTCCTTTAGGATTGACTAGTTTGATCTCCTTGTTCCAAGGAGTCTCCAAGGGACTCTCAAGAGTCTTCTCCAACACCACAGAGCAAAAGCATCAATTCTTTGGCACTCAGCTTTTTTTATTGTCCAGCTCTCACATCTATACATGTCTACTGGAAAAAGCATAGCTTTGACTAGGCGGACCTTTGTTAGCATAGTAATGTCTCTGCTTTTCAATATGCTGTCTAGGTTGGTTATAGCTTTTCTTCCAAGGAGGAAGTGTCTTTTTATTTCATAGCTGCAGTCACCATCTGCAGTGATTTTGGAGCCCAAGAAAATAAAATCTGTCATGGTTTCCATTGTTTCCCCATCTATTTTCATTGAAGTGATAGGACCAGATGCTATGATCTTACTTTTCTGAATGTTGAGTTTTAAGCCAGCTTTTTCACTCTCCTCTTTCACTTTCATCAAGAGGCTCTTTAGTTCCTCTTTGCTTTCTGCCATAAGGGTGGTGTCATCTGCATATCTGAGGTTATTGATATTTCTCCTGGCCATCTTGATTCCAACTTGTGTTTCATCCAGTCTGAGATTTTGCATGATATACTTTGCATATAAATTAAATAACCTGGGTGACAATATGCAGCGTTGATGTACTCCTTTCCCAATTTAGAACCAATCTGCTGTTCCATGTCTGGTTCTAACTGTTGTTTCTTGACCTACATACAGATTTCTCGGGAGGCAGGTAAAGTGTTCTGATATTCCCATCTCTTGAAGAATTTTCCAGTTTGTTGTGATCCACACAGTCAAAGGCTTTAGCATAGTCAATTAAGCAGAAGTAGATGCTTTTCTGGAACTCTCTTGCTTTTTCAACGGATGTTGGCAATATGATCTCTGTTTTCTCTTGCCCTTTCTAAATCCAGCTTGAACATCTGGAAATTCTCACTTCATGTACTGTTGAAGCCTAGCTTAGAGAATTTTGAGCATTACTCTGCTCGTGTGTGAGATGAGAGCAATTGTGCAGTATTTTGAACATTCTTTGGAATTGCCTCTCTTTGGGATTGGAATGAAAACTGACCTTTTCCAGTCCTGTGGCCACTGCTGAGTGTTCCAAATTTGCTGGCATCTTGAGTGCAGCATCACGTTCTAGGAATTGAAATAGCTCAGTTGGAGTTCCACCACCTCCACTAGCTTTGTTCATAGTGATGCTTCCTAAGGCCCACTTGACTTCACATTCTAGGATGTCTGGCTCTAGGTGAGGGATCACACCATTCTGGCTATCTGGATCATGAAGATCTTTTTTGTATAGTTCTTCTGTGTATTCTTGCCACCTCTTCTTAATATCTTCTGCTTCTGTTAGGTCCATACCATTTCTGTGTTTTATTGGCATCACTGACTCTGTGGACATGAGTTTGAGTGTACTCCGGGAGTTGGTGATGGACAGGGAGGCCTGGTGTGCTGTGATTCATGGGGTCGTGGAGAGTCGGACACGACTGAGCGACTGAACTGACTGACTGACTGAAGAGGAGAGTAAAAAAGCTGGCTTAAAACTCAACATTCAAAAAACTAACATCATAGCATCCGGTCCCATCACTTCATGCAAATAGATGGGGAAACAATGGAAACAGTGACAGACTTTATTTTCTTGGGTTCCAAAATCACTGCAGATGGTGACTGCAGCCATGAAATTAAAAGACACTTGCTCCTTGGAAGAAAAGCTTATGACCAACCTAGACAGCATATTAAAAAGCAGAGACATCGCTTCACTGACAAAGGTCTGTCTAGTCAAAGCTATGGTTTTTCTAGCAGTCATGTATGGATGTGAGAGCTGGACCATAACGAAAGCAGAGCACTGAAGAATTGATGGGTTTGAATTGTGGTGTTGGAGAAGACTCTTGAGAGTCTCTCAGACTGCAAGGAGATCCAACCAATCCATCCTGAAGGAAATCAGTCCCGAATATTCACTGGAAGACTGATGCTGAAGCTGCAATACTTTGACCACCTGATGCCAAGAACTGACTCATTGGAAAAGACTGTGATGCTGGGCAACATTGAAGGCAGGAAGAGAAGAGGACGATGGAGGATGAGATGGTTGGCATCACCGACTCGATGAACATGAATTCGAGCAGACTCTGGGAGTTGGTGATGGACTGGGAACCCTGGCATGCTCCAGTCCATGGGGTCGCAAAGAGTCGGACTTGACGGAGCGACTGAACTGAACTGAACTTGCATGAAATATTCGCTTGGTGTCTCTAATTTTCTTGAAGAGATCTCTAGTCTTTCCCATTCTATTGTTTTCCTTTTTTTCTTTTCATTGCTCACTGCAAAGGCTTTCTTATCTCTCCTTTCCCTTCTTTGGAACTCTGCCTTCAGACGGGTATCTCTTTCCTTTTCTCCTTTGTCTTTGTCTTCTGTTCTTTTCTCAGCTATTTGTAAGGCCGCCTCAGACAGCCATTTTGCCTTTTTGTATTTCTTTTTCTTGGGGATGGTCTTGTTCCTTGTTTTCTGTACAATGTCATGAACCTCCGTCCATAGTTCAGGCACTGTGTCTACCAGATCTAATCCGTTGAATCTATTTCTCACTTCCACTGTGTAATCATAAGGGATTTGATTTAGGTCATACCTGAATGGACTAATGGTTTTCCCTACTTTCTTCAATTTAAGTCTGAATTTTGCAATAAGGAGCTCATGATCTGAGCCACAGTCAGCTCCCAGTCTTGTTTTTGCTGGCTGTATAGAGCTTCTCCCTCTTCAGCTTCAAAGAATATAATCAATCTGATTTTGGTATTGACCATCTGTTGATGTCCTTGTGTAGAGTCATCTCTTGTGTTGTTGGAAGAGGGTGTTTTCTGTGACCAACACGTTCTCTTGGCAAAACTCTGTTAGTCTTTTCCCTGCTTCATTTCATACTCCACGGCCAAATTTGCCTGTAACTCCAGGTATCTCTTGACTTCTTACTTTTGCATTCCAGTCCCCTATCATGAAAAGGACATCTTTTTTTGGTGTAAGTTCTAGAAGTCTTGTAGGTCATCATAGAGACATTGTTGAGAATTTTTAAAGGTCCTATTTAATCATTGCCAATATCATTTTTTAAGGCGATCATTTTAATGGGATACCCTTCTCATGATCGTATTAATTGCTTATCAGGAACCAGTGGCTGTATATTCATAAATAGCATTCAAAACGTCTCCAAACTGTCCCTGTCAAGACACTTGGTTGTTCTTGTCCCGGAAGTTCCATTTCCAGAAATATTTAATATTTGGGCCAAAAACACAAACACGGAAAATTAACTTTAAACTTGAAAATTCAAAGTTGATTTCTTCTAGCAGGTCACTTGATTGATAAGTGAAATGTAGTGGTGGTTCTGAGGGGAAAATAAAAGATTAAGACCAAGAAGGAAGATCATTACAGTAAAACTGAAGGCCATTTTGCCAATTATTTTCAACAAACAAGATAATGGGCATCTGCAGATTATATTCTACGTTCTCAGTCTCTCATTTGGAGCAGGAAAATGGAAAATGATGGGAAAGGAGTCGTTTGTGGAAGGCAAAGGAGAACAGCAGGGGTTTCTGCGTGATAAGGCTGGTTTCACAGGCCTGGGAGGAAACGATACTGATGTCAGAGCCAGCAGGGAACATTCTGAATGTTTTGGCTCTCAGAAAGAAACTTTAGAACTGAGCAATAAAGAAAGAAAAATTCTCTTCAGAGACGACATAAATGACATGGTAGTTAACTTCAGAAATGTCTGAAAAGTAACATGAAATATATCAAAGATACATAAGTAAAAATGGGATCATCTTAGGCTGATGACCTGTTTCTGGTATTTGCACTCTCTGATTTGGTAGGAAATACTGTAGTGAGTTTTTGCTGTAAAAAAAAATTAAGTTCTTTAACTTTTATTTTAATTCCTACTGAAAAATAAAAGTGTCCTTCTACATATTCGTAACTCCTTGATATGACCTTATGTGAGAAGCATCCCTCTGTGACAGGAAACTGAATGACCATACTTCTGTTTTTACAGAGACACTCAGCACTCTTAATGCACTAGCTGCTATAAGCCCAGGAGAGGCTTTAGAATGGGATTTGTCCTTGAATTACCTCCTGGGGCTCAGTAAAAGCTGTAAATTACTAGCAGATGTCGTAGACACAAGAAAACCACTGCAGCCTAGGATAAGAAAGCAAGGTACCCACAGTTGCATTCGCCCAGTCTGAACACCCGGTGGGCTCAGATTTTCTCGTATTGGTCTTCCCTCACCATGCAGAAGGCTTTCTCAGCCTCCAAGTCATCCATATCAGACAGTCTGCTCCTGGATCACATCCAGATGTTACTGCTCCTTCCTCTGGGAGATTCTGATTGCCTCTCTGGAGCATGTCTGTACCACCTTTTCCCAACTCACCAGTTGGAGGAAGGCATGGCAGCCCACTCCAGTATTCTTGCCTGGAGAATCCCCATGGACAGAGAAGCCTGGCAGACTATAGTCCACGGAGTTGCAAAGAGTCAGACACGAATGAGTAAGCACAGTCTGATAATCAGACTTCTTTGAAGGTGGGGTGTGCAAAAGTGCCTCTGGGATAATACTTAAGTGTACTGCCTTCTTGTGAGCACTTGGGCCCTAGATTTTCTTGCTTGAATAATGTTTTTGAAAGTGGGTTGGACCAGCCCAAACCATGAGACCAGCCCAAACCATGAGTACCAAGTACTGAGCTTGTCTGTCTTCCAGCATATCCTTTTTGGGGCATTTCCTACCATTTTGGTGAGGCCTTTCTAGTAGAGATTTTCTAGGGATCCAAGATGGCCTCTGTGGTCAAGCAGTTTGAATGGGAACAGGTTAGCTGTGTCCATTCTACACTTCCAAACAAAGCAGAGCCTGATCCCTCCAGGGGAATACATTTGTTTTGTGGGTTAGGAGTAAGCCCAGGTCTTCAACCATTCTAAGATGGACTACCCACTGATATACCACTGAATGGATGAACCACCTTTTCTGCTTGGCCTCTCTGCTCATTCTAGCCACAAACGACCCCAGCACTCCATATCACCAGAATCCCCACAAATCAAAATGGGCCAGGTGTTCACTATCAGAAGAGAGCAGATACCAGTTACAAAGTTTGGAAAAGGGCTACAGTGAGATGCCCAAATGAGTGAAAGTGCTTAGGACTTCCCTGTTCCCTGAATGATCTCAGAAGTCCCCATCCTATCTAAAACTGTATGACTTTTGGGTTCCAGTTGAAGAGAAGATGGCAGAAATACGTAGCAAAGATGAATAGGCAACTGCCAATAACTACACATTGTGCAAACTGAATGGATACAACCAGTTCAATAAATATGTTGAACACTTACTATGAGCCACCTCTGGTTTAGGTGCTGGAGATAGAATAGCACCCACCCTCACGGAGCCTTCATTCTAGTGGCTGAAGGGATGAGAGAGCTCCCAGGACCCACGTGACCCCCACAGCCCTCAGTGCTCCTTCTTGGAGTCTCTGTGCCTTTATTCTCCTGAAGCAGGGGCATACAGCCTGGGAAGCACACTCACCAGACAGCTACCTTCATAAGCAAACCCAGATTGACTCTACTTTTCTCTTCCTTGCCCCCTTGTTTGACATCTGCATTTTAAACCACTTTCGTGTCTGCTTAATTCTTTATTCCAGCACTATGTTCATGTCAAGTCAAAATGGAAATAGAACATGCATGTGGGATTGTCTGAAACTGGATCCTAATTATTTATTGTCACCTTCCTTAGTTTTTTATTTAGTTGGTAGGACTGTTTATACATTTTTGGATGTGCTTATCACTGATACTCTACTTGGCCTTATTTATAAAAACCACAGAAAAAAACACATTTTCTTCCCTAATTTTTCAGATATTTTCATCTTAGTCATTCCAAGTGGCAAAAGAATAACATCAATCATAGCAAGCCATTATTTGCTGAGCTCTTACTGTGTACTAAATGTGGGTGAAAAGCATTTGACCTCATGATCCCTCATCAGACCTCAGGAAACCCTTTGAGGCAGGTGCTATAACATATCCTTTTACAACCCTGAGAGGTTACATGGTTAGTAGAAAATATTTTTCAAAGGGTATCTCAAGGGGATTCTGATATTGTCGTATGTTGCATTACAGTTTCAAACCTGTTTTCTTATTATGACTTTTGGGTACGTTGAGTTAAAATGAGAAATAATATCACACAGGATCAGAACCAGAGTTCGATTTCGCTGTTGTTCTGCCTCAGACCATTGCTATTTTCACAAAATAAGAGTATTTCCTTTTGCTGTCACTCAAAGGTTCGGAATGTGGTTTCTCCATCAAGTGAATTAGATACTTCTTTGCATGTGAAAAGCAGTATCTGGATCTTATGTAGCTAAAGCACAGATAGCATTTATCACATATATTTTAAGATATTTGTGTACATTTTTATCATCCCTCTAAGAGATGAGCTCCATGCAATCTTAGACCATGCCTTTCCTCATCTCTGAAGCCTAATGCTGTACACCCATTGGCATACATTGAATGTTAGTTGAATCTACAAACTTTAGAAAATGCCCTAAGTACTCTAGCTTCCTTTAATAACTAATTATAAATTCATTAACTCACTGAAATGATCTTTGAAGCTTTTTTTCCAGCTTGTATCACCTCTTAACAAGTAGTAGTAATTTCCTATCTATTGGGTAAAGTTGTGCTTTCTTTTATTTTTTGTCAAAATATTTCCTTCAAATTTCCTAGAGTTTTAATAACAGCATTAAAAGCAGTGTCTTCCCTTCATCATATTGTTTTTAACTTATTATTTCATGTTTTTAGGAAGGCGATGTCTGGCCCAATTCATCAGCTGAAATCACTGTGTACTTTAATCCCCGGGAAGCCAAGCTGTACCAGCAGACCGTCTACTGTGACATTTCAGGTAACGACTTCTTCCATTTGGTAAATTCAGGTTACCAAGTGCTCAGAGCATAAAGTGTTGAAGTGCTGTGTGTGAGAGAATATTGGGGATTATGTGCATATATGATATCAGGAGGAGAATAAAAGAGGCAAGTTGTGCACTTCATACTTCTTTCTAGAACAGATCAACCTTTGAAGTACCTTATAATTGTGGTGTCCTGGGTGGGGATGGAAAACCACGAATCTAGGTTACCCCTTGATTTTAGAGCAGCAAGAATATTAGTTGAAATTCTCTTGCTTTTTCTATGATCCAAGCAAGAGAATTCCAACTAATATTCTTATTGCTCTATAAATCAAGGAATAATTTGGATCATAGATAAAGCAAGAGAATTCCAGAAAACATCTATTTCTGCTTCACTATGCTAAAGCCTTTGACTGTGTGGATCACAACAAACTGGAAAATTCTTCAAGAGATGGGAGTACCAGACCACCTTACCTGCCTCCTGAGAAATCTGTATGCAGGTCAAGAAGCAACAGTTAGAACCGGACGTGGAACAGCGGATTGGTCCATATTGGGAAAGGAGTACATCAAGACTGTATATTGTCACCTTGCTTATTTAACTTATATGCAGAGTATGTCATGTGATATGCCAGGCTGGATGAAGCACAAGCTGGAATCAAGATTGCCAGGAGAATATCAGTAACCTCAGATATGCAGATGACACCGCCCTTATGGCAGAAAGCAAAGAGGAACTAAAGAACCTCTTGATGAAAGTGAAAGAGGAGAGTGAAAAAGCTGGCTTAAAACTCAACATTCAGAAAAGTAAGATCATAGCATCTGGTCCTATCACTTCATGACAAATAGATAGGGAAACATGGAAACAGTGAGAGACTTTATTTTTTTGGACTCAAAGATCACTGCAGATGGTGACTGCAGCCATGAAATTAAAAGATGCTTACTCCTTGGAAGAAAAGCTCTGACCAACCTAGACAGCATATTAAAAAGCAGAGACATTTCTCTGCCAACAAAGGTCCATCTAGTCAAAGCAATGGTTTTTCCAGTAGTCATGTATGGATGTGAGAGTTGGACCATAACGAAAGCTGAGCACTGAAGAATTGACGGTTTTGAATTGTGGTGTTGAAGAAGACTCTTGAGAATCCCTTGGACTGCAAGGAGATCAAACAAGTCAACCCTAAAGGAAATCAGTCCTGAATATTCATTGAAAGGACTGATGCTGAGACTGAAGCTCCAATACTTTGGCCACCTGATGCAAAGAACTGACTCCTTGGAAAAGACCCTGATGCTGGGAAAGATTGAGGACAGGAAGAGAAGGGAATGACAGATGGTGAGACGGTTGGATGGCATTACTGACTTGTTGGACCTGAGTTTGAGCAAGCTCCGGGAGTTGGTGATAGATAGGGAAGCCTGTCTATGGGGCTGCAAAGAGTTGGACATGACTGACTGAACTGAACTGAACTGAAGAATATTAGTAGTAACAGTAGTATTTGCTCAATAGTAATAGTATTAGTTGCTCAATCATGTCTGACTCTTTGTGACCCCATGAACTGTAGCCATCCAGGCTCCTCTGTGCATGGGATTCTCCAGACAAGAATGCTGGGGTGGATTGCCATTCCCTTCTCCAGAGGATCTGCTTGATCCAGGGATTGAACCCGGGTCTCCTGCATTGCAAGCCGATTCTTTACTATCTGAGCTAGAGAGAAGTCCCAGAGTATTATATAACTTGATGTAAATTCTCACAATGTTATGTTTTATTCTTTTTATAGTTTTTGGATAGTTAATTTTTTCCTTTTCAAGTTTTTATCAGAATAATGCATGCCAAGTAAGATGGGAAGGCAGCCTTGCAGTGACCAGAGGCACAAAGAGGGTGTACTGGTAGGGTGGCAACCTGATGGCTTCAGGAGATTGGATATATATAGAGGAATTAAGCAAAAAAGTAAGTATATTGAGGATAACAAGCACTAGTAATTTTCACTCAGAGAAGGGAAATAGAGATATGGGAAGGAGGAAGCCTAAGATGAGCCCTTTGTTATTGGAATGGAATGGTAGATGCATCTTAGTTAATACCAGCAGTTAATAGAGCAAATCAACCTCATGCAGTGGAAACACAGCATCTCTTCAATGATATTAAATACTTACTTGGGTCTAATCACAAGGAAGCCTCAGACTAACCCAAGTTGAAGGACAAAACATGATGACATCTGGGTGCAACATGTGAGCCTGGATTGGATCCTTTGCTACAAAGGAGATAATTGAGAGCAAAGGAATATATAGAAGTTCTTTGTACTACTAAGGAGAGTTTTATATATTTTAAAAATGTTTCGGAATTTTTTTAAAAAAGCTGATATCAGTAAGTAAGTAAAAATACATATAGTAAGATTATAAAACTAAATAATAGTCTTATTTCTTCAGTACTGCTTTCCAAGAAGTACTTTTAGCTGTTTCTTGCTTATATGGCTATTTGTTGATTTATCAACTTCACATACTACTTTTGAGTCCTTAATATAAAAAGTGAGGATTTAGTTCACTTCTATCTTCTCTACCCCTTCCTGGACTGGACTTAATTAGATTATAATTTACATGCAGTAAAATTCACTCTTTTTGGATATACAGTTCTGTGAACATTGGCAGATGTAAACAGTGATGTAGCCACCACCAAAAGCAAGTGTAGAATCTCTGCACCACCCAGTAAAATTTCCTCATGCCCCCCTTTGCAGACAGTTCTATCCCCCACCTTAGTCCCTGGTAACACAGTTATTTTTATTATATTTATTTTATTTTATGAGGTTTACTTATGGTCTTAAATAGCCTTTACTTACATATTTAAAACTATAAATTTGTGTCCATCAACTCTACAATACCCTTGGATGAGTTGTCTGCCCAATATAATTTTCTCTCTTCTGTGAGTTGTCCTACTTTTGTGTTGTCATGGTTGATATCCACATTCAAGTCTTCTGTTTTGTCTACATAAATTTTATACACTGGAGGGCCAACCTGTACTCTGGGATTACATTTTATCCTCTGTTGGTTGAGTGTTCTGACCTTAAATTGCTCAAAGAATGTCCCTAAGGTCTGAATCTTGTAGATTCTTTCTTGACTGTCCACCACCTTCTCACTATTTCTCATTTTAACTCACTTCATAATTGACTTGACTCTTCCATACAGTTTTTGGTATTTTTCCCCCTGTGGTTTCTAATTCCTCATTTTAAAAATTTGTATCTAAATTTAGGGCTCATGCTCTTCTTCTTGAAGATATTTCCTCAGAGCCCATCAGCTTTCTATTCTAATTTAGATCATTTTACTTCCTGTACAGTTTTTATCCAAGAGTTGTTTTTTTTTTTTAATTTCCATGTGCATTCCATTATATCTTTTGACTCTCATTTTACTCAAGTAATTTCCTCAGAAGGGGTACTTAGATGGGAAACTTTGATTCTTGCATGCAAGAAAATGTCTTATTCTCCCTCCATACCCACTTGATGGGCTTTTCAGGTGGCACTACAGATAAAGAACCTGCCTGCCAGTGCAGGAGACTTAAGAAACACGGGTTCAATCCCTGGGTCGGGAAGATCCCCTGGAGGAGGGCAGCAAACCACTCCAGTGTTCTTGCCTGGAGAATCCTATGGACAGAGGAGCCTGGCAGGCTACGGTTCATAGGGTTGCAAAGAGTTGGACACGACTACGGTGGCTTAGCATGCACGCTTGCACCCACTTAGTTCAGCTGCCTATAGAATTCTAGGTTCAAAATAATTTCTCCTCAGAACTTTGGAGACCTTGTGCCAAATTTATGATAAAAATTCAGAAGCTTGAAGTCACTCAATTCTCATTCTTTTATAGGTGGCCTGGTATTTCTCTCATATTTTCTAGGGTTTTCTTTTTGTATTTGGGATCTGAAATGTTGTGAAGGTATGTCCAAGAGTGAGTTTTTCTAGTTCATTCTCCTCAACTTTCTATGGGCCAAGTCTGATTACTCATATGTTACTTCAGCTCTGGGATTTTTTTTTTTTTTAACATACTTTCCTCCATCTTTTTCATTTTAGCCTTTTGGAAATTTTAATGTTCCAAAATTAAACATACAGAATTGATCATCTTTTGTCAAAGAACAAGATTTCAATCCTCAAAGAAGAGAAGTAAATGATATTAAATGCCATTTAAAGCTATTAAATAAGGATGCCCAGAGAAATACATTTCTGACATTTATTAGTCAGAAAAATCCAGGTAGCTTATATCTTGCATTCACAGGACTCCTTCCAGTGTTTTCTGGTCTGTGATTATCTATTTGTATATAAGACTAAGAAAATGGGCTTAATTTTCGGGCTTGTGCTACTTACCTCTTTGTAGGTCTCCCAGGAATATGGCTGTGGTGGTTATTTTAAATATGTTTCCAGTCCATATCTATACAGTCACTCTTTGTGTACAGGGGTCAGGCAGTTTAGAATGTGGGCTGCCAAACCCAAGACTGTGCCATTTTCCACTTACCCTAGGTGTGCATCTCTTCCTGATGATATTTCCCTCACCTCCCCTGGATGTAGCCATCACCTTGACTTTTGTGATAGTCATTTTCTTATTTTCGTGTATTACCACCTATGTATTCATTCCTAAGCAAAACAGTATAGTTTTACCTGTTTTAAAAAATTTTGTGTCTTACGCTGTTAGTACTTGAAAGATAAAGCCACTCAGTAAATACTGATTAAAAGAATGAGCAGATAAGTTAAAAAAAATTGAATGAATGATTGAATGAATCCTAGTTTGATCCAGTCTCTTCCTGGTGCATGGACGCAGGATTCTCAAGATGGCACTAGGATGAATGTAGAATGCACTACAAATTTCTGGATTGACCTGTTTCCATGCTTCAGATCAGCATCATCTACCCCAGACTTCTTAATGGATCTGGAGGAAATATTGGTACATCAGTGTTCAGACATAGGCTGGAAATGGTCCAGTGGCGCCCACATCACAGGTGCTGGGATCTCCCTCCCATCGATGGCTCCCCTGGGATGTCGTCGTGCTTGGCCTTATTCCAGGGGGCTGGCTGCTCTTCAGGAGGTTCCCAAACATTACATAACTAATTGTATTTATCTATTGTTTTCTTTGCAATTCTGAATTCTGCCACAGAATTCGCATCCTGGGTAAAGTGAATGGTGTAATTTTCCATCTGCATGACATTCTTTTTTATTTTGTTAGTGATTTATTTAAAGATATGATTGCCAGGAAAGGGTTTTGTTTGCATAGTAATTCCATATTATCTTCTCTGTAAATTCCATGCAATTCTGTGTGTCTTTTCAAGGGCTGGTGCTGATTCCTTACTATTATCTTCAAAGGGTTGGTGAAACCTCCTGATTTTAGGTCACTGAGAAATACTTCTTAGGCAAATAGAAAAGCTCCCTCCCTTGCTTTAATTTTTTTTTTCGTATATGGTTTGAGCACATAAAAGTAGAAACATACAGATATGCTTTTCCTCATACTTTTTTGCAGAAATGACAGCATACTTTACACAGTAGTTCTAACACTACTTTTTAAATGCTTCTTAGAGATTATTCCATAACACTAAGTATAAAAGGGTTATTCTTTTTCATGGTTGTATAGGAATTCTTTGTATTTATATACCAGATTTTACTTTAACCTTTTGTCACTGAGAAATAGAACACAGATTCAGAAATGTACATTTTGTGTGCTGTGGTAGGCAGAGTAATGGCCTCCCCAAGACGTCCATGTCCCCAGTATCTGTGGATATTTTACATTGCATGGCAAAGGGGAATTAAAGTAGAAAATGGAGTTTAGGTTACTAATGAGCTAACCTTAAGGTATGGAAAATATCCTGGGTGACTCAATCAATAATAATCACAAGGGTCCTTAAATGTTCAAGAGGGAGGCCGAAATATCAGTCTCAGTGTCAGAATGCTGCCCTGTATGAAAGATTATACCAGCCATTTCTGGCTTTGAAGCTAGAAAGACCAAAGAATTCAGGCAGCCTCTAGGAAATAGGTAAGGCAAGAAAAGATGTTTTCTCCTAGACCCTCCAGAGAGAAACACAACCCTGCCAACACCTTGATTTTAAGCCAGTGAGACCCATTTTTGATTTGGACCTACCAAACTTTTAAGAGAATAAGTTTATATGTTAAGCCACTAAGTTTGTGGTAGTTTGTTGTAGCAGCATTAGAGAACTAATATACATGCAAGTACAGTGTAACAAATAATTACAGAGCATACATTATGTAATTGCCACCAAGATCAATAATAGAATATTTCGAACCTTTGTTAGGCTCCTGTGTGTTCCTTCCCCGTCACACTCCCTTCACTCCAGCTTCCCCCTAGGTAATCATCATTTTCTCCTTCACGATCATTATCTCCTTGCTTTCACTTATAGTTTATATTCCTGTGTATGTGTAGCTAAATATTACAATTTAGTACTGCCTGCTTTTGGAATGTACATAATTGGAATCAATTTACATGTCTCATCCACGTTGCTGCTTGTAGCTCTACTTGCATTTCATCTTCATTGTTGTAAAGTATTCCATTATGTGAATGTGTGTTCAGAGACAGAAGTATTAGGGAAGGCCGATGTCATTGGTCTTGAGGGAGGCCTCTTGGGATGCATGAAATTAAACCCCCATCTCCAACTGCAACTTCTTCTTCATTTGAAAGCTTCTATAACTGGGCACCACGAGTACAAAGAGGCACAAAAGCATAGCTCCTGCCCTCAGAAAGCATAGAACGGAGTGGGGGGAACTGACGCAGAAAATAAACTATGGTTATGTAATGCCATACAGTGAATGAATGAAAATTATTGAAAAGAATAGTTCTGTCTTGCAGTTTGCATGGAAGGTCCCAGAGAAAGTGAACCTTGAAATACTTATTAGTCAAGTGGAAAAAAAGGAGGGCCTAGGCATGACAGGCAGGGAAACACTTGTGAAAGCACAGAGAAACACTATGTAAAAATATGACGAGCATGAAATGACGAAGAATTGGAAGTTCTTAGGCTGTGAATCAGAGAGAAACTGAGACTTGGAAGGGGACAGGCGGGGGCAGGAAATGAAGCTGTAGGCTAGTATATAGTAGTTGGGAACCCATTCTTAGAGGCCGGCCCTTGACTGGCCGACTAAGAAGCTCAGACTTCATCCTCAGGGAGCAGGGAATCCCTGAAGGGCTCCAAGTGGGGAGTGACCAGCTCAGACCTGAATATGGCAAATATAACATCATTAAAACCTTTTCAGTTAATCTGATACTGAATTTTTTTCATTTAAAATTTTCAGATTTTCTTAGAAGTGGTTAAACCTGTATATTAGATATTTATAAAAACTTTCGGTGGTTTGATCTAGGTCTCAAAGCTGATCTTTCATCCATCTTGACTTTCCTGTGGAATGTGAAAATACCTAATTTAAAGATTACCCTTAAAAAAAAACTCGAAGGGAAACCACACATATTTGGTTTGAATCACCATATGAGAACTTCAAAGGAAGTAACACTTCCTGATTTAAACTGTGAAATATATTGCTAGAAAACATGGTTAATGGGTGCTTCAGAGTCAAATTCAGGAAAGCAACATGGTGGAAGTGACTCCACATGTGCCCACTTCCTTGAAAGGCCCAAGTATGGTGCAACCTCATTGTCCGTTTTCATTCTGTGCATCCCAAGAGAAACATCTGAGTTTTTAGCACAATTTGGGACTTTTGAGATTTATCCTAATTAAACTAAAGAATGGAGTTTTAGGAAAGAGAAAGTTAAATTACTCAAGTCATTAAAAATGTTTTGGGCTTTTCAGAGTATTGGTGGCTCAGTGATAAAGAATCTGCCCGCCAATGCAGGAGACATGGGTTTGAACCCTTTAGCAGGAGGATCCCCTAGAGAAGGAAATGGCAACTCACTCCAGTATTCTTGCCTGGGAAATCCCATGGACAGAGGAGCTTGGTGGGCTATAGTGCATGGGGTCGTGAAAGAGTTGGACATGACTGAGCGACTAACACTTTCACTATCATGTGAGTGATACGCTACATAGTTGTAAGTTGTCTTTCTCAAAACTCAGCAGATTGTGCCCTGATGATCAGATAAGGTGCGTTATTCCTATGAATGTGAAATTATTTTCTTAATCAGCTACTTTAAATTATATTCTCAGTTATCAAATATTTCAAACATAAAAATACAGAGAATAATATACCAGTTTCATCTTTTATACTTACCCAAATTTAAGAAAACTTGAACAAATAGAAATGCTCATGGTTTTGATCAGGAAGATCAACATTATAAATAAGTCACTTCTCCCTGTAAATGCATTGTGATCCCAGTAATAATATCAGTAAGGTGTTTTTTTTTTTTTAATTAGGTTCATTCCAAAACTCCTTTGGGAAGAAATAAATTCCTGGTTGCCTAGAAAATTCAACAGGAATAATGTGGGAGGATTAGCTACACTATATATTAAAAACTTATTTAAAACCTACAGTAAATACAATTGTATGGTTCATGAACATGAAGAGAAAGTAGGCATCAAATCAGTGCTTATTTTTATTTTCATCCTTTTCAATTGTCATCAGTAACAGCAGCATCTCATAATCCTCTAAAATCCTATCCTCCCCCGAATCCATATGTCCCAGTGTCCTATGTGAGCAAAATAAAAACCCTCATTTGCTTAAGTCACTTTGCTCTATTTATCTTTTGATGCATAACAAACTACTCAGTTTAGTGGTTTAAAGCAACTAGCAATCACTTATTTTGCTCATAGATCTGTGATTTAGGATTTAGCAAGGGCAGCACTATTAGCTCCACATGAGGACAACTAGGCAAGCTTGAAGGCAGAGGCTGATAGCATTTTTTAGCTCATCCATATCTGGCAGTTGATCCTAGTTGTGGGCAGGGCCCTTACCAGGTTCTGTTTGCTGCAAGCCCTATTGTGGCCTCTCCATGTGGCTGCTTGCTTCCTTGTGGCATGAACAATGGACTCAGTTGTTGAGAAATCTCCTGCAGTCTAATTGTCGTTTCTGTTGGTTATCTGTCTTTTTTATCAGATTAATATTAAGAATTACTTTATGCTTTGGTGTTCTACAGTTTCACCTAGATTAATTTACCTTTATTTATCCTCCTTCAAACTTGGTATGCTTCTTTAATATAAGTACCTTTCATCAGTTCTGGAAAATTCTCAGCAGTTATCTCTTCAGTGGTTTCATCTCATTATCTCAGTTTTTTCCTTCTGGAAATACTTTTATATATATTTCTTTCCCATGGAATCAAAAAATCTTTTCACTTCTCCTTTATATTTTTTTTCTTTTTGTCCCCTTGCAATGAAAGCACAGAGTTTTAACCACTGGATCATCAGGCAAGTCCCTCCTTCACATTTTTTCCTTGTATGATACATTCTGGGTTTTCTCTAAGATTTTTCTTCCAGTTGACTCTTCAGCTATTTCTACTCCATTTGTCTATTTAGTTTTTATTTCATCAATTTGGCTTTTCAGTTTTAGAAGTCCTGTTTGGTTTTAATACTTTCATTTATCTCCTTCACATGGTTTCTATTTCTTCATCTACATCTTTAAAGATTTTGGTAATGCTACATGTTCGACTTTTCTATTATCTAAAACTGTTGGAATACTAATTTACATGTTTGTGATAACCACTGATTTTCCTCATATTGAATTGATTCTTCAGATGACTTGAAACATAGGTGTTGTTAGCTCATCTATAGCATGTGCTGTGGAATGAATGAATGTGTCCCTACCCCCTCACTCCCAAATTCATATTTTGAAATATAGTACTCAATGTGATGGTAATTGGAGGGTGATACCTTGAAAATCCCATGGGTGGAGGAGCCTGGTAGGCTGCAGTCCGTGGGGTCGCTAAGGGTCGGACACGACTGAGCGACTTCACTTTCACTTTTCACTTTCACACATTGGAGAAGGAAATGGCAACCCACTCCAGTGTTCTTGCCTGGAGAATCCCAGGGACGGGGGAGCCTGGTGGGCTTCCGTCTATGGGGTCACACAGAGTCGGACACGACTGAAGTGACTTAGCAGCAGCAGCAGCAGCACCTTTGGATGTGATTAGGACATGAGGGCATACTCTTCATGAATGTGGTTAGTGCCCTTTATAAAAGAGACCCCAGAAAACTCCCTTGTCCCTTCTTCCATGTGAGTGAGAAGATAGCATCTGTGAACCAGGAAGCAAGCTCTCACCATACGGTGAATCTGCCAGTACCTTGATCTTGGACTTCCCCATCTCCAGAACTGTGAGAAATAAATGTTTGTTGTTTAACCCTCATAGTCTATGGTATTTTATTATAGCAACCCAAACAAACTTAAGACAGCATGAGTACTAGATCATGGATGGTCCTTCAGAACAATTTTTTATTTCTTCACGACCTTGCAACTTTCATTTTCTCAGCTTATAATTCTTTCACTTATGTTGCTGTTTGGTTGCCCAGTTGCGTCCAACTCTGCAACCCCATGGTACACCAGGCCTCCCTGTCCCTCTCCATCTCCCGAAGTTTGCCCAAGTCCATGTCCATTGCATTGGTGATGCCATCCAGTCATCTCATCCTCTGATGCCCTCTTCTCCTCCTGTGCTCAATCTTTCACCTATCAGTTCAGTTCAGTCGGTCAGTCATGTCTGACTCTGTGACCCCATGGACTGCAGCACTCCAGGCCTCCCTGTCCATCACCAACTCCCAGAGCTTACTCAAACTCATGTCCACCGAGTTGGTGATGCCATCCAATCATCTCATCCTCTGTCGTCCCCTTCTCCTCCCACCATCAATCTTTCCTAGCATCAGGGTCTTTTCAAATGAGTCAGTTCTTTGCATCAGGTGGCCAAAGTATTGTAATTTCAGCTTCAGTATCAGTCCTTTCATCTATAATATAGTGTAAATTTGGATCCTGTACCTATATATGGGACTTTGAGTTCTTGCAGAGGTGTATTTCTGTTATTCAGACTGCAGGGTAGAGGACAGGCTTCATCACTGCCTCCCTAGACCCATAGGTAGAATTTTTCTAGTTCCCTTTTTGGAAAGAGGCATCCTTTCCAAGGCCCTGGACTTATGCAAGGATCTAAGTTCAATTCCTCATTCCCAGATAGGAGCATAGCCATATGCCCTCTTTCTGTGAGGGTACTTAAACTGAAGCCATTACATCATAAGATTGTATATACTTTACAGATCTCTGAGTTCTTTTTTTAATTTCTGAAAGTGAAAATGAAAATCGGTCACTAAGTTTGTCTGACTCTTTGATGACCCCATGAACTGTAGCCTGCCAGGCTCCTCTGTCCATGGGATTTCCCAGGCAAGAATACTGGAGTGGGTTACCATTTCCTTTTCCAGGGGATCTTCCTAACCCAGGGATCAAACCCAGGTCTCCTGCTTGGCACATGAATTTTTTATTTCTAGCAGCTGATAAATTCCTCTTTCTTTTTTTTAGACTTGGATAAGTATTAAAGCTACACGTTTGTCATACTTTTAATAAGTTCTTTTTGTATTTAAAAATAAAAGGATGTGCTGAGTCAGCTTACTCTGCCCTGTTGTCAGAAGTTAATGTAGTTAACAGTGTTTATATATTTCTTGAGGTAAGCGTTCTTAGAGAATCTGCATTGAGTCACTCTGGCTGCTTGTTAAAAATGTGGGTTCTTGGGTTTCATCTATGTTTTATTGCATCGAAATCTGGAGACGGTACTAGAGAGCATCTGTTTTATTGTGGACTAAAAAGTAAGTGTGTAGCAAAGTTGCAGGAAATGATTTATATATAGAGAAATCAATTGTGTTTCTAGACAGAGAACAATGGGAAATTGAATTTTTTAAAAAAGCAGTATTACTTACAAAAGCATTAAGAAATATGAATTACTTAAAGATAAACTTGACAAAAGATGTGGGAAAGTATAAAACGTTGCTGAGAGAAATTAAAGACAAAATTGAATGAAGAACTGTACCTTGTTAATATAGGTAAATTAAATATCAAGATGTCATTTTTCTCCAAAATTAAATTATAGATTCAATGCAATTCAAATGAAGATCCAAGTTGCTTTTTTTTTTCTGATAGAAATTGACAGACTTATTCTCAAATTCATATGGAGATACAAAGAATTTAGAATTGTACCAAAACAACTTTGGGATAGAAGAATAAAATTGGAAGGCTACTATGACTTGATTTCAAGACAACTTTAAGCTATGATAATCAGGATAAAGACTTCCCAGGTGGCTCGGTGGTAAAGAATCCACCTGCCAATGCAGGATGCACAGTAGACGCAAGTTTGATCCCTGGGTTGGGAAGATTCTCTGAAGGAGGAAATGGCAACCCACTCCAGTATTCTTGTCTTTAAAATTCCATGGACCGACCCCGTGGGTTACAGTCCATGGGGTCACAAAGAGTTGGACATACCTAAGTGACTGAGCACACACACAGTCAAGATAATCCAGGATAATATCCCCATCTCAAAATTCTTAATCACATCTTTTGTCATGTAAGATAGTATTCACCCTTTCGTGGTATCAGGTAATGTTTATAGGTTCCAGGAATTAGGCTGTGGTTATCTTTGGGGCCATTATCTGGCCTACCACAGATCCTATGTTGGTGCCCAGTTGTTTTAGGTCTTTATACTATGTAGTCCATCTTTCCTACTGATTCTCAGTACCTGTTCTGTCATAAGTCAAATTTACATATATGTGCATTTATTCTGAGTTTTGTATTCTGTCTCCTCAGTTATTTTGCACTTTTTGCCTCAATATCAGTTCAGTTGCTCAGTCGTGTCCGACTCTCCACGACCCCATGAATCACAGCACGCCAGGCCTCCCTGTCCATCACCAACTCCCGGAGTACACCCAAACTCATGTCCACAGAGTCGGTGATGCCATCCAGCCATCCCACTCTCCGTCGTCCCCTTCTCCTCCCGCCCCCAACCTTTCCCAGCATCAGAGTCTTTTCCAGTGAGTCAACTCGTCTCATGAGGTGGCCAAAGTATTGCAGTTTCAGCTTTAGCATCAGTCCCTCCAATGAACATCCAGGATTGATCTCCTTTAGAATGGACTGGTTGGATCTCCTTGCAGTATAAGGGACTCTCAAGAGTCTTCTCCAACACCACAGTTCAAAAGCATCGATTCTTCGGCGATCAGCTTTCTTCACAGTCCAACTCTCACATCCATACATGACCACAGGAAAAACCATTGCCTTGACTAGACGGACCTTGGTCGGCAAAGTAATGTCTCTGCTTTTTAATATACTATCAAGGTTGGTCATAACTTTCCTTCCAAGGAGCAAGCGTCTTTTAATTTCATGGCTGCAATCAGCATCTGCAGTGATTTTGGAGCCCAAAAAAACAAAGTCTGACACTGTTTCCACTGTTTTTCCATCTATTTCCCATGAAGTGATGGGACCAGATGCCATGATCTTTGTTTTCTGAATGTTGAGCTTCAAGCCAACCTTTTCACTCTCCTCTTTCACTTTCATCAAGAGGCTTTTGAGTTCCTCTTCACTTTCTGCCATAAGGGTAGTGTCATCTGCATATCTGAGGTTATTGATATTTCTCCCAGCAATCTTGATTCCAGCTTGTGCTTCTTCCAGCCCAGCGTTCCTCATGATGTACTCTGCATATAAGTTAAATAAGCAAGGTGACAATATACAACCTTGACGCACTCCTTTTCCTATTTGGAACCAGTCTGTTGTTCCATGACCGGTTCTAACTGTTGCTTCCTGACCTGCATACAGGTTTCTCAAGAGGCAGGTCAGGTGGTCTGGGATTCCCATCTCTTTCAGAATGTTCCACAGTTTATTGTGATCCACACAGTCAAAGGCTTTGGCATAGTCAATGAAGCAGAAATAGATGTTTTTCTGAAACTCTCTTGCTTTCTCCATGATCCAGCGGATGTTGGCAATTTGATCTCTGGTGCCTCTGCCTTTTCTAAAACCTGCTTGAACATCTGGGAGTTCACGGTTTACATACTGCTGAAGCCTGGCTTGGAGAATTTTGAGCATGACTTTACTAGCGTGTGAGATGAGTGCAATTGTGCGGTAGTTTGAGCATTCTTTGGCATTGCCTTTCTTTGGGATTGGAATGAAGACTGACCTCTTCCAGTCCTGTGGCCACTGCTGAGTTTTCCAAATCTGCTGGCATATTGAGTGCAGCACTTTCACAGCATCATCTTTCAAGACTTGAAATAGCTCAACTGGAATTCCATCACCACCACTAGCTTTGTTCGTAGTGATGCTTTCTAAGGCCCACTTGACTTCACATTCCAAGATGTCTGGCTCTAGGTCAGTGATCACATTATCGTGACTATCTTGGTCGTGAAGATCTTTTTTGTACAGTTCTTCTGTGTATTCCTGCCACCTCTTCTTAATATCTTCTGCTTCTGTTAGGTCCATACCATTTCTGTCCTTTATCGAGCCCATCTTTGCATGAAAAGTTCCCTTGGAATCTCTAATTTTCTTGAAGAGGTCTCTTGTTTTTCCTATTCTGTTGTTTTCCTCTATTTCTTTGCATTGATCACTGAGGAAGGCTTTCTTATCTCTCCTTGCTATTCTTTGGAACTCTGCATTCAGATGCTTATATCTTTCCTTTTCTCCTTTGCTTTTCGCCTCTCTTCTTTTTACAGCTATTTGTAAGGCCTCCTCAGACAGCCATTTCGCTCTTTTGCATTTCTTTTCCATGGGGATGGTCTTGGTCCCTGTCTCCTGTACAATGTCACGAACCTCCGTCCAGAGTTCATCAGGCACTCTATCAATCAGATCTAGTCCCTTAAATCTATTTCTCACTTCCACTGCATAATCATAAGGGATTTGATTGAGGTCATATCTGAATGGTCTAGTGGTTTTCCCTACTTTCTTCAATTTAAGTCTGAACTTCGCAATAAGGAGTTCATGATCTGAGCCACAGTCAGCTCCTGGTCTTGTTTTCGCTAACTGTATACAGCTTCTCCATCTTTGGTTGCAAAGAATATAATCAATCTGATTTCGGTGTTGACCATCTGGTGATGTCCATGTGTAGAGTCTTCTCTTGTGTTGTTAGAAGAGGGTGTTTGCTATGACCAGTGCATTCTCTTGACAAAACTCTATTAGCCTTTGCCCTGCTTCATTCCGTGCTCCAAGGCCAAATTTGCCAGTTACTCCAGGTGTTTCTTGACTTCCTACTTTTGCATTCCAGTCCCCTAGAATGAAAAGGACATCTTTTTTGGGTGTTAGTTCTAAAAGGTCTTGTAGGTCTTCATAGAACCGATTAACTTCGGCTTCTTCAGCATTACTGGTTGGGGCATAGGCCTGGATTACTGTAATATTGAATGGTTTGCCTTGGAAACGAACAGAAATCATCCTGTCATTTTTAAGATTGCATCCAAGTACTGCATTTCGGACTCTTTTGTTGACCATGATGGCTACTCCATTTCTTCTAAGGGATTCCTGCCCACAGTAGTAGATATAATGGTCATCCGAGTTAAATTCACCCATTCCAGTCCATTTTAATTCACTGATTCCTAGAATGTCGACGTTCACTCTTGCCATCTCCTGTTTGACCACTTCCAATTTGCCTTGATTCATGGACCTAACATTCCAGGTTCCTATGCAATATTGCTCTTTACAGCACCGGACCTTGTTTCTATCATTGGTATCACACTCTCTTAATTACAATGTATTTATAATAGATTTTAATATATGAAAGGGCAAGTCCCCTCACTTTGTGTATCTTTAGAAATGTCTAGGTTAATATTGGCCCTTTGATTTTTACGCTTAAATTTTATAAAGAACCATCAAATTCTACCTGCTGGTATTTTGTTTAGTAGCACAGTAAAATTATAGATTTAGATCAGTTGGAGAAAACTTGACAATTTTATAACATTGAGTCTTCTTTTCAAAACATAACCTAGTTCTCAATTTATTTAGATCTTTCTTAATATCTTTCAGTAGAGTTTTACAATTTGTTCCTTGAAGGTTTTAAGTATATTTTATTATATTCCTAGGTACTTTATATTTTTGTTGCTATTTTAAACAGTATCTTAAAAGTTACTTTTTGACTGTTGCTCTCTATAGAAATGCAGTTGATTTTTGTATATTAATTTGGTAAACATCAATCTTACTCTGTCTTATTAATTTTAAAAAGTTTTTATAGATTCTTTAGGATTTTTCAGGTAAGATCATCCTAAAATGTTAGTAATGACGATTTGTTCTTTCCATTTATGCATTTCCCCCCTTTTTCTTGTCTCATTGCACAAGAATGGAGCTCCAGTATCATATTGAACATCTAGTATGTCTTAGATGGCAGGTTTTTGCAAGTCCATGGTTACATTTTCTGGTGTTTGATACAATGTAGTCTAGTGCATTCACAGATTTTTAGGGCTGGGAAAGAGGTTTTATAGCACATCTCTCTGCTTCTCACCTGTGAAACCAGGACACTGTAATCATAAATGAGAAGCTTCCCTATTTTAAAAATATTTTAATATTTTGATCTTCTGTTAAGGAATCTGTCCTTAGAGCTTCCTCGTTCCTGCAGGCTTGTCCACCTTGCTGCCTTTTGCCAAAACAAGAAAAACCCCTGCTTCGAAAATCTTGTGGAAATGTAGCATTTGTAATGTAACACTAAAATTTAAATTAACTCTTGCAAATGCAAGTCTGGGTATCACTTTACTCCTGTTCTGCCCTGGGTTAGAGAAATGGCTAGCTACAAATAAGACAGTCACCTTTGAAGTAATTAATAATTCCCAAAGAAACATTGGCTCCTGCTTTATTATAACACATCTCCTTTTTTTTTTTTTTTTAAAGGAAGGCAGTCAAGGTAACAGATTGGGAAAGCTTTAAGCCTGACAATAATGAATAGGCTTGCAGTTTATTCCACAACACATTTGCAGTTTTCTTTCTTTGCCTTTCTGAAAGTTGGATCTCTGTCAAAATACCTTTCTCTTGACCAGGGAGTACAAATCACTGCCTTCACAATAGGTTTGAAGATTAAAACTCTAAAATAATGGAGTAGGGTAATAAGGTTTGGGCTCTCTGAAATTTTTACTGATGTTCTAGAGTGTTGTCAAACTAGCATCTGATCGATACTTCCAGGGATCACATGGATTGGGGGAACCCTTTGAATAAATCAACTGTCCCAAATATTGCTAAAATTACTCTTGTTTCTTGTAATCAAAGCAGTCCTTGCCTAACGACCACTGTGTTGCCAAGCACTAGAGGGGACAGAGACAAATATATGTGTGTGTGTGTGTGTATGCTCAGTTGTGTCTGACTCCTTGGACCCCATGGACTGTAGCCCTCCAGACTCTTCTGTCCATGGAATTTCGCAGACAAGAATACTGGAGTGGGTTGCCGTTTCCTTCTCTAGGAGATCTTCCTGACCCAGGGCCGGAACCCATATCTCCTATGGCTCCTGCATTGGCAGGTGGATTCTTTACCACTGTGCCACCTGGGAAGCTCAGAGACAAATATCCTTGTTTTTAAAAGGATAGTCATGGAGAGAAGGTATTAAAGATACAGAGCCTAAATAGCAATAGAAGGCAATGAAACATAAAATATCACAAGGAGGTATAATGATAATAAATAAATTAATTAATAGCCAATAATGTCACTTGGTTGTTCAAAATTTATTTGCTAATACTGAAAATTACATTTAATGGAGCATCAAAATTATTTCAGATGTTTAAAATGTTACATGCAGAGCAAATACATAATTTTTCCTTAAATAGCTTGAAATTATAGTGGTATAAATTTAAGGAACATTTCATGCAAAGATGGGCACAATAAAGGATAGAAGTGGTATGGACCTAACAGAAGCAGAAGATATTAAGAAGAGATGTCAAGAATACACAGAAGAACTGTACAAAGAAGATCTTCACGACCCAGGTAATCACGATGGTGTGATCACTCACCTAGAGCCAGACATTCTGGAATGTGAAGTGAAATGGGCCTTAGGAAGCATCACTATGGACAAAGCTAGTGGAGGTGATGGAATACCAGTTGAGCTATTTCAAATCCTGAAAGATGACACTGTGAAAGTGCTGCACTCAATATGCCAGCAAATTTGGAAAACTCAGCAGTGGCCACAGGACTGGAAAAGGTCAGTTTTCATTCCAATCCCAAAGAAAGGCAATGCCAAAGAATGTTCAAACTACCACACAATTGCACTCATCTCACACGCTAGTAAAGTAATGCTCAAAATTCTCCAAGCCAGGCTTTAGCAATACGTGAACCGTGACGTTCTAGATGTTCAAGCTGGTTTTAGAAAAGGCAGAGGAACCAGAGATCAAATTGCCAACATCCGCTGGATCATGGAAAAAGCAAGAGAGTTCCAGAAAAACATCTATTTCTGCTTTATTGACTACGCCAAAGCCTTTGACTGTGTGGATCACAACAAACTGTGGAAAATTCTGAAAGAGATGGGAATACCAGACCACCTGACCTGCCTCTTGAGAAACCTGTGTGCAGGTCAGGAAGCAACAGTTAGAACTGGACATGGAACAACAGACTGGTTCCAATTAGGAAAAGGAGTACGTCAAGGCTGTATATTGTCACCTTGCTTATTTAACTTATATGCAGAGTACATCATGAGAAACGCTGGGCTGGAAGAAGCACAAGCTGGAATCAAGATTTCTGGAAGAAATATCAATAACCTCAGATATGCAGATGGCACCACCCTTATGGCAGAAAGTGAAGAACTAAAGAGCCTCTTGATGAAAGTGAAAGAGGAGAGTGAAAAAGTTGACTTAAAGCTCAACATTCAGAAAACTAAGGTTATGGCATCCAGTCCCATCATTTCTTGGCAAATAGATGGGGAAACAGTGGAAACAGTGGCTGACTTTATTTTTCTGGGCTCCAAAATCACTGCAGATTGTGACTGCAGCCTTGAAATTAAAAGACGCTTACTCCTTGGAAGGAAAGTTATGACCAAACTAGACAGCATATTAAAAAGCAGAGACATTACTTTGCCGACGAAGGTCCGTCTAGTCAAGGCTATGGTTTTTCCAGTGGTCGTGTATGGATGTGAGATTTGAACTATAAAGAAAGCTGAGCGCCAAATAATTGATGCTTTTAAACTGTGGTGTTGGAGAAGACTCTTGAGAGTCCCTTGGACTGCAAGGAAATCCAACCAGTCCATTCTAAAGGAGATCAGTCCTGGGTGTTCATTGGAAGGACTGATGTTGAAGCTGAAACTCCAATACTTTGGCCACCTGATGTGAAGAGCTGACTCAATGGAAAAGACCCTGATGCTGGGAAAGATTGAGGGCAGGAGGAGAAGGGGACAACAGAGGATGAGATGGTTGGATGGCATAACCAACTCAATGGACATGGGTTTGTGTGAACTCTGGGAGTTTGTGATGGACAGGGAGGCCTGGCGTGTTGAGGCTTATGGGATCGCAAAGAGTTGGACACGACTGAGCGACTGAACTGAAATTTAAGGAAAACCTATTAAATTATCAAATATTTAGAGCATTGATTTTTGAGGGAGAACATGGAGAGACAGAAATTATTCAACACTGTTAATACTGTTGATTTTTATGTGTAAATTAATGCAACCATTCTGGAAAACAATATAGCCATAACTCTCAACCTGTCAAATGTGCATCCTTTTGTTCTGGCATTCTACTTCCAATTGGGGTGAGCTGGGTAATTTAGATTAACTTCCTCAATCTCTCTCTCACATACACACAATCTCAGAGCAACTAAAAAATAAAATAACAGAAAAAAATATTTTTTTAAACTTGTTTAGAAAGCAAAAGAGAGCTGCTGAAGGATTTGTAGGCTAAGATCCATGAGAAGAAAGAAACCAAAACAATCAGATCTGGGGGGCCTCTTTATCCTTAGTGACACTGACTTTTGGGCAGATACAGCAAAGACTGAAAAATTAAATGGAGTAAGGAAAGAAAACATAGGAGTTCATGGGATGCCCAAGGAGAAACGGCCCTGGAAATCCCCCATGCATAAAGGTGGGAATCAGTAAAGGGGGGACTAGAAATAAGTCCTTTTTTTTTTTTTTACACATATTCTTTTTCATATTCTTTTCTTTTTTTTTGTAATTAATTTATTTTTTATTGGAGGCAAATTATTTTACAATATTATATTTGTTGATTTTGCCATACATTGATATGAATTTGCCCCGGGTTTACCTAAGTTCCCCCTCCTGAACCCCCCTCCCACCTCCCTCCTCCCTTTATCCTCCCTCTGGGTCATCCCCGCATGCCAGCCCCGAGCATCCTATAACATGCATTGACCCTGAACTAGTGATTCGTTTCACATATGACAACATACGTGTTTCAATGCCATTCTCCCAAATCATCCCACCCTCACCCTCTCCCATAGAGTCCCAAAGACTGTTCTATACATCTGTGTCTCTTTATAAGAACTAGAGCTCAACTTTAGATCATTTTTCAGGTACAAATTTTGTTAAGATGCTTCTCCACCAAGGTTCCAAGAGATAATTAACCCCTAATGTTCTAAGGTATATTTTATATATGAGAAATTAAACTTCTCTTCTGTATGTAGAATGGTACTCACCACATACCCTGCTTGGTAGAATTGAGAAAATTGTTACTTCAGTGATCTGGTGCAGGGCTTAATTCTGTCACAGTATCTTGCTGCCAGTGGTTAGATTGGGTTATCTGGGATCACTAATATCCCTTAGTTACCACCCAGTTCCTGGAGGAAGATAACATCTTCTTAGGGTTTCAATTATATCTACAGTTTCTTATGTACACTGATCAGCCCTTCATCAAAAGTAACCAAGTGTATAGGGAGGTAACACAATCTGATGTAATATTAAGATATACAATGGGAACAAACCCATGGAGAGCCAAGTAATAGAGTTTTTCAGACACAGATTTTTTTTACATGTTCTCACTGAAAACATTGAGCAGAAGCCTGGGAACTACAAAAAATCCATTTGGAAGTCTTGCACTAAAAAGCTATGATGACAAATTAAGAACTCAGTAGATGAATTTAATAGCCTGTTACAGCCAGGGGCAGATTTTGTAAACTGGAAATTAGATAAAGAAAATAACCAGTAGACTAAACATGTAAGGACAAAATTCAGAAAAGAGCATAAGAACTGAGGGGAATGAGGCAAAAAGCTTGTGTGTGTGTGTGTAAAGAAATGGGAAAATTGAGCATAAGCAATATTTCAAGAGAAAATGACTTTAATATTTTCCAAATTGTTGAAAGATATTCATACATAGATTCAAGAAATGCAGTAAATCTCACAAAGGATAAATCCTAACCACGAGAATGTTACAGTAAAACTGCAGAAAGACAAAGAAAATCTTAGCGGTCAGAGAAAAAGACATATTATCTCAAATGAGCAATAAGACAATCAACTGAGTTCTCAACAGAAATGGTAGAAGACAAGAAAGAATAGGATGATGCCTTCAAAGTGCTTAAAGAAAATATGGGAAACTGGTCATAAATGTATTCAATGACATTAATTACACTGTATGTTTTAATGAGAAGTTGAAAACCACTTAAATATCCGCAGAAGGGACTGGTTAAAAGTATTTAGTACATCTTTAGGTGATAATATGTAAAAATGTTCCAGATGTATTCAGTCAGTTCAGTACAGTCGGTCAATCATGTCTGACATTTGCCACCCCGTGGACTGCAGCACGCCAGGCCTACCTATCCATCACAAACTCCCAGAGTTTACTCAAACTCATGTCCATTGATTCAGTGATGCCATCCAACCATCTCATCCTCTGTCATCCCCTTCTCATTCCTCCTTCAATCTTTCCCAGCATCAAGGTCTTTTCAAATGAGTCAGTTCTCGCATCAGGAAGCCAAAGTGTTGGAGATTCAGCATCAGCGTCAGTCCTTCCAATGAATATTCAGGACTCATTTCCTTGAGGATGGACTGGTTTGATCTGCTTGCAGTCCAAGGGGCTGTCAAGAGTCTTCTTAAACACCACAGTTCAAAACCATCAATTCTTTGGCGCTCAGCTTTCTTTATAGTCCAACTCTCACATCCATACATGACCACTGGAAAAACCATAGCTTTGACTAGACGAACCTTTGTTGTCAAAGTAATGTCTCTGTTTTTTAATATCCTGTCTAGTTCGGTCATAACTTTCCTTCCAAGGAGCAAGTGTCTTTTAATTTCATGGCTGCAGTCACCATCTGCAGTGATTTTGGAGCCCAAGAAAATAAAGTCTGACACTGTTTCCATTGTTTCCCATCTATTTGCCATGAAGTGATGGGACCAGATGCCATGATCTTAATGTTCTGAATGTTGAGTTTTAAGCCAACTTTTTCACTCTCCTTTTTCACTTTCATCAAGAGGCTCTTCAGTTCCTCTTGACTTTCTGCCATAAGGGTGGTGTCACCTGTGTATCTGAGGTTATTGATATTTTTTCCAGCAATCTTGATTCCAACTTGAGGTTCCTCCAGCCCAGCGTGTCTCATGATGTACTCTGCATATAAGATAAATAAGCAGGGTGACAATATGCAGCCTTGATGTACTCCTTTTCCTAATTGGAACCAGTCTGTTGTTCCATGTCCAGTTCTAACTGTTGCTTCCTGACCTGAATACAGATTTCCCAAGAGGCAGGTCAGGTGGTCTGGTATTCCCATCTCTTTCAGAATTTTCCACAGTTTGTTGTGATCCACACAGTCAAAGGCTTTGGTATAGTCAATAAAGCAGAAATAGATGTTTTTCTGGAACTCTCTTGCTTTCTTGATGATCTAACCAATGTTGGCAATTTGATCTCTGGTTCTTCTGCCTTTACTAAATCCAGCTTGAACATCTGGAAGTTCACGGTTTACGTACTGTTGAAGCCTGGCTTGGAGAATTTTAAGCATTACTTAACTAGTGTGTGAGATGAGTGCAATTGTGTGGTAGTTTGAGCATTCTTTGGCATCGCCTTTCTTTGGGATTGGAATGAAGACCGACCTTTTCTAGTCTTGTGGCCACTGCTGAGTTTTCCAAATTTGCTGGCATATTGAGTGCAGCACTTTCACAGCATCATCTTTTAGGATTTGAAATAGCTGAACTGGAATTCTATCACCTCCACTAGCTTTGTCCATAGTGATGCTTCCTAAGGCCCACTTGACTTCACATTCCAGGATGTCTGGTTCTAGGTGAGTGATCATATCATCATGTTTATCTGGGTCATGAACATCTTTTTTGTATAGTTCTTCTGTGTTTTCTTGCCACCTCTTCTTAATGTCTTTTGCTTCTGTTAGGTCCATATCATTTCTGTCCTTCATTTTGCCCATATTTCCATAAAATATTCCCTTGTTAACATCTGATTTTCTTGAAGAGGTCTCTAGTCTTTCCCATTCTTTTATTTTCCTCTATTTCTTTGCATTGATCTCCGAGGAAGGCTTTCTTATCTCTCCTTGCTATTCTTTGAAACTTTGCCTTCAACTGGGAATATGTTTCCTTTTCTCCTTTGCTTTTCACTTCTCTTCTTTTCACAGCTATTTGTAAGGCCTCCTCCGAGAGCCATTTTGCTTTTTTGCATTTCTTTTTCTTGGGGATGTTCTTGTTCCCTGTCTCCTGTACAATGTCACGAACCTTCGTCCATAGTTCTTCAGGCACTTCATCTATCAGATCTAATCCCTTGAATCTATTTCTCCCTTCCACTGTATAATTGTAAGGGATTTGATTTAGGTCATACCTGAATGGTCTAGTGGTTTTCCCTACTTTCTTCAATTAAGTCTGAATTTGGCAATAAGATGTATTATTAAGTTAAAAAAATGGAGGCCAAAAATAATACATAGCTTATGCTCTCATTTACATTGGCAGTTCTTGAATATGATTAAATGTGGAAGGATTGGCCCAAAATGATAACAATAGTTATTACCTTTGGATGGTGGAATTGTGATAGAATTTCCACTTTCCCTTTTAATATTTGTGTAATGATCATGCATTATCAGCTGCAGGTATACCTCATTTTAAAAGGGAAACAAGACCAGTCAGTACTTTAAAGGCTTGTGCTCTGTATGCATTGTGGCTCTGTAGTAAGGGATACTGTTTCAGTTCAGTTCAGCCACTCAGTCACGTCCAACTCTTTGTGACCCCATGGACTGGAGCATGCCAGGCTTCCCTGTCCATCATCAACTCCCAGAACTTGCTCAAACTTATGTCCATTGAGTCGGTGATGCATTGAACCATCTCATCCTGTGTCGTCCCCTTCTCCTCCCGCCTTCAATCTTTTCCAGCATCAGGGTCTTTTCCAATGAGTCAGTTCTTCCCATCAGGTGGCCAAAGTATTGGCGTTTCAGCTTCAGCATTAGTCCTGCCAATGAATATTCAGGACTGATCTCCTTTAGGATTGACTGGTTTGATCTCCTTGCAGTCCAAGGGACTCTCAAGAGTCTTCTCCAACATCACAGTTCAAAAGCAACAGGTCTTCAGCACTCAACCTCATTTATGGTCCAACTCTCACATCCATACATGATTACTGGAAAAACCATAGCTTTGACTAGACGGACCTTTGTAGGCAAAGTAATGTCTCTGATTTTTAATATGCTTTCTGGGTTGGTCATAGCTTTTCTTCCAAGGAGCAAGCATCTTTTAATTTCATGGCTGCAGTCACCATCTGCAGTGATTTTGGCACCCAAGAAAATAAAGTCTGGATTTCATTTCCTCTACATGAAAGAAGGTGTAAAGTGAGGGTCAGATTAGACTCCTGGACTCAGATCTGTTAATGCCCTGCCTCTTCCTAAATCTAGGAAAGATCAGTATGAACAAGTCTCTTGGAGCCCCATGTCTACTCTCATCTTACGGTTATATTTTAGAGATCATTTCTCTTTGATTTAGAGAAATTATTTTCCGTTATAAGAAATTTAAGGATATAGTTAAGATATGGGGTTAAATTAAAAAAATTTTTTTTCTACTAGAAGATCAAACACACTAGAAATATAAGCTGTCCTCTAAAGTTAAGAAACTAATAGTATTTTTGTTTCTTAAAGATAAGCTAATTCTTTAGCATTGGTTAAATTACATTTCCTCAGTCCATTGCAGGGAGCTGTTGCAATAATCTTGACTGGTTTTGTTAATAAGACGTTGTGGATGATCTGGGGTAATAGAGCATCACTTAGGATAATAAAATCTGAATTGTTTTTATAGGTCGAGAGATCCGTCTGCCCCTCCGAATCAAAGGAGAAGGAATGGGACCAAAGATTCATTTCAACTTTGAGTTGCTGGATATTGGAAAAGTTTTTGTTGGATCTGTACATTGTTATGAGGTAAACATTAGGATTGTTCATTGAGACTCAAAAGTATGTGCTGTTTTTGTTTGATTTTGTGTGTTTGTATTGATAGGAAATTTTTGCCATCATATTTTTTACCATTACTCACACCTGTTTGGACCCCAAATGATCACACTCCTCTTCTTCCCTCCCAGTCTTATTGAAGGAAGCAACTTTTTCCATCCCTTTTAGCCCTTCTAACTTTACAAAAGACATCAAATTCATAATTGTATTGATTTTATCAACATCATGTTATGAATTGCAAAGGGGGACACCATAAATATTAATACATCTCCCTATCTGTTTAATGTTTGTTCTCTGACAACATAAATCCTATAAATCAGAGAATGGAGGACCTTTTACATTTTCCAGAATGTCCTAATGAGGATAGCTGTTTTCATACTTCAGAGTTTTCTCTAATTTAAAATTTTAATTTAATTTTCTCTG
Organism: Moschus berezovskii; assembly: GCF_049115385.1. Lineage (NCBI taxonomy): Eukaryota > Metazoa > Chordata > Mammalia > Artiodactyla > Moschidae > Moschus > Moschus berezovskii. The sequence continues at coordinate 23,323,031 of NC_142481.1, read as the reverse complement.
ATTTAAAAAGCAATTATCCTGATTCCTGGAAGCTATCTCCCTGTTTTGTCTTTCCAATTAAATAGAAAATGATTTTTTTACATGGTGTTCCCATGGGTTCATGAGGATCAAAATTACTTCAGTGTTGCTTCATCATTAAATTCGTGTCTAGGACATTTGTTTACACTATATAAAACTATAACCTAGAAAGGTTATTGTAGAAAGATTCCTAAATTGTGTTTATATTTCTATAGATGTAAAAACAAAAGCATTCATTTAGTGAGAAACAAGCAGGCATCAGGTTCCATGCTTTATTATGTGTGCATGCCTACATATGCGTGTGTCATTTCTAATTTTTATGTACCTGTTTTATAAATGAGAAATATGAGGCACATAGCAGTTAATTCAACATTCTCACCCTTCAGGTGTGTGGACCATACATGTATTAGTTCTCTTGGTCCTTACAAAAGCCGTATGAAGTAGATACGATGACTGTCCCCATTTTATAGCTGAGGAAGGTAGATAAGGTAATGCTATATACTATAACAAACAAATACAATAACATATCCATTTTGTTCTTAACATAAAGTCCCAGTCAAGCTTGCTCATCAGCAGCAGGCTCTTCTCCTGCAGAGGATCAGGAACTCAGCCTCCTTCTATCTCATGGCTCTGCTCCCCGCTTACCCCTCACACGTGCCTTGCAAGATTGCATCTCACCTGTATCACACTGACGGTAGAAGAAAGAGCCTGGAGGGATACGCACAAGAGATTTTTATGGGAGGCAGCACCAGCAGTGGCACGTATCAATTTTGTTCACATTCTATTATGGTCTGTGACTGCAAGTGTGACTGGGAAATGTAGTCTAGCTGTAGGCACAGGAAGAAGAGGCTATAGGTCCAGTGAGCAGCCAACTTGACTCTGCCACATTTGTTAAGTAACTTGGCAAGGTCACAGCTTGGAAATGTTAGTGAGCAGTGAGTGACTAGGGCCCTACATCCTGGGGGAAGAGAATGCCCTTTGCTGGCTTGTCAGTCTCATGGCATCTCATTGTGGGCGAATCCAGTCTACAGGCAACTCACTTTTCAGTCCAGCCTAACCTGGCATAGAAGGTAAGTGCCCAGCTCTTGCTGAGAGCTTCCTGCTGTGTCATTTGTCATCACATTCATCAGAGTTAATGATAGCCCAAATGGGATGATTTGAAAGGTTAATAGAGATGTTAATGTCACGCTGATGTGGAATATATATATATACCTAAGAGCACACTTTAAATGAAGTAATCAGTTGCATGACTGATTTGATTATCATAAAAGGAAAAGTGCACACCTACCATGTTGCATTGTGTGTATTGCATTCTGAAAAAAATAGTCACTTAGAGGGAAACAGGTATGAATTCTTATTGAATTGATATTCTGCCTGTAATTTATCCAGAATAAATTTCACTTCTGCCTTACAGACTGTGTCATATAGATGCTGCAGCCAAAAAGAGCATTTAGTTCTGATGCAAAATGGATAGGGTTTGCCTGAATATAATAATAATTTCTTGCAAATTTTAAGAGAAATTTACTTGAGCCCGTCACTTCCCACCCTCCCACATTTGAACCGTAACAAACCACAGCCCGCTAAATAAGTGTTAAATGAAGTGCAGCATTAGACGGGACAGTTTTGAGAGCTGTGCAGTGCCAGAGAAGGACATGGTAAGGTGCTTCTTATAGGAATATTTTGCACACACTGCGTATTTAATGCTGATGCCTCATTGCATCTCTGTTTCAATTTATTACATTACCTACTTGAGACAAATTTGAATAACTAGCTATTGCTCTTAGTCATTGCTGAGCTTAGCAGATACATAAAGAATAATCCCCAAGAGTATACACTGTTCCCCAGTGTAATTAGAAGAAAAACAAATGAGAGGTGAAGTTCTTCTATAAATTTCCCCCTCTCTAAGGAGTTGGAGAATCCCAGGGACGGGGAGCCTGGTGGACTTCCGTCTATCGGGTCACACAGAGTCGGACACGACTGAAGTGACTTAGCAGCAGCAGCAAGGAGTTGGACTACAGGGTAAGAGTAATCAGAAGATGTCAGAATTGTGCTGCCAAACAACTTCTTGGATTCCTCATACAAACGTATTTTCTGGTTTGTCAGGGGGGAGAAGAATGAAACGCATATTCTTGAAAATAGAGTTGGCCCCTTATAGAAAATCTGAGTAAGACAACAGAAAAAGCAATCCTTGCACCAGCTCAGAGAGGAGAACAAAGGTCCTTCAGTTCAGTTCAGTTGCTCAGTCGTGTCTGACTCTTTGTGACCCCATGAATCACAGCACACCAGGCCTCCCTGTCCATCACCAACTCCCGGAGTTTACCCAAACTCCTGTGCATCGAGTCGGTGATGCCATCCAGCCATCTCATCCTCTGTCAACCCCTTATCCTTCTGCCCCCAGTCCTTCCCAGCATCAGAATCTTTTCCAGTGAGTCAACTCTTCGCATGAGGTGGCCAAAGTATTGGAGCTTCACACCTTTGAGTTGCCTTCAAGTTACCACTAGTACACATCAGTTGCATCTTGCTGCTGCTGCTGCTGCTAAGTCACCTCAGTCGTGTCTGACTCTGTGTGACCCCATAGACGGAAGCCCACCAGGCTCCCCCATCCCTGGGATTCTCCAGGCAAGAACACTGGAGTGGGTTGCCATTTCCTTCTCCAATGTGTGAAAGTGAAAAGTGAAAGTAAAGTCGCTCAGTTGTAGCAACCCCACGGAATGCAACCCACCAGGCTCCTCCATCCATGGGATTTTCTAGGCAAGAGTACTGGAGTGGCTTGCCATTGCCTTCTCCAGCAGTTGCATCTTAAGCACAGATAAATCTTAAACCCATTCGGCTTAACACTGGGTATATAAATATCAATCACTGTCCTATATGAACACTCACTGCCACTCACTAATCTAGAAGTAATTAATAAATTTCATTTTCATAGCAATCTGAGAAGTTAGTAGTACTTAGAGGCAGGGAAATAGGCACAGAGATGCTAAGCAGGTTCTGCAAGATCACACAGCTTGTAAAGTCAGTGGAAAAGCTGGGATTTGAACCCAGGCATTTGACTTCTGAGACTATGGTCATAGTCACTTTGCCTTATGGTCTTTTTAAAAGGAGTAAAGAATAAAAAGTGGTTCCTATGACCAGGGAACTTAGAACAAGGGAGATGGGAAATAAATGTAAAAAGATGAGTAACATCAAGTAACAGGTATCTTGGTGAATCATCCATCTTCTCTTGGCAGGAGCAGTTTCTTCCTTTGCAAGAGCCCCTGTCTCTATCCTACTTATGCTCTTGATTCCTTCTCTGCCCCTCAGGAGGCAGCCTAATCTAGTGGACCCCCTGCTGCTGCTGCTGCTGCTGCTAAGTCACTTCAGTCGTGTCCGACTCTCTGTGACCCCACAGACGGAAGCCCACCAGGCTCCCCCGTCCCTGGGATTCTCCAGGCAAGAACACCGGAGCGGGCTGCCATTTCCTTCTCCAAAGTGTGAAAGTGAAAAGTGAAAGTGAAGTCACTCAGTCGTGTCCAACCCTTAGCGACCCCACGGACTGCAGCCTACCAGGCTCCTCCATCCATGGGATTTTCTAGGCAAGAGTACTGGAGTGGCTTGCCATTGCCTTCTCCAGTGGACCCCCTATACCTACCTAAATCCTATTACCTTGGTTACTTAGTCCCCTTTTCTTATTACAACATCAAACATCTAGTCTGGGCTTTGAGTGCATTATCTCATTTAATAGTATAAATAGACTAGATCTCCTCTACCATACCTTCCTACAGCTTTGCCATCCCCATTGTCTCTTTTTACCACTAATATTGTCAAAACAGCAATCTGGAACAGTCAACCACTATTTCCTCTGCACCTGCGCACTCCCTAAACATTTGTACTCTGGATTCCACAATCATGCTCTTTTGGAATAGGGATGGCCTAATTAAAAATAAAATATCTGTAGCATTTTCTCAAAGCTTATTCTCCTTGACCTCTGTCCACATTCAACCTCTTTTGGAAATTTTCTCTTGGCTTTCTCAGTTCCTGACATGCCTCACATACCTTTTTGAATCTTTCTTCATTATCTCCTCTTTTTTTTCCTCTAGTGTTTGAATGTAGGTTGAGGGCACTTTCTACTTAGAGAGAATGGCTGTTCACTTGTTCAGGTGTAAACATTGGCAAGGAATGGAGATTGTGTTCTAGAAGTCCAGGAATAGAACTGTGTGGCAATACTACAGATTCATGGCAGCAACTGTGGCAAGTGGCAGCAGGAGCAGTAGACAGAGCCAGTGTAGAGGCCTCTAAATGCCAAGCATGAGCTTTTTACACACACCAACTGCGCAATCACGGAGAAGGCAATGGCAACCCACTCCAGTACTCTTGCCTGGAAAATCCCATGGATGGAGGAGCCTGGTAGACTGCAGTCCATGGGGTTGCTAAGAGTCCAACATGACTGAACAACTTCACTTTCACTTTTCACTTTCTTGCATTGGAGAAGGAAATGGCAATACACTCCAGTGTTCTTGCCTGGAGAATCCCAGGGACAGGGGAGCCTGGTGGGCTGCTGTCTATGGGGTCACACAGAGTTGGACACAACTGAAGTGACTTAGCAGCAGCAGCAGCAGCAGTGTGCAATCAAATATGGGCAAATTGGTTCCAGAAACTTATATATAGGAATAAAACTTCTCTGTAGTAAAACAGTAGCTTGCAAAAGCATCCCCAAACAGTTATCCCTCCATTAGAGTTTGAGATGAAAATATCACAATAGAATGAAATCTAATGGTGCAAGAAAGAGAATCTTTGCAATCTGGAATCCAGTTATATCTCATCTACATTCTTCAAGCGACATTATAAAGGTAGGCTTGGATAGTTCTTGCCCCTCTATTCTGACTTGATTTTTACTTTTCAGCATGTCACTTAATCCCAGCCTTCTCATGTGTGTAAGAGAAAGCCCTACCTTCCCTTGATAATCTCATGGATAGAATAAAAGGTATTTTAAGGTTCTTCTTCAGTATATGTGGTTATGATCAGTCTTTATAGCATAAGTATAATACATATGACTAACTCCATTTTTGGAGAAGGCAATGACACCCCACTCCAGTACTCTTGCCTGGAAAATCCCATGGACGGAGGAGCCTGGTAGGCTGCAGTCCATGGGGTCGCTAAGAGTTGGTCACGACTGAGGTACTTCACTTTCACTTTTCACTTTCATGCATTGGAGAAGGAAATGGCAACCCACTCCAGTGTTCTTGCCTGGAGAAGCCCAGGGACAGGGGAGCCTGGTGGGCTGCCATCTATGGGATCACACAGAGTCTGACACGACTGAAGCGACTTAGCAGCAGCAACTTCATTTTAAAGAGGAGATAAAAACACAAAATTATTTTCTGGCTTGGGACTCCTGTGTTTAAACAGAACACTGTTCATTTTTCCCCTGAAGTTTTTCTTTGGAGCTGTCTTCCTGCAGCTGTCTCTGTGTTGGTGCTTATATGAAAATAAATCAGAGTCCTGTTGCCTACTTTTTTCATTCTTGTCTTTTTGATACAGGCAGTGCTATCCAACAAAGGCAGCATTGATGCCCTCTTCAATGTGATCCCTCCCGTTTCACCTCTGGGGGCCTGCTTTGTTTTCAGTCCCAAGGAAGGCATCATTGAACCAAGCGGAGTCCAGGCTGTCCAGATCTCCTTCAGTTCTGCCATCCTAGGGCACTTTGAAGAAGAGTTCCTGGTCAGTGTGAATGGGTCACCTGAGCCTGTGAAATTGACCATTAGGTAAGTTGCTTCTACAAGTAATATGGAAACTGAAGTTTTTACCTACTGCTTTCTTAAACTTCAAAACTAGATCACTTTACACATTAATGGAGAATTACTAGGTTGACAAGATGTTTATTTTTTGTTAATAACACTATTGACACCTATCTGAAAATAACAATTTGACTCCCTACTGATGACTTTTTAAAATCCAGGCACAAACATAAAATGTAAAAATAAAATCCTCTCATAAAATTATTTAAAAAAACAGAACTAGATCTTGTCTTGAATATCCATATCTGTCTTTGTTGATATGAATATGTCAATATATAAGGGTGTTTTTAATTTCTACCAGTGTTTCTCTAGTAGACATGTATAACTTCTTGTAACATGGATACAGTTGCTCTTTTGGGATCTAGTTTTTCTTTAAATTATAACCTTATAAAATACTTAAGTTAGTTTCTGCTTACTCTCTCTGTTTTAGTATGTTTAGGGAAAGTAAGTTACTAACACCTGGATAAAATCATCTTCTATGACTAAGCTTTGGCTGTTACCCTATTAACAGTTTCTCTAAACTTTTATCTTTTGTTTTTTTCCCATCTTTTGTTTTTATTTTAAGGAAATTATTTAAATGCTCTTACGTCTAGTGCCACCAGGAATTATAAAAGTCTTACTTATAGTGTCAGTCAGTCAGTGCTAGACACTTGCAACTTTTGTGCTAGACATCTTTTGATGCCTTTTCCGGCTGCTCAGTTTGTCTTCAGGTTTTAAGTTTTCTGTGACCAGCCCATTGGCGGACCTATAACTTTGGTTCCTGGTGCCTTAGAAGTTCATGTCTTCAGGATAGATTGCAGATTCTATTTGGATTCCCACAGCAACAGGTTGTTAATTAGTCGATAGTCTCTTTTATTTTGGTTCAGTTACCGAGCAGGACCTCACTCCATCTACAGCCGAGGTCTCTCCCTTGGGGTCTAGAGATGACATAGAAAAGAGACAGGCACATTTCTGAGGCCTGAATGATCCTAGGAAGACTTATTGATCTTAAGGTATCTACTGAAAATGTAGAATCTTAAGATTGACTTGAAGGTGATTACCATTTCTTCTCAATTCTTCACCTAACTATCTCTGTTATAGGGTGAATTACATCCTCTCAAAATTCATATGTTGAAGTCCTAACATCCAGTACTTTGCAATGTGACTGCACTTGTAGATAAGACTTTTAAAGAAGTAATTAAGGAAAAATGAGGTCATATGAGTGGGCCTTAATCTAATGTGAATGATGTCCTTGTCAGAAGAGGACATAGGACAGATGCACAAATAGGAAAAGACTATGGGAAGACACAGGGAGAAGGTACCCATTTGTGAGCGAAAGAGAGAGTTCCTCATAAGAATCCAACCCTGCCAAGATGTTGATCTTGGACTTCCAGCCCACGGAACTGAGGAAATAAATATGGACACAGTTAACAACAGAGCCCCAAAATACATGAAGTGTAAGCTTACATAATGGAAGAGAGAAACAGGTAATTGAACAGTAATAAATGGAGATGTCACTACCCTACTTTCAATAATGGATAGAACACCTCGCCAGAATATCTTAGTAGAAGAGGAATAATACCGTAAACCAACTAGACCTAACAGATACCTGTAGAACTCGCCACCCAACAAGTACAGTTGGAGCATTTTCCAGAATAGACCAGGGGTGAAGCCATAAAGCAAGTCTCAATAAATTTTAAGTAATTTGAATCATGCAGAGTGTGTTCTTCAACTAGAAAGGAATAAAATGAAAAATCAAAAGTAGAAGAAAATATAGAGAATTTACAAATGTGTAGAATTTGAAAAACACTCCTAAATTACCAGTAGGTCAAAGAAAAAAATTACAAAATACTTTGAGATTAATGAAAGCAGAACACAGAGTCCCAAAACTTATAAGATGTGGTAAAAGTGGTGCTTTGAGGGAAAGTGATAGCTGTGAGTGCCTGTATTTAAAAAGGAAAAAGATCTCAAATCAATAACCTAGATTTCTGCCTTACAGAACTTGAAAAAGAAGAGCTAACTAAATCCAAAGCAAGCACAAGGAAGGCAATAATAAAGATTAGAGTGGAAATTAATGAAATAAGAAAAACAATAGAGAAAAAATAAAACTGAAAGTTGTTTTTGTTTAACATTGTACTGAAAGTTCTATCCAAGGCAATTTGGCAAGAAAAAGAAAAGACTTTCAGATTGAAAAGGAAGAAGTAAAACTATCTCTCTTTGCAGATGATGTGATTTTATATGTAGAATATTCTAAGGATTCCACCAAAAAGCTGTAGAGCTAGCAATTGAGTTTAGAAAAATTATACAATATAGGCTCATATACAAAAATCAATTGTCTTTCTGGAGAGTAGCAATGAAAATTCAAAAATGAAATTAAGAAAATTCCTCTTACAATAGTTAAAAGAATGATATAGTTGGGAATAAATGTAACCAAAATAAAAGCATTAGATTTGCACATTGAAAACTACAAAACCACATAGAAAATGAATGTATTTTTTTTTTGGTTTTTTGGGAAATGAATTTAAAAGAAGACCTAAATAAGTGACATAGATTAGAAGACTTAATATTAACCTAAGATGGCAAGATTTCACAAAGTGATATATAGATTCAACGTGATTCTATCAAAATTCCAGCTGTCCTTTTTGCAGTAATTGATGAGCTGACATTAAAATATATATGAAAAGGCAAGAAATCCAGAATAGCCAAAATAATCTTTTTAAAAAACCCTAAATATGGAGAACTTCTATATCCCATTTCAAAACATACTACAGTTTTGATGCAGTAATCAAGAATGTATTATACTAGTATTAAGATAGACATATATAGATCAATGGCACAGAATTGAAATTCCAAAAATAAATTCATATGGTTATGATCAGTTTATTTTTATCAAGAGTATCAAGAAAATTCAATGGGGAAAAGGATAGTGTGTTTCAACAAATGATGCTAGAGCATCTGGATATCTACATTCAAAAGAATAAAGCTATTATAAACAGTGCTGCAGTGAACATTGGAGTACATGTGTCTCTTTCAATTCTGGTTTCTTCGGTGTGTATGCCCAGGAGTGCGATTGCTGGATCATATGGCAGTTCTATTTCCAGTTTTTTAAGGAATCTCCACAATGTTCTCCATAATGGCTGTATTAGTTTGCATTCCCACCAACAGTGTAAGAGGGTTCCCTTTTCTCCACACCCTCTCCAGCATTTATTGCATGTAGACTTTTGGATAACAGCCATTCTGACTGGTGTGAAATGGTATCTCATTGTGGTTTTGATTTGTGTCTCTCTGATTATGAGGGATGTTGAGCATTTTTTCATGTGTTTGTTGGCCATCTGTATGTCTTCTTTGAAGAAATGTCTGTTTAGTTCTTTGGCCCATTTTTTGATTGGGCCATTTATTTTCCTGAAATTGAGCTGCAGGAGCTGCGTGTATATTTTTGAGATTAATTCTTTGTCAGTTGTTTCATTTGCTGTTTATAATAGCGAGGACATGGAAGCAACCTAGATGTCCATCTGCAGACGAATGGATAAGAAAGCTTTGGTACATTTACACAATGGAGTATTACTCAGCCATTAAAAAGAATACATTTGAATCAGTTCTAATGAGGTGGATGAAACTGGAGCCTATTATACAGAGTGAAGTCAGCCAGAAAGAAAAACACCAATACAGTATACTAACGCATATATATGGAATTTAGAAAGATGGTAATGATAACCCTGTATATGAGACAGCAAAAGAGACACACAGGTGTACAGAACAGTCTTTGGGACTCTGTGGGAGAGGGTGAGGGTGGGATGATTTGGGAGAATGGCATTGAAACATGTATATTATCAATATGTGAAATGAATCACCAGTCTAGGTTTGAAGCATTATACAGGATGCTCAGGGCTGGTGCACAGGGATGACCCAGAGGAAGGATAAGGTGAGGAGGGAGGTGGGGGGGGGTTCAAGAAGGGGAACACATGTACACCTGGGGTGGATTCATGTCAATGTATGGCAAAACCAACCAATATAATATTGTAAAGTAATTAGCCTCCAAAAAAATAAATAAATAAAATTAAAAGAATAAAGCTCCATGGAACCCCCCTCCATCTTACACCATATACAGAATTAATATGGACTTCCCTGGTGGCTTAGATAGTAAAGAATCTGCCTGCAATGCAGGAGACCTGGGTTTGATCCCTGGGTCAAGAAGATGCCCTGGAGAAGGGAATGGCAACCCACCCCAGTATTCTTACTCAGATAATCCCATGGACAGAGGAGCCTGGCGGGGTACAGCCCATGGGGTCACAAAAGAGTTGGACATGACTAAGTGACTAACACATACATAAGACCAAAGACCTAAATGTAACAACTAAAACTATAAAACTTTTAAAATAAAACATAGGTGCAAATATACATGACTTTGGATTAGGTAAAGATTTCTTAAATATGACACCTAAGTATAAGCAATCAAAGGAAAAGTAAGTAAATTAGACTTCATCAGAATTTTTTAATTCTGTGCTTCAAAGGACAGTATTAAGAAAATGAAAAAAGCAAAGTACAAAATGGGAAAGAATATTTGTAAATCATATATCTGAAAAGGGGTGTCTACCTAAGATATATACAGAACACTAACACTCAATAACAAAAAGACAACCCAGTTAGAAATGGGCAAACCATCTGAGCAGACTCTTCTCTAAAAAAGATATGCAAATAACTAATAACATACGAATAGACTCTCAACATCATTAATTATCAAGGAGATGCAAATAGAAACCACACTGAGATACAACTTCATACCTGTGTGGATGGCTATAACTTAAAAATAGAAAAGAGCAAGTGTTGTAGAGAAATGAGAAGCTTCGTACACTGATGGTGGGAATGTAAAATTTGCAGCCACTTTGGAACAGTCTGACAGATTTTCGAAGAGGTAAACTTTGAATTACCTTATAATCTAGCAATCCATTCCTAGATACCTACCCAAGAAAAATGAAAATTTAAATCCACACAAAAACTTGCACGTGAATGTTTAACACTGCATTATTCTTAGTAGCCAAAAGGTGGAAATAATCCAAGTGTCTCCCAGCTGATGAATGGATAAATAAAACGTGGTCTGTTCACACAATGGAATGTTATTAAGACCATAAAAAGGAATGAGAAAAGAAAGAAGGATGTACCTGCTGCAACATGGTACCTGTTAAATGGGTGAATTTATAGCATATGAATTATATTTGAATGAGGCTGTTATTTTTTAAAAATTTCCAGGAGCCTGTAATATTGAATAATTGTCCTGTCATTTCATGGGTGAATTTTTAAAATCTCTCCTCTCTTCTCCTAAAGATCCCAGGTATGCACTATGTAGTGTTGCATGTCACTAGCAATGTCTGAATAGATCAGAATGTACTTGGGTTTTCCACTGTGAATAGCAGAGTTTAGAAATCTTCTAGGAACCTTCTCACAGGTAAGTTTGGACTAGTTAATGCCACAGGTATTCTGTGAAGGTTAGGTCTCTTAAGTTTCTGGGCCTTGCCATTCATACCAGCTCCCATGCCTCTTATTTTTGCATGTTCACTCCTTGTTTCTTGCAAAGGAAAGGAAAATCTGACTGTGAATGTTTATTTCATCCTAAAACTAATTACAAATTGCTATGAGAAATATTCTTGTCTAAATTGCATTTGTCCAGAATTGTTGTAGCATGTCATACCACAAACAGTAATTTTGAAAACTTGGTAAATATCTGGTGTCATAAATAAATGTCTAATCATAAAGGTTGAAATACGTGTATAATTTATTATTTATTTTCAGTTCCACAGAGTAATACTCATTTTACTTATGACTTTGCCAGGGATACTCTCTTGGGCCTTATAGCCCAGGAAGTCTCTCTAAAGTTTATATTGTGGATTCTGAAATTTTATTTCTTACTCTTTTACTGTCAGGTAATCTTCTTTCCTCAATACCACATCATTTTTGCTAGTATACCTTGAAAGTTATCAAAACTATTGCTGAATTTTTTTCTGTTTATTTCTCCAGTTGCATGACACAGTACTAAAGTGTTTGGATAAACAACACTGTAAAATTGAAGTGATTTTTAAAATTACCTATAAGCAATTTTGGTTTACATATGTGACTTTATGAAGTTTAACTGTAGCATAGTTTTCATTTAGTCTGTTTTACATAACATCATAATAATTCAATCACTCTATCTCTTAGTCTTTAAAATTCTAATCTTAACAGACCACTGCATTGGTGTTGGGGACCATCTTGGCAGAGACTGTCCTAATAGAATCCCTGTTTGAATGGGTGTGACAGTGTCTAAGCCCAGTTGGTATTCAGCTGCCGTTCCCTTAGTTATAAGGCCTTTGAACAAATGCAATTTAACTCTGATTTTTTTCTGCTTCACTGATTAAACGACTGCATTGTGCAATTTTGTGATCTTCTTTCCTATTTCTTTATGCTTTTGTGCATGCAGACACTTTTGATCTATTCGTTACTTTGGCCTCCCCGAAACTTTTATTACAAGTCAAGTATCTAATCTGTAGGCTCGTTTGACTTCATTCTCAGCTGGATCCTAATTCCTCCTGAGTACCAGCCGCTCCTTTTGAAACCACTTTGGATTATTAGCATGAAATAGAATAGATGGTCCTGGGAAAGGCTTTTGGAATAGAAACTTCCTGTACTGAGTCTTTGTTGTCACCTCTCCTCCCAGGCTTGCAGGAGCCTCTCAACATATTATAGTCAGATCTCTAACAGCTGGAAGTATCACTGGGGCACCAAGTGCATTCATCATGGTATGACACACCTACATCGCCAACATCTGGATCTGGGTGGATCAGAAGACTCAGGCTTAGTGGGATTTCTGGTATCTGTGTGTCTAACTTTTGAAAGCCTGGCACACAAATGGGGAATTATTTCAGTTCTTACCTTTGGTCTAGAGATTTTAGGAACATGGACCATGGGAAAAGGCAGGAATAAACAAATATCTGATATATTAGTTTTCTATTGCTGCTGTAACAAATTACCACAAACTCAGTAGCTTAAAGCAATACACGTATATTATTTGAAGTCCAACACAGGTCTTACTGAGCTAAAATCAAAGTATTGGCCAGGGCTGTGTTTGTTTATGGTAGCTCTTGGGGAGTGTTTGTTTCCTAACCTTGTTTGGCTTCTTGACGCTGCCCACAGTCTTTAGCTCATGGTCTCCCTCCTCCATCTTCAAACCTAGCAGAAGCCGGTTGATTCCTTCTCACATTGCCTCACTCCTACCTTGTCTTCTGCTTCCATGTTCTGATTTTAAAGACCCTAGTGATTACATTGAACCCAATTAGATAATTCAGGCTAATGTCCATATCTTGTGTGCATGCCTGCTAAGTCACTTAGGTCGTGTCCAACTCTCTGCAACCCTATGGATTGTAGCCCTCCAGGCTCCTCAGTCCATAGGGTTCTCCATGCAAGAATACTGGAGTGGATTGCCATGCCCTCCTCCAGGGGATCTTCCCAACCTAGGGATTGAACCCACATCTCTTACATTGGTAGGCGGGTTCTTCATCACCTGGTAAGCCCAGTTTCCTTATTTTAAGTTCAGTTAATTAGTAGCTTCAGTTCCTTATGCTACCTTAATTAGTCTTTACCATGAAGCCTAATATATTCATAGATTTTGGGGGTTGTTAGCATATAGACATCTTTGAGGATCCTTATATTATCTACCACACCTGAAGGCAGCAGCTGCTGCTGCTGTTGCTAAATCGCTCCAGTCGTGTCTGACTCTTTGCAACCCCATAGATGGCAGCCCACCAAGCTCCCTTGTCCCTGGGATTCTCCAGGCAAGAACACTGGAGTGGGTTGCCATTTCCTTCTCCAATGCGTGAAAGTGAAGTCGCTCAGTCATGTCCAACTCTTAGCGACCCCATGGACTGCAGCCTACCAGCCTCCTCCATCCATGGGATTTGCCAGGCAAGAGTACTGGAGTGGGTTGCCATTGCCTTCTCCATGAAGTCAGCTAGAAGCTATGGAATCTCTATTATTTGTTTTAAGCTAGAGCATCACTCCAAGACCATCACTGCAAGAGCCTTGCATGAGAGGGAAACAGAAAATCAACAGCTCAACATTCAGAAAACAAAGATCATGGCATCTGGTCCCATCACTTCATGGGAAATAGATGGGGAAAGAGTGGAAACAGTGTCAGACTTTATTTTGGGGGGCTCCAAAATCACTGCGGATGCTGATTGCAGCCATGAAATTAAAAGACACTTACTCCTTGGAAGGAAAGTTATGACCAACCTAGATAGTATATTAAAAAGCAGAGACATTACTTTGCCAACAAAGGTCCGTCTAGTCAAGGCTATGGTTTTTCCCATGGTCATGTATGGATGTGAGAGTTGGACTGTGAAGAAAGCTGGTCGCCGAAGAATTGATGCTTCTGAACTGTGGTGCTGGAGAAGACTCTTGAGAGTCCCTTATACTGCAAGGAGATCCAACCAGTCCATTCTAGGGGAGATCAATCCTGGATGTTCATTGGAGGGACTGATGCTAAAGCTGAAACTCCAATACTTTGGCCACCTCATGCAACGAGTTGTCTCACTGAAAAAGACTCTGATGCTGGGAGGGATTGGGGACGGGAGGAGAAGGGGACGACAGAGAATGAGATGGCTGGATGGCCTCACCGACTCGATGGACATGAGTTTGAGTGAACTCCGGGAGTTGGTGATGGACAGGGAGGCCTGGCATGCTGTGATTCATGGGGTCGCAAAGAGTCAGATACAACTGAGCGACTGAACTGAAAGGCCACCTATTCCCATCTTCTCTTTTATATGTTAGGGAAAAAACAGACCTGCAGAGGTAAAGTGATTGACCAAGATCACAGCTAGGTGGTGGTAGGAACTGGATTAAAACAGATTTATAAAAGTGTGGGCCAAGGAATACTGGTATCATTGATAGTCTTTGATGTCTATACCTGGATTAAACTATAATTTTTTCTTGTCTGAGTTAATATCTTTTCATGTTGTGTATCTCATCCACATTAACATTTTGTGCCGTTAGTTTAGTGGTGTGTCTTCTCTGCCTCATCATTGGTAGGAATGTGGTGATAAATTAACCATTGCATCATTTGCCAAAACCCAAAGGTTTGAAAGTTGTAAAGGAATTTTAAGAACCATTGTGATTGACCATCATCTTACAGTTTCTGTGAGTCCTAGATGATGCTGTAATTGATTAAATGCCAAATTATGGTTTTCGGTGCTCACTCTCTGCCCACTTCTTGTTTGTTACCTTGAATTCACTGGATTCTCTTTCCATTCCCTCAGTGTATATTCTTACTTCCAGAGGCTGTGTCATTGGACCTACCTTCCATTTTAATGTTCCTGCTCTGCATTTTGGTGATGTTTCCTTTGGTGAGTACTTTTCCATTTTAAATGCGATATTGGGAAAAATTCCTTTTCCCTCTACATGGGAGGGAGAAGGTTTACAAAGAATTTCTCCCACCATTTTGTGTGGGCAATAGCTAAGAGGTTCTAGAATTGTTCTTCCTCTCTAGCACTTTGGTGCCATTTCCTAGTTTTTAGGTGAACATTTTAGCCATGTGCTGGACACCAGTAGTTGTCAGGCCATGGCTGTCTACCCCACTTCCTGCAATAGAACAACAGAATGCTTTATATTTCACTCCACTATCTAAACATTCTGAACACCCTGTTTTTATGCAGATTTTGACTTGCCACTTTGGCTACACAGCCTGTCAGCAGAGATGCTCTCAAATTTAAAGTGAACTCAATGGTGGTTTAAGTCAGGTGTTTTATCACTTCAAATTAAAGACTCTTCTTTATTGTTGTATAGTCTTTTTACTCACTTGCTTCCCTGAGTCATTTTCTCCCATCTGAACTTCGCCAATAATAGAAATGATAACAACAATAGAAGCAAATTTACTTATTAATTGGTTCTTTCTTGTAGTCCAATTGCTGCTAAGTAATAATATGAAATATGATATTCAAACACTTTAGCAATCCTAGGGGGAGGCACTCTTTAAGGTTCCCATTTTAAAGATAGAAGACCTGCGCACTGGAACAGTTAAATAACTCCCAAAGGTCACACAGCAGTAGCAGAATTAGTATTTCAGTTGAGATCTATCTAAATCATATTTTTTCAACTTGGGTGTTGACAGTTGCCCCTATAGAAGCAAAAATTGATTCCTGGGGGTTGAGAAAACTTAGATATAACAATGGTTTGTGTCCAAAGGTCCACCTTACCCAACAGAATCATTTTCCTTGGTATTTATTTCTCTTGTTAGAGAGAATTGAGTCTAATTTAAAGCATATTTAATTAACTGATTTGATGATATAAAATTAGTTTATCACAATGGTTCTTTTTAGGAGGTGATAATTTTTTTAAATTGAGAAACCCTAGTCTGAATCTTTATTCCTTAATTATTTCCATTTTGCTCTATTGTTTTCCATTTTGATTTTTTATTCTTTTGCTTCATTTCAAGTTGGCCCATCTAACTTGGAGAAAAATAGTTAAGAAAAATTGTAATGCCTTTATAAATTGCTTTAACATGTGGGTGTTGTAAAATTTTTGAAAATTCAGAGCACATGTATTTATACAATGCCCCCACCCTGACCTATGTTATATTGGGTAAGGCACATACCATAAGAAAGTTTATATAAATGAAATTGAATGTCTCTTCATGTAGACTGTGAAAATGGCTAGAGAGAGGTTTACAAATCTGCAGGGCATATTTGAATGATAAACTCCTTTGAAGGAAAATTAACGTGACCTACAGCTTGAAGGGTAACTGTGACAGCGGCACAATAAGATGCGATACAGAAGCTAGGCTCTTGTGATACGAGAGGCTAGAAGATGCTCCAGAGCCATGACCCAAGACCACCCAGGTCTGAGATCTGAGAACTTACTCTCCTGAGTCCACCTTCAAAACCGAAGTTGCCTTTTCTTTGAGCTTGGAGACGGATTCCTTAAACTACTCTCTGTTATGACAAGAAAGGTTAACAATAGCATACCCTTTTTTCTTGCCAACAGGAAACCTAAGGCTGTTTGATTTTCATAACACTTAGGTCAGTGAATTTAAGCTACTTTTCTGTGCTTCTGGATTCTGCACTTTAATGACCAAAGTTAGGAACAGTTTTGTAGCAATCTTTCAAAATTATCTTGTAACAACATTTTCAAATTCCAGAATTGGAACTAGAGTCTTCATGACTCCAATACCAGGTGTCATGCATTTCTCCAGATAGATTGGCCTCCTACCATAAAGAAACATGATTCATTGGAGAATTATTTATTTGAAGCTCTCTAATTATTACCCCACCTATACAGGTAGGGCTTTGATGAGAGAGATAAAATAAAGTATGTTACTGGCTCAGGGATGAAAGACTAATAGAGGTGTACATTGATAGTTCCATATGCAAGAGAGAACAGAACTGTACTGTTACAGAAGCCAGCCAGACATTGGAGGACTTCTTAAATTATTTCAGGGTGATAGATAAATTGTGTGGAGTTAAGCAAGGTCTGCAGGGATTGCAGTAGTGCTGGGTAGTACATTTGGGTAACTGAGATTGATAATAGCATCCCGTTATGGGCACTGTGTCCGACTCTTTGTGACCCCATGAATCACAGCACGCCAGGCCTCCCTGTCCATCACCAACTCCCAGAGTTCACTCAAACTTATGTCCATCGAGTCGGTGATGCCATCCAGCCATCTCATTCTCTGTCGTCCCCGTCTCCTCCCACCCCCAATCCTTCCCAGCGTCAAGAGTCTTTTCCAGTGAGTCAACTCATCGCATGAGGTGGCCAAAGTATTAGAGTTTCAGCTTTAGCATCAGTCCTTCCACTGAACACCAGGATTGATCTCCTTTAGAATGGACTGGTTGGATCTCCTTGCAGTCCAAGGGACTCTCAAGAGTCTTCTCCAACACCACAGTTCAAAAGCATCAATTCTTCGGTGCTCAGCTTTCTTCACAGTCCAACTCTCACATCCATACAGGACCACTGGAAAAGCCATAGCCTTGACTAGACGGACCATGGTTGGCAAAGTAATGTCTCTGCTTTTTAATATACTATCTAGGTTGGTCATAACTTTCCTTCCAAGGAGTAAGCGTCTTTTAATTTCATGGCTGCAATCAGCACCCACAGTGATTTTGGAGCCCCAAAAAATAAAGTCTGGCACTGACACGACTGAGCAACTGAACTGAACTGAACTGATGGGCACTAAGGCCCATTCTTAAAGAAGCGTCAGTTACAGACTAGTGGTGGAGACATGGCATTTACTTGATTACAGATAAAGATCTAGATTTGGCATCACAGGGTCTGCTGATATTGATGATATTAGGATATTGTAATTATCATGAAGTAGATAAGAGGTAATAGTACTATTGGTTGGTATCTAAAATATTTAAAGTATGACTATAGAAAGGAGAGATAAGAAAGCCTTCCTCAGTGATCAGTGCAAAGAAATAGAGGAAAACAATAGAATGGGAAAGACTAGAGATCTCTTCAAGAAAATTAGAGATACCAAGGGAACATTTCATGCAAAGATGGGTTCAATGAAGAACAGGAATGGTATGGACCTAACAGAAGCAGAAGATATTAAGAAAAGATGGCAAGAATACACAGAAGAATTGTACGAAAAAGATCTTCATGACCCAGATAATCACAATGGTGTGATCACTCACCTAGAGCCAGACATCCTGGAATGTGAAGTCAAGTAGGCCTTAGGAAGCATCACTATGAACAAAGCTAGCGGAAAGGATGGAATTCCAGTTGATGCTGTGAAAGTGCTGCACTCAAAATGCCAGCAAATCTGAAAAACTCAGCAGTGACCACAAGATTGGGAAAGGTCAGTTTTCATTCCAATTCCAAAGAAAGGCAATGTCAAATAATGCTCAAACTACTTCACAGTTGCACTCATTTCACGTGTTAGTAAAGTAATGCTCAAAATTCTCCAAGCCAGTCTTCAACAATACGTGAACTATCAACTTCCAGATGTTCAAGCTGGTTTTAGAAAAGGCAGAGGAACCAAAGATCAAATTGCCAACATCTGCTGGATCATCGAAAAAGCAAGAGAGTTCCAGAAAAACATCTATTTCTGCTTTATTGACTATGCCATAGTCTTTAACTGTATGGATCACAACAAACTGTGGAAAATTCTGAAAGAGATGGGAATACTAGACCACCTGACCTGCCTCTTGAGAAATCTGTGTGCAAGTCAGGAAGCAACAGTTAGAACTGGACATGCAACAACAGACTGGTTCCAAATAGGAAAAGGAGTACGTCAAGGCAATATATTGTCACCTTGCTTATTTAACTTATATCCAGAGTACATCATGCGAAATGCCAGGCTGGAGGAAGCAGAAGCTGGAATCAAGATTGCCAGGAGAAATATCAATAACCTCAGATATGCAGATGACACCACCCTTATGGCAGAAAGTGAAGAAGAACTAAAAAGCCTCTTGATGAAAGTGAAAGAGGAGAGTGAAAAGGTTGGCTTGAAGCTCAACATTCAGAAAACTAAGATCATGGCATCTGGTCCCATCACTTCATGGCAAATAGATGGAGAAACGGTGGAAACAGTGGCAGAACTTTATTTTCTTGGCCTCCAAAATCACTGCAGGTGGTGACTGCAGCCATGATTAAAAGACACTTGCTCCTTGTAAGAAAAGCTATGACTAAATTAGATAGCATATTAAATAGCAGAGGCATTATTTTGCCAACAAAGGTCCGTCTAGTCAAGGCTAGGGTTTTTCTAGTAGTCATGTATGGATATGAGGGTTGGACTATTAAGAAAGTTGAGCACTGAAGAACTGATGCTTTTGAGCTGTGGTGTTGGAGAAGACTCTTGAGAGCCCCTTGGACTGCAAGGAGATCCAACCAGTCCAGCCTAAAGAAGATCAGTCCCGAGTGTTCTTTGGAAGGACTGATGTTGAAGCTGAAACTCCAATACTTTGGCCACCTGATGCGAAGAGCTGACTCATTGGAAAAGACCCTGGTGCTGGGAAGGATTGAGGGCAGGAGGAGAAGGGGGTGACAGAGGATGAGATGGTTGGATGGCATCACCGACTCAATGGACATGGGTTTGGGTGGACTCCGGGAGTTGGTGATGGACAGGGAGGCCTGGCATGCTGCAGTCCATGGAGTCGCAAAGAGTCAGACACCATTAGCGACTGAACTGAACTGCTGGAGATTGTGATGGTAGGATTGGATGTTGGATGACATATCTAATAGTTAATTAGTTTGACTAATGTTACATTATCGAGAGAATTAAATTATAGAATTTGTGTAGTGATTGTCCCTGAAAGAACACTGGGGCATTGATAACTCCTCAGATTGATCAAGGAATGAAATGGACCAAATCATCAGTGGTATGCCAGGTGATAGATCAAATGGGGCAGGATAAGTATCTGCAAAGTCACTATTTTTCAGGAGGTACAAGAACTTGCTGAATGAGAATAAGAAATTTTGAAGGCTCTGGGTTCTCAGTGGACTTGACCATTAGATAATTTAGACAGAGAAGTTAGGGTTTGAGGGCAGAGTTTTTGGGATAAATAAATATAAACATCAAAAAATACACATGGCCTATTATAAACTAGCAGCATTTTACTCAAGGAGAAGTATTTAAGTTAACTTTCAGTTCAGTTCAATTCAGTCGCTCAGTCGTGTCCGACTCTTCGCGACCCCATGAACCACAGCACGCCAGGCCTCCCTGTCCATCACCAACTCCCGGAGTTCACTCAAACTCATGTCCATCGAGTCGGTGATGCCATCCAGCCATCTCATTCTCTGCCGTCCCCGTCTCCTCCTACCCTCAGTGCCTCCTAGCATCAGACTCTTTTCCAGTGAGTCAACTTGTCGCATGAGGTGGCCAAAGTACTGGAGTTTCAGCTTTAGCATAAGTCCTTCCAATGAACACCCAGGATTGATCTCCTTTAGAATGAACTGGTTGGATTTCCTTGCAGTCCAAGGGACTCACAAGAGTCTTCTCCAGCACCACAGTTCAAAAGCATCAATTCTTCGGCGATCAGCTTTCTTCACAGTCCAACTCTCACATCCATACATGACCACGGGAAAAACCATAGCCTTGACTAGACGGACCTTGGTTGGCAAAGTAATGTCTCTGCTTTTTAATATGTTATCTAGGTTGGTCATAACTTTCCTTCCAAGGAGCAAGCGTCTTTTAATTTCATGGCTGCAATCAGCATCTGCAGTGATTTTGGAGCCCCAAAAAATAAAGTCTGACACTTTCCACTGTTTCCCCATCTATTTCCCATGAAGTGATGGGACCAGATGCCATGATCTTCGTTTTCTGAATGTTGAGCTTCAAGCCAACCTTTTCACTCTCCTCTTTCACTTTCATCAAAAGGCCTTTGAGTTCCTCTTCACTTTCTGCCATAAGGGTGGTGTCATCTGCATATCTGAGGTTATTGATATTTCTCCCGGGAATCTTGATTCCAGCTTGTGCTTCTTCCAGCCCAGCGTTCCTCATGATGTACTCTGCATAGAAGTTAAATAAGCAGGGTGACAATATACAACCTTGACGTACTCCTTTTCCTATTTGGAACCAGTCTGTTTACGAGGGTGTAAAGTAGAGAGTTATGGGCAAAGCTTAATTGTCATGATCATAGGAAATTCTTAGAAAGGTTGGCAGAAGAGACTATAGCAGGCATAAGCAAAGCCTAGATTTGAGTAAGGGATCATTAGCAGTAATGGGAAACACAACAGTGAATATCAGAAGGGTTAAGGATTAGTATGACTTTAAGGTAGCAATAGAGAATAATATGGCAGAATGATAAGAACGAAAGAATACAAGGTAAAGTGTGAAACTCAGTAATACCAGGTGTGTTGAAAAATCTTGTTCTGTCACTCATGAGCAGAATCTTTCAACTTCATGTTGAGTCTGCTGCTATAGCAGCAATCTATTGCTGAAGGTCACTGATTTCTGAAAGTTTATTTTAGCAAATTTCCACTTAAGATCTCCAGCTGTCAGAATTGAAAATTTTCCTTTGCAGCCTTGTGATCATCTGTCCCTAGTCTCCTTAAGTTTCTTCTTTGGGGCTTTCTAAGTTGGATGAGGTGGCCAAAGTATTGCAGTCGCCTGGCGTGCTGTGATTCATGGGGTCACGGAGAGTCGGACACGACTGAGCGACTGAACTGAACTGAATTGAACTGAGCTGAAGTCGGATGAAGGGCTTCCCTTGTAGCTCATTCGGTAAAGAATCTGCCTGCAGT